>NC_134810.1:27191444-27208944 GCF_046742065.1 Oratosquilla oratoria
GGGCGACTTTAATTGCAAAGAAATCTGCTGGGAAGAGATGACAGTAAAGGGTGGAGACGGCTCATGGGGAAACGCTCTACTTGAGATGATTACTGACCATACAATGACACAATGGATACAGGAGAACACTAGGTATAGAAATGAAGAAGAACCATCGAGACTAGACTTAATAATTACATCTGAACCTAGAATAGTGGACAAGATTGAATATAAAACACCAATAAGTAAAAGTGACCACATATTGATTGAACTGGAACTTAATGAAGAAAAATATATGAAAAGAAATGAGCAATATAGAAAAGGAAGAATGATGTATGAAAAAACAAACTTTGATGAAATAAGAGAATTCTTTCAACAAGAAAACTGGGAAGAAATATACAAAGAAGAAACAACAGTGGAAGAGAAATGGAATATTTTGACAAAAATTTACAAAAAAGGAGTGGAAAAGTATGTCCCAAGACAAAAACAAGAAAAAGAATATGTAAAATGCTGGTACAACAAAAGTTGTAGGGAGTTAAAAGACAAAAGAGACAAAGCCTGGACCAGATGGAAAAAAGACAGAAGACCTGAAAAATGGAAAATATATACCGGTTATAGAAATGAATATGTACAAACGTGCAGAGAGGAAAAGAGAAAATATGAAAAAGACGTCATAGAAAAATGTAAAGAGCAACCAAAACTATTCTACAGATTTTGTAAACAATAAACTGAAAAACAAACAAGACTTGGAGAAATTAAGACAAGAGGGAGTTGAATACACTGAGGAAATGGAAATGGCGGAAATTATGAACAAACATTTTAAATCAGTGTTTATAAGGGAGAACATACAACCTGAAGAGATTGAATGGAAAGAGAAAGTCCCCCCTATGGAAGAAATAGAAGTAACAAAGAATGAAATATTGACACACTTGAGTAATCTTGATGTCAGAAAATCGCATGGACCAGATGATATAGCAAACTGGATTCTGAAAGAATGCAGGAATGAACTGGCAGACAAAATACATAGCATACTAAACAGTTCCTTGAAAGAAGGAAAAGTTCCAGAAGATTGGAAAAAAGCAAATATAGTACCTATATATAAAGGAGGAAATAAAGATGACCCTACCAACTATAGACCAGTCTCTCTAACAAGTACAATAGCAAAAATTTGTGAAAGAATTATCAAAAGTAGATGGGTAAAATATTTAGAAAAAAAAACAAAGTGTTAAATCCAAGGCAATTTGGATTCAGACAAGGACGATCATGCGTCACCAATTTAATATGTTTCTATTCAAGGCTAATAGATATAATACAAGAAAGAGATGGATAGGCGGACTGTGCATTTCTAGACCTAAAGAAAGCGTTTGACAAAGTACCACATAAGAAGTTGCTTAAGAAATTAGAAACTGAAGGAGGAATACAGGGAAAACTACTAAATTGGATGGAAGACTTTTTGCAAGAAAGAAAAATGAGAGTAGTGATAAGAAACCAGCACTCAAAATGGGATAAAGTAATAAGCGGTGTTCCGCAGGGAACAGTTCTGGCCCCAATAATGTTTGCTATATATATTAATGATATGGATGAAGGAATTGAAAGCTATATGAGCTTCTTTGCAGATGATGCAAAACTACTAAAAAGAGTGAAAACAGAAGAAGATTGTGAATCACTACAGAGAGATCTAAATAAAGTACAGGAATGGAGTAGGAAGTGGGAGATGGAGTTCAATACAAAAAAGTGTAGTATAATGGAATTTGGAAAAAGGAAAAACAGAATAACAGGATCATATAATTTGGGAGAAGAAGGAATAAAAAAAGTAGAAAATGAGAAGGACCTGGGAGTCATTGTTATGAATAATATGTCACCTGAGAAACATATAGATAAGATTTTTGGAGAAACTTATAATTTAATAAGAACAATCAAAGTTGCATTTACATACCTGGATGAAGAAATGGTGAAGAAAAACCTAATTACCCTGATAAGACCAAGATTGGAATATGCAGCAACGATATGGTCACCAAGTACAAAAAAAATGTATAAAAAAAACTTGAAAGAATACAAAGAGCAATTACAAAACTGGCACCAACACTCTCAAAACTATCATATGAAGAGAGACAAGAAAAATTTGAACTACAGACACTAGAGCAAAGAAGAGAGAGAGGAGATTTGATAGCTATTTACAGAATCATGAAAGGCATGGAAATTACTGATAGAGAAAATCTGATAAAATTGGATGACAGAAACACAAGAGGACACGGAAAGAAAATAAAAAAAGACAGCTATAGAAGAGATTTGAAAAAGAACAGCTTTCCTCACAGAGTAATAGACAGTTGGAACAAGTTAGATGAGAAAGTGGTGTGTGCAAAAACAATACATGAATTTAAAAATAGTTTAGATAAAATGAGATATGAAGACGGGACCCCACGTGCATAGCTCCCCTTCCCGTAAAATACAACTAGGTAAATTCCTACAACTAGGTAAATACACACACACACACACATACACACACACACACACACACACACACACACACACACACACACACACACACACACATATATATATATATATATATATATATATATATATATATATACATATATATGTATTTATATATGTACTGTATGTATGTATGTATGTATGTGTATATATATATACATACATATGCATACATACATACTTACATACATATATATACATATATATATATATGTATATATATATGTATATATAATATATATATATATATATATATATATATATATATATATATATATAATCGGCTAATGTTGCTCAGCAACCCTTTCACCTACTACGATTGGAATCTTTGTACTTTCAATTTCAGAATCCTTGCGATAATTTTGTACAGAATAGATTTTATACTGACTGGCGCCAGGTAATCCTAATAAGATGGGATAATCTGATACAAAAATGTTACCGTGTTCTTACTTGTAAATCCTCTATTTGCGAGCAAGTGATGACTAGTGCAAATGTAAAAGTCCAAATCAGTCACAAAACGTTCAAAGACGGGTTGGGTATATCGGACACACATACTTCCCTCGGGGCACGGGGACGATGCACACGGATCCTGTAGGGAAGAGGCAATGTTAAAACAGTTTTCGCAAGGAGCTGGATAGTCTTTGTAAATATTTGTATAAAACTCTGTGAGGCCTTCATTACCACACATTAATGCTATTAATCTACATAGGAATTATAATGCAGATGATAAATGTGGTCATGCTTGGAAGATAGGAATAATGCCTACGAAGACTGTGTTATTCCTTAGGCCATGCAGCACACATACATACATACGACATGAGCATAAGCCTGATACGTATACTTCCACAGTTACGCCGAACAACCGGGTATCTAGAAATAGACTCCGTTCCCTTCAGACTCCGTTTCCATACAGACACGATTTTTCGTAAATTTCATTCAATCTAATTGTTCATACTTCACTCACTTTCAAAGTAGGTAAGCGAGTATATATAAATTAAAGTTTGCATGTAGTTCAGTATGAACTCATATATATATATATATATATATATATATATATATATATATATATATATATATATATACTGTATATGTGTGTGTGTGTGTGTGTGTGTGTGTGTGGTGTGTGTGTGTGTGTGTGTGTGTGTGTGTGTGTGTGTGTGTGTGTGTGTGTGTGTGTGTGTGTGTGTGTATTCACTTGGTCTTGGTCTTTGGATCACGTGTTGGACTCGTGATCGACAGCTATTTCCCTCCTGGAAGAGAGCTCAGAGCTCGTAGGTCCGATCTATGGGTAATACTATGACCTTGCACACACACACACACCCAACTCCCCCCCCCCGAGGGGGGGAGTAACACCCCTCAGCGCGGCGATACTGAGATTATTTCAGCCCGGGCGAAGATCGAACCCGGACCTCCGTAGTGGCAGGCCAGAGCTCTAACCACAGCGCCATGAGAGTGTGTATTCACCTCGGATCTGCTGCAGCCTCGAGACAGCTAGGCACCACCCTACGGCAGTGAGCTCAGAGCTCATTATTAGCCGATCTCTGGGTAGGTCTGAGACCACTCACACTCCACACACCGGGACAGCAAGGTCACAACTCCTTGACTAACGTCCCGTACCTACTCGCTGCTAGGTGAACAGGGGCTACACGTGAAAGGAGACAAACCCAACTTGTCTCCGCCCGGCCGGGGAATCGAACCCCGGTTCTCCGGCTTGTGAGGCCAGTGCTTTACCAATCCGCCATCGGGCCGTGTGTGTGTGTGTGTGTGTGTGTGTGTGTGTGTGTGTGTGTGTGTGTGTGTGTGTGATAGCAATGTAAATTATTATGATAATTGTATTGTATTATTCTGTGTGTTTTGTTTATATATTATAAATACTGTATTTATTATTTTTAGCAAGTGCTGTGAGCGCTTGGTTGGATAATTTTGGCGCGAATGTTGGCGTTACCCAGTCTCGGGGTGTTGACGACAGCCACACGCGTGTCCAGTGATCGTGCCTATTGCTATCTTTAAATATACTGTATTAGACTTCCATGTGATTTCATTGCCACCCAGAACATATATGGTGGCAACGGTATTAACAGTTCTTGTGTTTATTTACGTAACAAGACTAGATTCATGTGTCTTTGAATTGCCGGCCGGTTTTGTGTTGTTGTGTTTTTCTCCCCATTTTTCCGTTCCAGCCAGGTATTTTCAGTGAATTTAACTATTAATGGACATTATAGTGCTCCGCACACAGTGACTTAATTTTTTTTTTTTTTTTTTTTTTTTTTTTTTTTTTTTTTTTTTTTTTTTTTTTGTTCCTGCTCTTCCCGGACGTCATCGTCGTCTGCCCTTGTAACTTGTCATTGCGCCTTGTGTTCCTGTGTGTACCCTCAGCGGTAATTTGTGCCTGGATGGTGAATTTGGACAGTCATAATTGTTTCTCGGGAAGCAACAAATCTGTGAAGACCGGTCATTGACGTCTCCCAGCTTCGAGATCGCTCGGCGGCCATGTTTTTGGTGACGTCATTCGCGTCCCTTGAAATGTTACCCCGGAATGTTTAGACCCTCGTCGCCTGCGACGTATGTGTATACTTACGTATTGTCATTTGTACTCTATTGTAGATTATTGATATATGTATCGCATTGTTTCTGTTTTGCAATGCTTATGTTGTATGAATTATATAATTTATGTTTGTATGAATTATATATATATTTTTTTTTTTTTTTTTTTTTTTGTGTCCGCAAGACATTCCTTTGGCCGCATCATATTTTCAACTATCCACATGTTCCATTCACTCTCATCTCTTTTTATCTCTTATTCACTTAATCGCTACTGATAAAGCTTTTCATCTTAACACTCGTTTCACAACGTTCATCCATTTTATTTTTCATCATGTGACAACAGCAAACAACAGCTAATTGAACCACAATACCCTCCTATCCTTTCCAACCAATTCCAGCCCTCTACTGCATATTCTTTCCTCGATCTTCTCATCGATTTCAATATATCAAACAATCATGGTGGTATCGCACATCCCTTTTGCAATCCAGCTTTCCCCCGCATACCAGTCATCCATGTTACTGGACATTCTTTTATTGAAACTAGAAATTTTGTATTTCTAATAGATTTCATGACACACTATATATTGCTAATCAACACCGTGGTGAGGCACAGGGGTTTAACTGTCCCTCTAAGGGACAGAACGGTGGACCTGCAAGGAACCATCGAGACCGAACACTTTCGTTTACTCCTGAATCTTTACCACTCGTTGTGTGACACCTACTCTGAATCTCTTCAGTGGAGGGCGCATCTGGACGTAGTAGTTCCAGTTGGCATCAGACGTGAGCTTTTCCACATCCCCTTGTGCCCACGAGAAGATTTCACATTGCCTTTCAATTTCTACGACAATAAGAAAGATAAAATCATTGGTGTGGTATTTACAATAAAGTCAGTAATATCCAATACAAAAATTAAACGAAAAACAGTAATAGCAGTTATATGATAAACTGACAGGTACAGATGTAACAAAAATATCAACGTAAATATAACTGGAATGGAAATAAATATACACACTGTAAATGAATATAGAAAATACCTTTACATGCACAAGTAACACGTAACCAGTTCTTACCATTGTGATTAAAGGATATGCAATTCTGACTAACACAGAAAAAAGTGCAAAAAGCACGATTTCCATCGCACGTTCCAATCAGTTTATCTGTACGAATATAGCGTTTTCCTGCAGCTGGAAGAAAATTAAAAATAATTATAATGGTGCAAACAATATATATCAAAAGGCTTCTTCCCATTACAATGGAAGTAGTCTACTAAGGCATGCACCCACCTTCCACATATTTCACACCCATCCACACCCATTTGCTTCGCTTTTAAAGATATTTCAGCTCCTTGTGGATGAAGGGTCATCCCTGCCCCCCGCCCACTACCTGAGTAGAAGCAATGCAGTAAGACACAAAACATACACAATCAGAGCACAACAGCCAAAGCCGATTTACCCCCACTGCTTCTTTTACATGAAGACCCTTCCTCATTGTGCCCTCATACGTAAATAGTGACATACCGTACAGTTGCCAGTAGAGTCCGGTTTTCTGTGCTTCGCCGAGTAGTAGGAGGTACAGTAGGAACAAAAGGTGCACGAGCGATTTCCTCGACCGTGACCAAGCCCACATCTTAACGGGAGCCTGGGACAAACCTGAATATAAATATATATAAATATATATATATATATATATATATATATATATATATATATATATATATATATATATATATATATATATATATATATATATATATATATATATATATATATATTGCAGAAACCAGTGGGAAATGAAAAAGAAAACGGTTACTGACCATTTCCGTCTATTTAAGACACCTTCAAGGGTACAAAGTATTTGATGATGATGATGATGATGATGATGATGATGATGGTTCCTCAACTGTTGGAGTGTGGGCCCTGCTTCATGCGACCCACCTGTGGCTGTGTCGTGTCATCTGGTGGGTGACTTTAGTCTTGATTCTGTTGTCTTGTTATAGTGTGTGATCCGAGATAAAAAGTAGTAATGGTTGGTGCAGTCACCCTGCTAAGTGACTAAGAATGCTGGTGGCTATGTCTTTTGGGTTATATGGTCTGTCTTCTGCTAGTAGGATATTCTCGAATCTTTGTTTAACGTTTGAGGTGGCTGGGCAGCTGCTAAGGTAATGGAAGTAGCTGAAAACACCATCACAAAGAGTACACAGGTGGGAAGTTTGTAGCCAAGTCGCAATCTGGTTAGTGTGGTCTCTTTACTCCTGGAGATGTTGGGCGGCATTTGAATTGGTTTCCCACTTGTGACCTGAAGGTTCCACCTGACAGTATTGAAGGTGAAGGTTTCTTCACCTAGCTGTCTGTCCCGGACTTCACGGATATATTTGTAAATCTTGGTCTTCAGTTGGCTGTCACTTTGTGGTACTAGAAAGTCAATCCCAAAGTTGTTGGCAGCTTCCTTGGCTGGAATATCTGCTTTTTCATTCCCTGTGATGCCAATGTGGCTTGGGATCCAGTGATTGATGTCCCTCTGTCTTCTGAATGCTTTGTGAGGGGCTGGATGTAGGTGATCAGTTCTCAGTTCTCTATTGGAAAGGGGTCACGTGGGGTCTGTAGGCTGCTCATGGAGTCGGTGTGGATTACTATGGGAATACGTTGTCTGTGGCAAGCATGGAGCAGGGTCATCATGATGGCTATGAACTCGGTCTGGAGGGTTGAAGGGTCATCACTGGTGCTGGCTCTGAAGGCCAGGTTGTTTGTGAAGAATGCACTGCCAGACCGTCTTGATTCTCCAAGGACTGAACCATCCGTGTAGTAGTTGACGGCTTCAGACGGTGTTACTTCTAATATTCTCATCCTGGTGATGGTCTTTAGTGTTTCAGGATCCGTGTTCTTTTTCCACCCAGGGATGCTGTCAATGATGATGGTGCCAGGAACCTTGAGCCAGGGTGGTCTGTGAAGTGTCATTGTTCTTTCTATCATATCTTGGGGATTGTCCTTGAGAACTTGGTACTTGAGTAGTATGTCGGTCATTCGGATCGGCCAGAAAGAGCTGGATAAGACTTGTCTGCTTCTTCTCAGTGTTGTTTTTATTGGCTGTTGTAGAGGATGATCAAAATGTGATCTCAGGATCTTGAGCTGTAGTCTTGATCCCAGGAGGCTTTAGTCTCAGGCGGAGTGGTGGTATGTTCACTTCCCTTTCCATGGTGGCTACTTGGGCGTAGGGAGGGGCTGCAAGGATAACCCGTAATGCAGTTCTGTAGCTTGTCTAGCAGCTCAAGCGTGGTGGGTTTGGCGATGTAGTAGGCCTAGCTACTATATTCTATGACTGAGCGTATTGTGGTTATTTAACTTTTTCTCAAAATGTGCGTGTTGGTTCCTGCAGATTTCGTTAACATGGCTCTCAAAGCGTTGAGTCTTTTTTGCATTCTTTGCTGGATATAGTTGACATGAGGCCTAAAAGTCAGTTGCCTATCGAAGATGTTGCTCAGGTACTGGTGTACTCATTCTATGTGGAGCCTTGTAGTGTCAAGGGCTGTGTCGGGACGTCTTCCATGGCCTTGGCCTTCTAGACGGAGATAACAAAGGATTACAAAGGAGGAGCATGCCGACAGGAGACCTTTTGGTCCATATCTAGGTCGGATGCGAAAAAAGTCATAATAATAATAATAATCATGAGGCCTAGTGTCTTGCATGTATCTTCTATCTTGAGGAGTCCATGGTGAATGGCTTGCATCGGTCTGGCTTTGTTGGCAATCGGCACCAGAACGTCTGCATTGCTCAAGTGGATGACAACGTTGGTGTCGGGGATGCTGACAATCTCGTTCATCAAGACGTTGAACAAGGTTGGACTGAGGACACTTCCTTATGGAGTTTCGTTCTCGAAGTTTTTGGTACTGGACAGCTGCCTTTGGAACCAGACCTTGGCTTTGCGGTCGGTCAGGAAATCCAGGCATGACATTATTCGACCACGAATTTTGCTCTTGTAGAGTGGAGTTAGGATAGGGAGTTTCCCAGCAAGTTCGAAGGCGTTCCCCAAATCGATGAACACCGCCATTCCCCTTTTTTCCCTGTCTCTGAGATGGAAGTGGTGAGGTGGCAGATGCTGTATGTTGTAACTACTCCGGAACTGAAGCCGTAGACATGCATGTGGAATCTTCATGTATCCCATGGGAGTCTTGAAAGGACCATTCGTTCCATCAGGTTGTTGAGGCAGGTCAGGAGACTGATGGGTCTGAACTTATCATTTTCCTTGGTTATAGGGGTGATTATAGCAATCTTCCAAATGGCTCAGTAGTCTTTGTTCAGCCCAGGACCTGTTGAAAAGTCGTAGAATCTCTTCTTGAAGGAATGGGGTGGCATTGACTAGCAGACTGTTGTGGATACCATACTCACTAAGTGACGTGATCTTCATCTTTTTTGTTGCTTTGACCAATTCCTGGCTTGTGAAAGGTTGGTCTGTGTCAGCAGTTTGGCTTTTCCCTTCACTGGTGAATTGTCTCCGCTCCTCTTCCAGCTCTGTCTGTTTGGCTTAGATGGCAGGTGGGAGCTGTCTTGTCGCGGATCTGGCTGTGAACTCGTCGATAAGCTTCTCTGTTTCTGCCTCTGCTTCTGCTGCCTGGTTTGGATGTGTTGGAGTCTGTGGTGGCCTTCCCAGTGTTGCCTTGATTTGTCTTTAGAGTTAACCAGAAGAGGTACGCTGGTTGATGGTGCCACACCAACTGAACCAGGCTCTGGTCTTTGCTTGATGATACTCTTCCCTGGCATGCTTCTGGGATGCTCTAGGATTCCAAAGGTCGTAGGGGCGCCGGTGTTTTTTGAAGATCTTTATGTACCTGTTGACCCTCCTTTTCAACTTTTTGCATCCCTAATCGTAGAACCATTAAATTAATACATTTTCTACTGTTTTTGGTGAGAGGGATCGATCTTCCTGCTACAATAAGGATGCATCTCATGGTTTCCCGTGCGTCTTCTTCTAGGCTAGGATATGTACTATTTGACTGGTGACCCCCATTCTTACTTGGCTTGTATCCGTCGTTGGGACATGTGCCTCCTGACGGGAAGCCACTGGGTTCCGCCTCCAGCAGGAAGGAGTCCAGTTCTTGGTATCTGGTCCAATTAGCTTTCTTCAGGTTTTTATGTGGAATATAGTCCTCGGGTTTGGATTGGTGGTGGAGAGGTTGATCGTGGTATCTATGGGGCGATGGTCACTGCACAGGTGGTCGTTGATCTTCCATGTACACATGGGCGCTAGGGCTGCGTTGGTTATAATGAGGTCGATACAGGCTCCCAGTGTGTTTATTGGAGCGCTATTGTTCAGCACCATAAAGTTGCTGTTGTTAGTGAGCAGGTCTGCGATGTGATTCCCTGTTGCATTGTGTTTGATCCCCCTCAGAGTGGATTGTGGGCATTAAAGTCTCCGGCAATGATAGTTGGGCCTAGGTTGTCTTGCAGTACACTGCTGAGGTCCAAAATCTTGTTGTATGACTTGTAGACGTTGTGGATGAGAATCTGATGGGCGTTCCTGGCACCGGTGTAGATCTTTGTGCTGAGGACTTCTATCTCGTCCCTGAGGTAAACTTTGCTGTCAACTGGTGCAGACGGATATCTGTTAACGATCGCTGTGATTAGCCCCTGGCTATTGCCTGGTGTTGCTAGTAGGTGGTAGATTTCGTATCCTGGGAGCTTCATCTTGCACTTGTGGTCAGTTCTTGATGAGCGTCTTTTCAAGGAAAATTACGTCAATCTTGTTCGTAATTGTTGCCTGTAAAAACTCATCCTTCTTCCCCATCGCTCCTTGGATGTTCCACTCAGTGGAGGATTGTTAAGATCTCTGAGTAAGGGGCTGAACGAGGGCAGAGAGCAGAGTGTTGATCATTTCCATCAACTGTGTCATTATTCTCTCTAGCCGATCGGTCACTGACTCTTCTGACTATCTGGTTATTGGTCTCGTTGGTTGTTCTCTTGGCTGCGAGTTGAGTTGTTTGCTGTTTTTGATAATCTCGTTGTACTTCTGTAGCTTGAGTGCTGACTCTGTTTGTGCTTGTGTCGGGGCAGGTAGCACAGTCTTTTCTTTTGTCTTGTTTGTAGCTGCTGTATACTCTGGAACGGGTCGCATCTATGTTTGGGTCTTGTCTTGCTGCATCTTCTCTATTTGGATCTCCTTGGCCTGGGTCTTCTTCGTCTGTGTGAGTAGCATGGGCTTTGTAGTTGCCGATAGTTGTGTGTACTCTTCTTCTGTGAGAGCTGGAGCCTTCTGGGCAGGACGTGGTCGTGTGACTGCCTGCATTCTACGCTGCATCTTCCTCTGTTGCACAGGCATCTCATGCTGGAGGACATGTGGTTCCCGTCGCAGTTTACGCACCTCAGAAAGATCTCCTTCTTCTCTTGATGTTTCTTGAAGCACAGACGGCTGTCGTGGTCCCCTGCACAAATTGCACACTTGACTGTGGTTTGGCATGCTGCGACTCCTTGTCCGTAGCGGTTGCACTAGAAGCAGCGTAGCGATGTTTGGATGTAGGGTCGCACTGGGTATGACCCGATGAAACCTATGTTGATTCTCTCTGGCAATGCTCCTCGAAAGCTGATCTTGACCATTCATAGGTTCTGGATCTGGCCGTTGACATTCCTCGACATCCTGTTGGCAGTTCTCTCTCCGTTCGTTTGTAGGAAGGGGTCTGCATCGATGAAAAGAGGGACTTTTTTGACCACCGCTTCATTCATCTTCTCCTCCGGATACAGGGTTGTCAGTGGGCATGGCAGTCCGTTCGGCTTCTTCAATGGAAGAAGGGCATCGGCAGCTTCTTCTGTCCGGGGTATGATGTGGTGCAGACCATTCTGTCTGGCCACAAACTTCAGGGGGATGTCTGGGAGGGTCTTCTCCACTGCTACCAGGATACTATACACCGTGGGCCAATTCTCTGAAATTACAGACCTGAAGCATGGTAGCTTCTTGGTCTGCCTGTGCTTCTTGGCGGCCTCCTCCTTCTCCATCTTCTTCAGCTTCTGGCACTGGTAATGGAACCCCTCGTCCATTTCCTCCGCTGGCGAATTGGCGGCTCTTGTATTACTGAGTGTTTCTTTGAAGTCCATCATTATTGGGGAGACCATAGGGGTCTCCATGATGCTCTTGATAACTTGAAGGAATATTACTTGTTGAGCAGGTCCGCGTAATGTTTCGGCTGATATGCCTTCCTCAGACAGAATGTAAGGAATTGTTAACACATTCTAATGATTAAATTGCTTTAGATGGGAAGTATTAAGAAAATATTTCCTAGATCTGTTTTGTGCCTTGTCAATCAAATATTTCAGATATTCTAATTTTTTTCCAAAGCACAAAACAGAGCTAGGAAATTTTTCTTGATACTTCTCATGTAAAACAATTTAATCATAAGAATATGTTAACAATTCCTTACTATGAGAATCTAATCAGTCTTCCTAGCATATCTAATTTTTTTTTTTTTTTTTTTTTTTTTTGTATCCAGGTGGTTTTTAAAAGCAATAACAATGTTAAGAGCTTGTTGATTAAAAATTCATCAAGAGAAAAGGAAGGTTGTGTGTACAGCATACCATGTAAAGCTTGTAATTTTATTTACATAGGCCAAACAAGTAAAGTTTTGAACAAAAGAATAAGCCAATAAAAAAGCAATAGAACGGGGCAATTGTCAGGTGGACTGTTTGTTCACCAAAAGGACTATGGACATAGCATTGACTGGAAAAAATCAAAAGTAATTACATCTTGTAACGATAATGTCCTTAGCTTTGTTTCCATCGCCATCGTCAGCTTCCAAGTCTCACATCCGTAGATTATTGCTGGTAGAATGCATTGGTTGTAAACTTTACGTTTCAAACATAAAGGTACAGAGCCTCTCAGGATCTTACTATACTTACCAAATATTTTCCAACCAATTGTAATGCGTCTTTTTATCTCATTATCATGATCTTTCGTCACCTTCACCATCTGACCTAAATAATTATACTCTTCAACTTCCTCAAGACTCTCATCATCAATTACAATCTCTTTACTTTGAACTTTCGTGTTGAACATTACTTTGGTTTTACTCTTATTAATTTTTAAACCTACTTTGATACTTTCTTTGTTTAGATCGCTCAGCATATCTTGCAAATCGTCTGCTCTTTCTGAAATAAGAATGATGTCATCTGCAAATCTTAGGTGGATCAAATATTCGCCATTAATCTTCAAACCTTTCTTTTCCCAACTCAACCTTCTGAAAATATCTTCTAAACAAGCTGTAAATAGTTTGGGTGAAATTGTATCGCCTTGTCGTACTCCTTTCTCGATCTTGATCTTTTCTGTATCTTTATGTAGTCGAACTATAGCGGTACCTTTCGAATAAATCTTTTCTAAAACTCTTACAATCTGTTCGTTTGCACCCTGTTTGCGTAGCGAGTTTAGTATTGCTATTTGTTCTACTGAATCAAAGGCCTTCTCGTAATCTACAAAAGCTAAACACAGAGGTATATTATATTCTGTCGTTTTCTCGATTAGATGGTTTATCGCCTGCAAATGGTCTAGAGTTGAATATCCGCTTCTAAAGCCTGCCTCTTCTCTCGGTTGATTTCCATCTAAAACTTGACTCAGTCTATTTGTAAGGATCTTGGAGAATATTTTATATATGTTTGATAGCAAGCTAATCAGTCGATAGTTACTAAGGTCCTTCTGGTCTCCTTTTTTATGAAGCAAAATCACTATATACATATACAAATATATATACGAGTATATATATATATATATATATATATACATATATATATATATATATATATATATACATGTATATACTGTATATATATGTATATATATATACATGTACATGTATATGTATATATATATATATATATATATGTATATATTTATATATATATATATACACATACATGTGCGTGACATTGGTGGTCATGAAATATATCATATTCACGCTAGGGCGTGATACATGTATATATATATATATATATATGTATGTATATATATATGTATATATATATATATGTATATATATATATATACATATATATATATATATATATATATATATATATGCAGACAAACCACTGGGAAAATGAAAGAGATGAGACCGAGCGCTTTCGTCTATTCAGACATTTTCAAGGTATAGATACATAAAAGAGACAAGTATATATAGTCAGAAGGTTAAGGTGGATCTCTCCCAGTGCCATATTGGCTCAAGTGTCCGGACATTTGGTTTACAATTTTTGTTATAATAAATTCATCCAATTTGTATAATCCTTGACTTAAATTTAAATTATTAACAAATGTATTCTTGATCAGACTGGATTCTATGATGTTTCTATTCAAATAAGAATTACTTTTGACAATTACTTTAGCTTCATTCCAATTGATACAATGGTTAAAATCCCTAAGATGGACAAATAACGCGTTGGACGTTTGACCACTTCTAACGCTATATTTGTGTTGCTTTATTCTAACATTTAATTCCTTTCCAGTCTGACCAATATAGCATTTGTTGCAATCTTTACATGGAATTTTATATACACAGCCTTCCTTATTTTCAGGGGAATATTTAATCAAAAGACTTTTGACTGTGTTTGAGTTCCTAAAAATGGTTTGGATGTTGAAATTCTTAAGAATATGCGGCAATTTAATGAAGTTGTCATGATACGGAAGAACGAGAATATTTTTAGAATTAAATTTGTCTTTAGTTTTGTCATCAAAATAAGACTTTCTAGCCATTTTTTGAGAAATTTCAATTAGATGATTTGAATACTTTAATTTTAAAGCTATGTCATTTATTCTTAAGAATTCATCATCCAAAAACTCCGGACTACAAACCCGATAAGCACGAAGGTACATTGAAGATAACACAGATGCTTTGGTCCTGTAATGATGAGAAGAGTAAAAATGAACATATGAAAGAACATTAGTGGGTTTCCTATAAACATCAAATTTGAAAGACCTTTCGTTTCTGTATATCAATACATCAAGGAAAGGTAATTGATTATTTTGTTCTATTTCCATGGTAAAATTGATTGAAGGGACTAAGGCGTTAAGTTGTGACAAGAAAGTTGACGGGTCAGCATTAACAGGCCAAATGCACAAAATATCATCAATGTACCTAAACCAAGTAACATTTTGGGGGAGAATATTGGGTAACAACTTTGTTTCAAAAAATTCCATATAAAGATTGCTAAGAATGGGAGAAATCGGATTACCCATAGCCATACCGAAATTCTGTAAATAATAGTTACCGTTAAACACAAAATGAGATTCCAAAACACACAATTTAATTAAGTCAATAATGGTGGCAGTAGGCAGTGGTAAATCAAATTTCTCCAATTCTTCTTCAAGATACACTAATAAATCAAAAACTGGAACACGGGTGAATAACGAAGTGATATCATAACTAATAAGAGAAAAATCATAGTTAACATTAAGGTTATTAAGTTTGTTAACTAACTCTACATTGTTGTGTATGTGGCTGTGGGAAATTGTCCCTACTAGAGGGCTCAAAATATTCTCCCCCAAAATGTTACTTGGTTTAGGTACATTGATGATATTTTGTGCATTTGGCCTGTTAATGCTGACCCGTCAACTTTCTTGTCACAACTTAACGCCTTAGTCCCTTCAATCAATTTTACCATGGAAATAGAACAAAATAATCAATTACCTTTCCTTGATGTATTGATATACAGAAACGAAAGGTCTTTCAAATTTGATGTTTATAGGAAACCCACTAATGTTCTTTCATATGTTCATTTTTACTCTTCTCATCATTACAGGACCAAAGCATCTGTGTTATCTTCAATGTACCTTCGTGCTTATCGGGTTTGTAGTCCGGAGTTTTTGGATGATGAATTCTCAAGAATAAATGACATAGCTTTAAAATTAAAGTATCCAAATCATCTAATTGAAATTTCTCAAAAAATGGCTAGAAAGTCTTATTTTGATGACAAAACTAAAGACAAATTTAATTCTAAAAATCTTCTCGTTCTTCCGTATCATGACAACTTCATTAAATTGCCGCATATTCTTAAGAATTTCAACATCCAAACCATTTTTAGGAACTCCAACACAGTCAAAAGTCTTTTGATTAAAAATTCCCCTGAAAATAAGGAAGGCTGTGTATATAAAATTCCATGTAAAGATTGCAACAAATGCTATATTGGTCAGACTGGAAAGGAATTAAATGTTAGAATAAAGCAACACAAATATAGCGTTAGAAGTGGTCAAACGTCCAACGCGTTATTTGTCCATCTTAGGGATTTTAACCATTGTATCAATTGGAATGAAGCTAAAGTAATTGTCAAAAGTAATTCTTATTTGAATAGAAACATCATAGAATCCAGTCTGATCAAGAATACATTTGTTAATAATTTAAATTTAAGTCAAGGATTATACAAATTGGATGAATTTATTATAACAAAAATTGTAAACCAAATGTCCGGACACTTGAGCCAATATGGCACTGGGAGAGATCCACCTTAACCTTCTGACTATATATACTTGTCTCTTTTATGTATCTATACCTTGAAAATGTCTGAATAGACGAAAGCGCTCGGTCTCATCTCTTTCATTTTCCCAGTGGTTTGTCTGCATACTAGTATCACGCGTTCAAGTGATTTCTTCTGCATATATATATATATATATATATATATATATATATATATACATACATATATATTTACATATATATATATATATATACATATATATGTATATATATGTATATATATACATGTATATATGTATATATATATATATATATACAGTATGTATATATGTATATATATGTATATATATGTATATATATATATGTATATATATGTATATATATGTATATATGTATATATATGTATATATATATATATATATATATATATATATATATATATATATACATATATATATATGCATGTATCACGCCCTAGCGTGAATATAATATATTTCATGACCACCAATGTTACGCACATGTATGTATATATATATATACATGTACATGTATGTATGTATATATACAGTATATACATATATATATATATATATGTATATATATGTATATATATACATATATACATACATATATATATATATATATATATATATATATATATATATATATATATTATATATATATATATATATATATATATGCATGTATCACGCCCTAGCGTGAATATGATATATTTCATGACCACCAATGTCACGCACATGTATGTATATATATATATATATATAGATATATATATATATATATATATATATATATATACATATACATGTATGTATATATATATATATATATATATTTATATATATAAATATACATGTATGTATATATATATATATATTATATATATATATATATATACACATATATATATGCATGTATCACGCCCTAGCGTGAATATATTTCATGACCACCAATGTCACGCACTTGGTGAATATTAAACTCTTGTGTATATGTTGTGTTATATATGTAAGCATGTGTATTGTGTTG
>NC_134810.1:27223944-27226444 GCF_046742065.1 Oratosquilla oratoria
GTAGGTATATCTTTGTATATTCACGAGGGAACTGCGTCTTTGGGTTGATAAGCACTCCGTGAGTGTGTTTGAATGTAGATAACGCTTCTGAGACTGGGGTGGATTTGATGTTGAATTCCTCTATGTGTGGCAAAAAGGTGTCCTCAGGTGGTGGAAAATCAACTGTGTTTAATGGGTGTTTTGTCCTGAGTTTTACTTATTTGGACATGCTGGACAAGTTAGTGCGTCTGTTACGTTTGGAACGTATGTCCACAGCTGCCAGCAAAGTCGAAGAGTTAAGAGACCTGGGGAGGGATTTAGGTGGTTGAACACTGGAAACTCTTTTGTGTGAAGGCGGTGGAGTAATTTGTGTTAGGAGCTGGTGGATCCTTGTGAGATAAAGCGGAGTGAATTTGAATGGAGGGAGTAAAATCAACTGACGCAAAGTCATGTTCTGCCTGTTTCTATTCGGTCACGTGGCTATGGTTTACTTTACGAGAAGTCGCTGATGGCAATACAGAGAGGAAACTATTTGCATAAATGATACAATGATTGATACTTTGAATAAAGATATAGTCTTAAGGAAAGGTACGCATATAGGATGTTTTCAGGTGTGTACAAAACCCATTAAGATTTTAAATGAGAGTACTGAGGAGGTGAAATTACCAATTTCATCAATCTGTTCAGTTCAGGAAGAAATAGAGTTAGGAAAGAAATACAAGGATCAACTAGAACCTACTAATTGCCCTGAGTTGGATGAAAGTTTAGTTGCTTTGCTCGTGAAGCACAATAAAGCAATTGCTTTGCCGGGGGACGCCTTAGGAAAAACAACTGTTTTAAAACATCAGGTCAAATTAAAAACAGGAACTCAGCCTATTTATATTCCAGCCTACAGAGTTCCTCACTCTAAATTAGCAGTAGTAGATAAACTGATCACTGAAATGTTATCGCAGGATATTATTGAACATAGTAAAAGTGAGTGGAACTTTCCTTTGATTCTAGTGCCAAAATCAGATGGTACTATGCGCCCAGTTATTGATTATAGGGAATTGAATAAGCACACCATACGTGACAGGTTACCATTACCAGTGATAGGGGACATTCTTAGAAGTTTGGGAACTGAGAATAGATATTTTAGCACTATAGATATAAAATCTGCTTTTTGGCAAATAGAGTTGTATGAAGACCCAAGAGAGTTCACAGCATCTTCTGCTCCAACGGGACACTATGAGTTCAAACGAATGCCATTTGGGTTATGTATTAGTACATTAACTTTCATGATATTAATGAATATAGTTCTAGATGGGTTGTTAGGAAACACTGCCACTGTATTTCTAGATGATATTTTAATAGTTTCCCAGACAGCGGCTGAGCACTTTAAGAAAATAGAGTTGATATTCTCAAGACTAGTTGAAGCAGGATTGAAAGTGAAATTTGAAAAATGTAATTCTTGCAGGACAGTGTTATTTGTTTGGGACATAAGATAGGCATGGACTTGGTATAGTGATTTCAAAGGTTGAAGTAGTAAAAAAAAATCCCATACCAAACAATGTAGAAAAATTTAGAAGTTTCTTGGGATTGACAGGATATTATAGAAAATTTATTCAACGATATGCTGACATTGCTAATCCATTAAGTTCTTTGTTGAGGAAGGACTCAAAGTTTATGTGGGGACCTGCACAACAGGAAGCTTTTGCCAAGTTGAAAGATAAAGTTACGAGTTCTCCAATTTTAATATCTCTAGAATATGATAAAGAATTCATTCTTTGCACTGATGCATCTGACATAGGATTAGGAGGAATACTTATGCAAGAGTGAAATGGAACTTTGAAACCAATAGCTAACACATCAAGACTTTGTAATAGCGCAGAGAGAAACTACTCTATAACAGAAAGAGAAACATTAGCAGTGATATATTCATTAGAAATTTTTAGAGATATTATACTGGGATATCCAATCAGAGTGTGGACTGATCATACAGCTATTCAGAACTTATTGCATAAGAATCTTAGGGGCGGACTCGCTAGATGGTTTGCAGTACTTCAGTACTATGAAGTTAAATTTGAATGTATCTCGGGTAGAAAGAATGTGTGCGGCAGATGCACTGAAATTATATCGTACCATGATATTTTGTCCTCCACTATCATTACATACCATCGTAGTATTTTGTCCTTCACTATCATTACATCCTATCATGATATTTTGTCCTTTGACATTACATCCTAATGTAATATTTCATCCTCTACCGACATTATATCCTAAAATTATATTTTGTTCTACACTGACATGTTGCTCTACGGTACATTATTGCTATATCTTACTCTGTCTTCTCCAGTATGCTCTATTTCCCCTTACCTTTGAGTTTTTACCCCCAAAAAAGGAACTAGCTCATTACAAACTCCCACAATGAGGTTTGTAAGAACATCTTTGCCTCTGCGCGTAAGGTGGATCCCATCAGAAGCGTAAAGGTCATGACGCCTGGAAAAGAGATACCAAGGATCAAGAAAGTGGTATCCCAGTT
>NC_134810.1:27231444-27233944 GCF_046742065.1 Oratosquilla oratoria
AACATATACATGTATATACATATACATATACATATATATATATATACATATATGTATATATATATCCATATATACATATATGTATATATATATATACATATATACTTATGTATATATATATATACATATATATATATCTATATACATATATATATATATATACACATTATATATATATATGTGTATGTTTCTTAAGACAGATTGAACATTTTTAGAAGCTCCGCCATGGGTCAGGGTTCGTATCCCATGGCGGAGCTTCTAAATATATATAAATATATATATATATATATATATATATATATATGTATATATATATATGTATATATCCATATATACATATATGTATATATATATATATATATATATACACATATATCTATATATCTACATGAATATATATATACAAATATATATATATATATATTTATATACATATATATGTAAACATTACATATATACATGTGTATATATACATATATATATATATGTTCGTAAAGAGCTGGAGTCCAGGAGCCATGATATCGGAATTTTTTTTCGAAACACTGGACTCAGAGTAACAGAATTTATTACCGACGTTTCGAACCCTGTCCGGGGTTCGTCCTCAGGGTTATACATAGTAAGCAAAAGGATTCATTTAGATAGTTTGCCGATGTTCTCTGGGACAGGTCCCACCGGAGTGTACAACAAAGTTGAGCAAAATCAAGACCCATTCCGAATGACAAAGGTAATTACAAATTTGTGTAAAGCGTCACCCAAATGAAAAGAATTGACAAAAACCTCATAACACATGTCATAATAAATAGAACAAAACCAATTCTAAACGACACCCAGAAATTGATAACAGAGTAAGTACAGAGTGTCACCAAATGGCTCCACCGAAAATAAGAAATAAAATTAAAAAGGGGGCAAAAAGAAAATATCAAATGGCACAGACCAGACACAAAAGCACTACACGAGTCATCTGTCACCGCTCTAACTGTCCTGTACGTACTTATCAGTACAAATCAAACCATAAAATAAAACAAAAAACAAAAACCAAGACTAAAAGACACCAAGAAATTTGATCATAAAGTGTCCACAAGAATAACAAAAGGCAAATAAATGGCAAACCGACATAATAAAAATATATCAAAAATCACGGTCCGGACCCAAAAGCACCACACGGGTCGCCATTCTTTCTGTCCTGCTTGTGCTTCGCTCCCTTCATCAGTACAAATCAAAACTAACAAACGCCACCAAAACTGAATGACAACAAGAAATTGCAAAGTGAAAAAGTGTCCGCTGAAAATAAAAATAAAAATGAAAAAGAAAAGGGGGAGGGGAGGGGACAAAAAGCAAATGAAGTCAAACCCAACAAAATGACAATTAACTCAGCAGCAGCGACACAAAACAATACACAAAACAAAACCAATTCCGAACGATAAAAGAAAAGGAAAATTATGATAAAGTTATATAAAGTAACATCACAATGGGACTACTAAAAATGCCCACGTGTGCCAAACATCACAGTCCCGGCATAATATCACTACACTGGCCTCCGCTCACTGCTCCTTCTGTCCTGCCTGTCTTTCGCTTTAATATATGTATATAGCAAACATTATTGGGGCCAGAACTGTTCCTTGTGGAACTCCACTAATCACTTCATCCCAATTAGAGTGTTTGTCTCTTATCACTACTCTCACTTTTCTTTCATGCAGGAAGTCTTCCATCCACTTCAGTAGATTACCCTGCATTCCTCCCGTAGTTTCAAATTTCTTTAGCAATTTCTTATGTCGCACTTTATCAAAAGCATTTTTTAAGTATAGAAATCCACAATCAGCCATTCCATCTCTTTCCTGTATTTCATCTATTAGCCTTGAGTTTGTGACGCATGATTGTCCTTGTCTAAATTCAAATTGCCTTGCATTTAGTACGTTTTTTTTTCAGATGATTTACCCATCTAGTTTTGATCATTCTTTCACAAATTTTAGCTATTGTACTTGTAAGAGAGACCGGTCTATTGTTAGTAGGGTCTTCCTTGTTTCCTCCTTTATGTATTGGTACTATATTTGCTCTTTTCCAATCTTCTGGAACTTTTCCTTCTTTCAATGAACTGTTTCTTAGACTTTTTATTTTGTCTGTTAGTTCATTCCTGCATTCTCTCAAAATCCACTTTGCCATTTCATCTGGTCCTTGTTACTTCTATCTCTTTCAAAGGGGGGACTTTCTCCTCCCACTCGATATCTCTAGGTTGTATGTTCTCTTTCGTAAACACCGATTTACAATGCTTGTTCATAATTTCTGCCATTTCTATTTCCTCTCTGTATTCAACTCCTCCTTGTCGTAGTTTCTCTAATTCTTGTTTGTTTTTCAGTTTGTTGTTTACAAATCTATAAAATAGTTCTGGTTGATCTTTACATTTTTCTATGATATCTTTTTCATATTTTCTCTTTTCTTCTCTGCACACTTGTACATATTCATTTCTATAATTAGTATATATTTTCCATTTTTCAGGTCTTTT
>NC_134810.1:27246444-27251444 GCF_046742065.1 Oratosquilla oratoria
TCTCTCTCTCTCTCTCACACACACACACACACACACACACACACACACACACACACACAAACCCAGCATCCGAGAGCTGCACATCCCACAGCACGTCCCCCGTATCAGTTCACCTATTTTTTGTATGCAAGACATTCCTTTGGCCACATCATATTTTCAACTAGCCACATGTCCCATTCATTCTCATCTCTTTTTATCTCTTAATCACTTAATCGCTACTGATAAAACTTTTCGTCTTAACACTCCTTTCACAATGTTCATCCATTTTATTTTTCATCATGTGACAACAGCAAACAACAGCTAATTGAACCACAATACCCTCCTATCCTTTCCAACCAATTCCAGCCCTCTACTGCATATTCTTTCCTCGATCTTCTCATCGATTTCAATATATCAAACAACCATGGTGGTATCGCACATCCCTTTTGCAATCCAGCTTTCCCCCGCATACCAGTCATCCATGTTACTGGACATTCTTTTATTGAAACTAGAAAGTTTGTATTTCTAATAGATTTCATGACACACTATATACTGGTAATCAGGCCACCGTGGTGAGGCACAGGGGTTTAATTGTCCCTCTAAGGGACAGAACGGTGGACCTGCAAGGAACCATCGAGACCGAACACTTTCGTTTTCTCCTGAATCTTTACCACTCGTTGTCTGACACCTACTCTGATTCTCTTCAGTGGAGGGTGCATCTGGACGTAGTAGTTCCAGTTGGCATCAGACGTGAGCTTTTCCACATCCCCTTGTGCCCACGAGAAGATTTCACATTGCTTTTCAATTTCTACGACAATAAGGAAGACAAAATCATAACTAGTGTTATTGGTGTGATATTTACAATAAAGTCAGTAATATCCAATACAAAAATAAAACGAAAAACAGTAGTAGTAGTTATATGATAAAGTGATAGGTACAGATGTAACAATAATATCAACGTAAATGTAACTGGAATGGAAATAAATATACACACTGTAAATGAATATAGAAAATACCTTTACATGCACAAGTAACACGTAATCAGTTCTTACCATTGTGATTAAAGGATATGCAATTCTGACTAACACAGAAAAAGGTGCAAAAAGCACGATTTCCATCGGACGTTCCAATCAGTTTATCTGTACGAATATAGCGTTTTCCTGCCGCTGGAAGAAAATTAAAAATAATTATAATGGTGCTAACATTATATATCAAAAGGCTTCTTCCCATTACAATGGAAGAAGTCTACTAAGGCATGCACCCACCTTCCACATATTTCACACCCATCCACACCCGTTTGTTTCACTTTTAAAGATATTTCAGCTTCTTGTGGATGAAGGGTCATCCCTGCCCCCCGCCCACTACCTGAGTTAGAAGCAATGTAGTAAGACACAAAACATACACAAGCAGAGCACAACAGCCAAAGCCGATTTACCCCCACAGCTTCTTTTACATGAAGACCCTTCCTCATTGTGCCCTCATACGTAAATAGTGACATACCGTACAGTTGCCAGTAGAGTCCGGTTTTCTGTGCTTCGCCGAGTAGTAGGAGGTACAGTAGGAACAAAAGGTACAGGAGCGATTTCCTCGACCGTGACGAAGCCAACATCTTAACAGGAGCCTGGGACAAACCTGAATATAAATATGTATATATATGTGTGTGTGTGTGTGTGTGTGTGTGTGTGTGTGTGTGTGTGTGTGTGTGTGTGTGTGTGTGTGTGTGTGTGTGTGTGTGTGTGTGTGTGTGTGTGTGTGTGTGTGTATGTTTGTGTCATTTTTGACAATTGGAAATAAACTCATCTGCTGGGATTCGAACCCCCACCATAGCGGAATGCTTCATATAAAGCGAGGACCGTACCGCCTGTACCACTGCGACCCTTCAAAACAGAACGAATTAGTTCATGGACTAATCATTCTGCCGAGAGCACTCGGGTGGAACGTCGTATGTACTGTATTTCATCAAATCCTTTATGCAGGCTAGTCTTCCGACAAGTGATTGTGTCATTTTTGACAATTGGAAATAAACTCATCTGCTGGGATTCGAACCCCCGCCAGAGCGAAATGCCTCATACAAAGCGAGGACCGTACCGCCTGTACTACCGCGACCCTTCAAAACAGACTAATCACGGACTAATCATTTCCAATTGTCAAAAATGACACAAACACTTGTCGGGAGACTAGCCTGCATAAAAGGATTTGATGAATTACAGTACATACGACGTTCCACCCGAGTGCCCTTGGCAGAATGATTAGTGCGTGAACTAATTCGTTCTGTTTTGAAGGGTCGTGGTGGTACAGGCGATATGATCCTCGCTTTATATGAAGCATTTCGCTCTGGCGGGGTTCGAATCTCTCTATCGAGACAGCTAGACACCACCCTACGGCAGTGAGCTCAGAGATCATTATTTGCCGATCTCTGGGTAGGTCTGAGACCACACACACCACACACCGAAACAGCAAGGTCACAACTCCTTGACTAACGTCCCGTACCTACTCACTGCTAGGTGAACAGGGGTTACACGTGAAAGGAGATAAACCCAACTTATCTCCGCCCGACCAGGGAATCGAACCCCGGTTCTCTGGCTTGTGAGGCCAGTGCTTTACCAATCCGCCACCGAGCTGTGATGTGTGTGTGTGCGTGTGCGTGTGCGTGTATATATATATATATATATATATATATATATATATATATATATATATATATATATATATATATATATATTAATTGCAGAAACCAGTGTAAAATTAAAAATACGGTTACTGAACGTTTCCGTCTATTTAAGACACCTTCAAGGGTACAAAGTAGTTGATGGTGATGATGGCTCCTCAACTGTTAGTGTGTGGGCCCTGGTTCATGCGGCCCACCTGTGGCTGTGTCGTGTCTTGGTTCTGTTGTCTTGTTATAGTGGGTGATCCGAGATAAGAAGTAGTAATGGTTGGTGCAGTCAGCCTGCTAAGTGACGAAGAATGCTGGTAGCTATGTCTTCTGGGTTATATGGTCTGTCTTCTGCTAGTAGGATATTCTCGAGTCTTTGTTTAACGTTTGAGGTGGCTGGGCAGCTGTTAAAGTAATGGGTGTAGCTGAAAACATCATCACAAAGAGTACACAGGTGCGGCGTTGTTGCTGTTCCGGTGGGAAGTTTGTAGCCAAGTCGCAATTTGGTTAGTGTGGTCTCTTTGCTCCTGGAGATGTTGAGCGACAGTTGAATTGGTTTCCCACTTGTGACCTGACGGTTCCACCTGCTAGTCTTCCATGAGAATCTGGTGGGCGTTCCTGGCACCGGTGTATATCTTTGTGCTGAGGACTTCTATCTCGTCCCTGTGGTGAACTTTGCTGTCAACTGGTGCAGACGGATATCTATTAACGATCGCTGTGATTAGCCCCTGGCTATTGCTTGGTGTTGCTGGTAGGTGGTAGATTTCGTATCCTGGGTTGTCTTGCACTTGTGGTCAGCTCTTGATGAGCGTCTTTTCAAGGAGAATTACGTCAATCTTGTTCGTAATTGCTGCCTGTAGAAACTCATCCTTCTTCCCCATCGCTCCTTGGATGTTCCATTCACTGGAGGATTGTTAAGATCTCTGAGTAAGGGGCTGAACGAGGGCTGGGGGGAGAGTGTTGATCATTTCCATCAACTGTGTCGTTATTCTCTCTAGCCGATCGGTCACTGACTCTTCTGTCTTTCTGGTTATTGGTCTCGTTGGTTGTTCTCTTGGCTGCGAGTTGAGTTGTTTGCTGTTCTTGATAATCTCGTTGTACTTCCGTGGCTTGGGTGCTGACTCTGTGTGTGCTTGTGTCGGGGCAGGTAGCACAGTCTTTTCTGTTGTCTTGTTTGTAGCTGGTGCATACTCTGGAACGGGTCGCATCTATGTTTGGGTCTTGTCTTGCTGCGTCTTCTCTATTTGGATCTCCTCGGCCTGGGTCTTCTTCGTCTGTGTGAGTAGCATGGGCTTCGTAGTTGCCGATAGTTGTGTGTACTCTTCTTCTGTGAGAGCTGGAGCCTTCTGGGCAGGACGTGGTCGTGTGACTGCCTGCATTCTACGCTGCATCTCATGCTGGAGGCCATTTGGTTCCCGTCGCAGTTTACGCACTTCAGAAAGGTCTCCTTCTTCTCTTGATATTTTTTTGAAGCACAGACGGCTGTCGTGGTCCCCTGCACAAACTGCACGCTTGGCTGTGCCTTGGCATGCTGCGGTTCCGTGTCCGTAGGGGTTCCACTGGAAGCAGCGTAGCGGTGTTTGGATGTAGGGTCACACTGGGTACGACCCAAAGAAACCTATGTTGATTCTGGCAATGGTCCTTGGAAGCTATCTTGACCATTTGCAGGTTCTGGAT
Organism: Oratosquilla oratoria; assembly: GCF_046742065.1. NCBI lineage: Eukaryota > Metazoa > Arthropoda > Malacostraca > Stomatopoda > Squillidae > Oratosquilla > Oratosquilla oratoria. The sequence goes on from NC_134810.1 coordinate 27,250,757, forward strand.
CTGACCGTTGACCTTCCTCGACATCCTGCTGGCAGCTCTCACTCTGTTCGTTTGTAGGAAGCGGTCTGCGTCGAATGAAAAGTGGAACCTTTTCAACCACCGCTTCGTTTATCTTCTCCTCCGGATACAGGGCTATCATTGGGCATGGCTGTCCGTTCAGCTTCTTTAATGAAAGAAGGGCACAGGCAGCTTCTTCTGTCCGGGGGATGATTTGGTGCAGAACATTCTGTCTGACCACAAGCTTCAGGGGGATGTTAGAGAGGGTCCTCTCCTCTGCTACCAGGAGACTGTACTCCGTGGGCCAATTCTCTGAAATTACTGGCCTGGAGCATGGTAGCTCCTTGGTCTGCCTGTGCTGCTTTGTACCTAGTGCATGCGCCAAGGTGGGTAGTACTAGAGCGTTCCTGCTGCTGTGTTTTTCTGCCTCTTCATCTGAAGAGCTACTGACCGCTAGGTCCTCCCGCAAGGTGTCGCCTCTCTTCCTGTTGGTGTCCTCCATCCTCTTCTTGGCGTCCTCCTTCTTCTTCATCTTCTTCCGCTTCTGGCGCTGGTACTGGAACCCCTCGTCCATTTCCTCCGCTGGGAATTGGTGGCTCTTTTATTACTGTTTCTTTGAAGTCCATCATTATTGGGAAGACCGTAGGGGTCTCCATGATGCTCTTGATAACCTAAGGGAATATTGTTTGTT
>NC_134810.1:27261444-27266444 GCF_046742065.1 Oratosquilla oratoria
TCCATCCCTGTATACACTTCCCACCCCTCCACTCTCCCTCTTATCTTAGCACCTCCTGAAAGACGGGTCATCCCTGCACCTTGTCCACTGCCCTGGGTCAGAAGCAGTGTCGCAAGACACAGCACATCCACAGCAAGGCCGCTTCATTAAATCGGCGACCCCCCCCTCTCCGTCCCCCCATTGTTTAAAATGAGAGGACGGGGAGAAATCCCTTCGGGCTGCGTCAAAATTTGCTCACACATACTACCTCACCCCCCATCCCCCCTCCCATTCCACCTCATGCAATCACAACATCATCCATATACAACCATTCTCCATTCACCCCTGTCTTCTGCCCTCTCCCGTTCTTCCTCAACAGACATTCCCCTCTTCCCCAAAGCCCCCTTTACCCAATCCATCCACCTCATCCTAGGACGTCCCCTCATGTTCACTCCCTCAACATCTGCCTTCCACACCTCTTTTACTAGTCTTTCTTCACTCATTCTTTCCATGTGTCCAAACCATCCTAATATTCTTTCATCAACCCTATCTCCCAGCTCCCTTTCCACCCCTGTTCTCCTCCTCACCTCCTCACTTCTCACTCTATCTAGCCTAGTAACCCCCATCATACTTCTCAGACACCTCATCTCAAACACATTCAAACTCCTTCTCTCTTCTTCTTTTATGTTCCATGTTTCTGCCCCATACAGTGCTGTTGGCACAATCACTCCTTCATACAGTCTCCTCTTATCATCCATTCCCAAATGGCTATTCCTCATTACACTCTTTAATCCACCAAGGCATTTACTCACTTCTCTCAATCTACATTCTACCTCCACTTTCACTCCACCTTTCCCTGCCACATTTGCACCCAAGTATCTAAAACTATCCACTTCCTCCAGTCGCTCTCCCTTAATGCTCACTTCCAGTCTACTGCCACTTTCACCCCTTGTATATCTCATCACCTTACTTTTACCCACATTTATCTTTATCTTTCTTCTATCACATACTCTCACAAACTCTGCCACCAACTTCCTTAATCCCTCCTCCGATCCTGCCACAAGCGCAGTGTCATCCGCAAACAACAGCTGACTCACCTCCCACTTTTCTCCATTTTCTTTAACCATCTCCAATCCCCTGCCCACTACCCTAAAAATAAAAGAGAAAGACAAATGTGAGGAGAAAAATCATTGCATCCACACTTGTCAAAGACAAAAAGTTCTTCTGCCGTCGCGCCATTGAATAAGTCAAAGAACAGGGTTTGTATTTCACACACCACATCAATGTTTCAAACCTGTCTTCTAATGGTTACCGTTAGATAGCTTGTGCCCTGGCTGTCAAAGTAAATTCAGTAAAGTTGACGGCTTCGGCCGAAGGTACAGGAACAATGGCACACCATAGTCTCACCTCTAAGGTTATGTTTGTGGCTTGTTCCGTGTAGATAACCTCTTAGGCACAGCTGCGTGACTAGATTATAGCATCACTGATACATAACATCATCATGCCACCTTCCCTTTGTAATACTATTTCAGTCATTCTATAAATCATAAGAACATAGGAATGAAGAAGACTGCAAGAGACCTTAAGACCTACACTAGGCACTTCCATGTCCATTACCACCTATCGTCCCTATCCTTAAACTTATTTAGTGTTACCTTAAAACAACCAATAGTTTCAGCTAAGTTACTAAGTCTATTCCATTCATTAACCACTCTATTGGTAAACCAGTTCTTGCCTATTTCCTTCTTAAACCTAAATTTGTCCAAAAGCGTACATAGTTACAATATTCAGACTTCAGTTTCTTACCAAGAAGAAGTTCGTATGAAGGAGACGCCCTCGAGTTCTTAGCACTGGGACCGAATCGACGCGAATGAGCTCGAGGAAGGCAGGCAGGCGGGCGGGCGGTCGGGCGGGTGCCACGCTTCCCCAGTCTACCCTCCTCTGCGTTCTCCCTTTCCAAATCCTGGTGCTTCAACGCAGAGAGTGGATCATGAATTAACTTGTATAAACTGCTATACTATAGACACGTGTATACATAGGTGCATCCATATATACGTCCATACATAATGCATATTGTATACATGTACATATGCATATATATATATATATATATATATATATATATATATATGTATATATATATATATATATATATGTATATATATACATATATATATGTATATATGCGTAAGTAACCACTAGGAAAAGTAAACTAACGAAGCAGAGCGCTTTCGTATAATTACATCTTCAGCGCAGATACAAAGAAGGAATTATAAAATGAAGAAACAAGGTACAGAATATATGACATAGTGAAGAGGGCATTCGGAGAGGTAGTGGAAGAAGTACACGTGACGGACGTTTGGACCGTCCTGGTAACCAGCAAATATGGGACAACTGCTCATAATCTATATTACAATTTAAACAATTTTGAAATTTCATGAGAAATAAAACTATCTAATTTGTACAAACCTTGATGAAGATTAACATTTATCCCCTTACTAGATTTGATCAAACTGCATTCAATTAAATTCCTTTCTGTTATGTTGTTGTTGTATGTGATGACTTTAGCGTTATCCCAGTCAACTGGGTGGTTAAAATGGTTCATGTGGTTGAAAATACCGCTAGATTGGTTTCCCTCTCTAACGTATTTCTTGTGTTGATTGATTCGTGTTATGAGTGTTTTAGCAGTCTGACCAGCATAAAACTGATTACATGATTTGCAAGGTATTTTGTACACACACCCTTTATCACTATTGACAGAATTATTTATGAGCAGTTGTCTTACAGTGTTCTTATTGTTAAAAACTACATTAATGTTAAATTTACGTAATATATTTGGAATATTTTGCAGGTTCTCTTGGTACGGTAGAATTAGCAAGTTATTCATATTGAAAGTTTGAGCTGACCTAAGGTTATAAAATGTCCTTTTAGCACGATTGTAAGCTGTGTCAAGAACATGTGTGGGGTATTGTACCTTAGTACCAATGTCGTAAATACATCTTATTTCATCATCGATGTACTCTGGGCTGCAAATGCGTAGGGCCCTGAGGTACATCGACGAAAAAACAGATATCTTTACGCCATCAGAAGAGTTAAATAAGCACGATTTACCATTACCTTCAGGCACCTTAATTGAACTGATCAAATTGTGTGTTAAAGATTGCAAATTCCAATTTAATGATAAATTCTATTCTCAGAAATTTGGAATGAGCATGGGTAATCCTCTCTCCCCCGTATTGAGTAATTTATATATGGAGTATTTTTAAACGTAAAGATATCTGTTTTTTCGTCGATGTACCTCAGGGCCCTACGCATTTGCAGCCCAGAGTACATCGATGATGAAATAAGATGTATATATATATACATACATATATATATATATATATATATGTGAGAGTGATAGGTGGGGAAGGGTAAACGAAGATGGGCTAAGAATACATTTATTGTTCTTACGTTTCGGTTATTATAACCTTCCTCAGAGAACTTGTTACAGAACATCTTGGTCACAACATTTATACCCGTAGTGGGGGAACTTGTGAAGCTTCGAGTGTCAGGTTTTTTCTAGCGCATTTATTATTAAGAGACTGGCTGCTTTAGATAGGCATATAAATCCTTCTCTGTCGTTATTATTTTCTTTGATATTTATATGTGCAGCTTCAACTGTTTTTCTCATCTTCTTTTTTAATCCTTTGTGTAAAATCTCAACTTTACTCCATTCGGGAAGGTTGTTGCATATTTCGAGGTGGCGGACCAGGGAGTTGGACGTTCTGTGTGCTTTTAAATCATTCCTATGTTCGTTTATCCTCTTCTCGATTCCTCGACCTGACTCACCTATATAAGCCGAGGGGCAGCCACTACATGGAATGCGGTAGATCACACTGAGGTCGTTGTTGTCATTAGTGTGGTTTTTAAACATTTTACCTATTTTATTACATGATACCTTGGCGATGTTTATGCCACCTTTCAGTAAATATCTATCAATAATTTCGGTTTTATCAGAATTAGGTACAGTAATGAAATGCGGTGTGACTAGGTTTGTTGTTGCTGTATGGTCATTTGATCCGGACGCTTGGTTATAATAACCGAAACGTAAGAACAATAAATGTATTCTTAGCCCATCTTCGTTTACCCTTCCCCACCTATCACTCTCTCATTTGTCTTAAACAATTTATCAACATATATATATGTATATATATATATATATACATATATTTACACACACACACACACACACATATATATATATATATTTATATATACAGTTAAGGCCGAAATTATTCATGCCCTGATATATTTCTTTATTAATTGCAAATATTTCATAAAGAGAGAACAGAATTTCATTTCAGTTGTTATGGTTGCTTAAACAGATGGTCACAAAAATCTGCAGCAGATTTATTTCATGTATTACATCACAACCTTTTGTTTATTTATCAATTGTACAAAAACAGGCCAGTCCAAAAATATCCATACCCCACAGTCAATAGTCAATTGCATAGCCTGTTTCGAATCAATGCTTCCAGGCCCCTTCTGTAATTTACACATAGGTTTTCGCAGGTCTTCACTGGAATTTTAGCCCATTCTTCCTTAGCCATTGTCTCAAGCTCTTTGAGGCTGGAAGGATTCCTAGCGCTGACGTTCTTCTTGAGCTCTCCCCAAATATTCTCGATAGGGTTCAAATCTGGGCTCTGACTTGGCCAGTCCAAAACATTAAGATTATTGTCCTGAAACCATTTCTTCACTATTTTTGCGGTATGTTTCGGATCATTGTCCTGCTGGTACATCCAATTTTGCCCGAGGCCAAGTGATTCCGCAGAATGCATGACGTTTTTCTCCAGAATTTCAACATATTGCTCCTTATTCATGATTCCATAGACTTTAACGATGTTGCCTGGTCCTCTGGCAGAGAAACAACCACAAAGCATAATGTTCCCACCACCATGCTTGACGGTTGGGATGGTGTTTTGGGGTTGAACCCTTGACGCTTCTTCCTCCAAACAAAGGCAACATCCCTGTGCCCGAAA
>NC_134810.1:27276444-27298944 GCF_046742065.1 Oratosquilla oratoria
AGTGATGGTCGCAATATGGCGACTAAGGACGTCTGCAACTACATTTGCTTTTCCTTGAACAAAATGAAAGGTGGGCATGAACTCTTGTATGGTAAGGAACTAGGGGCAAGTTTTCCGGAAAGATTCTTTCCTTTCAAGAGGTGTAAGATTGGTTGATGATCTGTATATATGTGTATCTCGTAGCCTAGCATGATGTCTTTGAAATGTTCGAGTGCGTATATAACTGCTAATGCTTCTATGTCTGTGACTGAGTAATTTCGCTCGTGTTTGTTGAGTGTGCAACTCGCATAGGCAATTGGTCTTAAGTTTTGTGCCGTGGTGTTGTATGAGGACTGCGCCAAGTCCTGTGAAGGATGCATCAGTGTAGATTGTGAAAGGAATCTTTTGGTTTAGGAAAGTAAGGACAGGTGCCGTGAATAAGGCTTTCTTTAAGTCATTAAAGGCTTTATCTTGACCAGGTGTCCAATTGAAGGGTATGTCCTTAAGTAGTGAAGTTAAAAGTACTGCTACACTACCATAACATTGAATGTAACGTTTGTAAAAACCTTGCAGACCAAGGAATGAACAGATATGTTCTATAGAAGTAGGGCGTGGGAAATCTATGACTACCTTGACCTTGTCCTGCAACGTTAAAACTCCTTGTGAATTAAGGACATGCCTAAGAAGCGTATTTCTTTCTAAAGGAAGGAACACTTCTTAAGCTTCAGTTTGAGACCTGCTTTTTCTAGTCGTGAGAAGACAATGTGTGGAGTGTGTAGATTTTTGCTAACGGATTTGAAAGCGATGACCATGTCATCGAGGGACATAAACACTAAATGACCTACGAGACCTGCAAGTACTGTGTGCATAATACGAGACTCATGGTGAGTCGTTTAAAGTGATAGTGACCAGTGGGTGTGTTAAGACTGTCAGAGGCACTCTGGAGTAAGGGGGATCTGGAAATGTCCCGTGTATACGCCTCATATACATGACGAGTAGTATCGCCCAGTCATATAACCCACTTCCTCACTCACTGTCCGCAGACAGTCAAAGCATCAAACGCTGACCTAAACACTCCTCATCAAACTTGCCGAGTCAACATTCGTGCTCGTGTGAACAGCACTGTCAACCACCAAACGACACACACACACACACAGACGAACACACGCGATCAATCTTGTAGCCACCCAGTACTGACATACGATATTACGTATACTGACGGTCCTCCCCTGGATATATAATTAACATGTATAGTAGTAGACATCAATACGTAATTAATGCAGTTGCCCCACCCATGTGGGACAACAAAATAACTAAAGATAAATGTTAAGATCACGATTAAAGGCAACTCAAGAACTTGTCCATTCAGCACTTCCGGGGAACAAAACTCTCTGACAAGACGCGGACGAGAGTCGGTTCTAGTGACGTGCCCTAGTGTTAAGACTGTGTAACAGAGTGTGACTAAGTATCTTAAAGTGTGAAGAATAAAGAACAAAACTCAAATTGTGTGTGGAAGTAACCCCTTTCTGAGATGATGTAACGACCCCGTTACATCTTGTGTCTACAAGTAACGCTCGATGGAGATCATGTAACGATACCGTTACACCCATCCCGTTACATCACTGGTGGCAGCGAATCCCGCAACCCATCTTCTCCGAAGAGACTACGGTGTACCTTCTACGGTGAACCTTCAAACCCGTCCATTTTTCTCCAACTACATTCAAGTACGAACACCAACCGCACGGAACGAAACGCTCTCCACGAACAAGAACTTAGTTCACACTACACAATCCAGGGCAATCGTCACAACCGATTCCACACTACAAAAATCAACAATATCAAGGTAACATAAAATTCTTCCACTTAATTCCAATATATTCCGTAATAATAACCATACATTACCCATTCAAACCATCCCTGATACTCGCTTTGTCTCCCTTTCCATAACATGCGAGCATAATTCATCCGCCCCAGAGGATTCACACCGGCTGCGCACAGACCCGCGTAACAGCCACCTCATCCCCCCAGACAGCATACCCACCTTCCACATCAACCACCCAACCTCTTTCACCGAACGTTGCCTTCGACTACTACAATCGCAACGTCAGCAACACCACTCCCTGCCGGACATTGGCATACCACTCGATTCAGCTCAAGGTATCAAGGTAATCATTATACCTTCAGATACCCACGTGCCCAACGCACGTAAACCTTACTCTATACCATATATATATATATATATATATAAAATATATATTAATTCCACATTTATTAAAAATTATAAATATTTAGTTTCTCTCCATATAGAAACTTTATGTACACCCTTTTCTTTTGGTTATCATACCTTTCTCATAATTTAACCAGTAGCTCTCATAATTATATGTTTCAACACTAATTATATTTTGCCTAATTTTTAAAACAACATATATTTATATATGCAATAACTTTTACTAGATTTGACTATTACATAATATCACATTCATATGCATTCTTACAGTTAAGTAATTCTTGTCTAAACTATATATATATTTATATATACAATAACCTTTAATTGCTTTCACTACGTATTACCCATTTATATTTACATAGAACTTATACATTTTTATCAATGTAACCTATTTTACTGCTGTAAAAAAATTTTTTTATGACAACCATAATTAATTCTAAGCATAATATCACAATAATTAACTCCTTACTATATCATATTATTTCCACATTTTATTATTATTATATGTATATACATATTTTTATGATTTTACATATGTAATCCCATTATACTGTATAACCGTTGACACCCTATACCCCCCCTCCCCTATCTAAGCATAACATATTACCCCTTAGCTACTGTATACCAAATATTTCTAATTTAACTATTTTAAACTAGACCACCCATCTCACCTAACTATTAAGTAATACATGCATCTCTAGTTAACCACTAACATGGCAACAGGGACGAGAAGCAAATTCAAAAAAGCAGTAGAAACCATCCTCTCTAAATCTCAAGAGGAAAACCCATCACGCAACTCAAAACTAGACAAAGACAATCCAGATCCTCACCAATTAAATCCACAGGTTGACATTACCACAAAGTCCTTAGACCATAACCGCCCACTTACCCCCGACCACGACGCCCCTAAGGCAGGTACCCCTACAATCCCTCTTTATGAGAATGATATCTTAGCTTTTTTTAACCAACCCCCTCAAATAGACCCCTTTCACCCCTCACAACTACAACCACCCATTCCTCCCATCCAGCCAAATATGCAAACTACACCTCCTATAAGCCATAATCAGTCCAACCCCCATATCCCAACACACAATAACCCCCCTCCCATTCAGCCACAGTACCAAAACTTCCCCTTTCCTTCTCCCCATACCCCATCTGGTCAAGCCACCTCCACACCATACCACCAACCACCACCTAACCTTCCTCCAAACCCACAATATTATCCTTACCCACAACCTCAACCAACAATAATTAACAACTATCAAACCATTACCCCCCTCACAGAAATCCCAACCTTTTCCCAAAATAGTGGATTATCCATAAATGACTTCTTGACAGTATGTGACCTGTTTTTCTCAAAAAACAAACACTACTCTGACTCAGATAAAATAAATAGACCCATCTGACATTTGCCGTTCAAAGGCAAGGATGCTAGACAGTTTAGTTGCATGTGGAATCACATATCAAGAATATAAACACCACCTTCTAAATGTCTTTCACAACAAACAAACAAACAACATCACCTTCCTTCTCACTTTCCTCAATAACACTAGAATCCAACCACATTCCGTTACGAACATTATGGATTTCGTAGCAAACGGAATTAAAGAAGTCAGAGAGGACCTGGAGAATGACTCTCCTTGGATCCACACTGACCAATTTGGTCAAAAGGTCATGACCACAAAAATCTTACTAACATTCTTTGAGATAGGTTTCTATCTCTCCCAACTCCCTCCAAAGTGTTTAAAGGAAGCCTCCAAAAGGGAACTAAACACTAGAAACCCTCTAGCTTATACCTATATCTTAGACATCATCAATGCTTGCAATGTATCATTATCCACCCCCCACTATCTCCCCAGACTAAATAGCCTTCAGTCACAGCAGCCCCCTCCCACCAACCAAGGACAACCTTCTAAGTGGTGCTCCTACCATTCATCACCCAGTCACAACACTAGAGACTGCATACAAAAACAACAAATGCAAACACAGGCACCACGCCACCCTATCCCTTGCTCAGTTCATGGAACCATTTCCCACACCGATGCCCAGTGTCGAACACAGCAACAACAATATCCGCAGGTACAACACCACCCCATCCCTTGCTCAGTTCATGGTACTACCTCCCATACAGATGCGCAATGCAAGGTGCAATATCAAACCATACAAGTTCCACCCCCCTCTAAACCTCCACTCCTACCTACACCAACACATCCAAACAAATACTCCAGCCTACACAAAACAACAACTCACTCCAACGAAGAGTGTTACCTACAGAAATCACAACCACAACCTCACCAGAGAACTAACAAACCGTTCACCACCCCTCGACAAACAGTTCCCTCCCACACGACACGCACAACTCAACACCGATTGGGGGAACGTGTACCAGCCTCACGCACCAAACCACCATAGGAATATCTCACACACAACACAACTACGTCACCCTAAAAGTGACTTTAGATCAACTCACAGTTGACATGATGGTTGATACAGGAACAAACCTGAACATCATCCCAAGAGCTCTCTATGAAGCATTAAATGACCCACCCCAAATTCAATTTTCCAACATGGAAGGACTCCTAATAGAAGGGAGCACCATTTCTCTACACGACACCATAGACTTAAACATAGAAGTCAAAAACTTCCAAGTAGGTTTCACACCTTTCCACATAGCTGACGAATGGAGTCTCGATCAACAAGGTATAATAGGATTAAAATCATTGAGGACATGGAAAACTATTATACACCTAGACAAAAATAACATCTCCTTCTCAGATGTGAATGATGAGCCAACTGTCACTGAGACACCCGACTCAGACACACAACCTCTCTCATGTCTCCCTTCCTCAAATACTCCAATTCCAACTAACAGCTATTCCTTCCGACCACCCCCTTATGTCACCTCAAAGGCATTGATGTCTAACACAGTCATCATTCCCCCTAGACATTCCATGACTGTCCCACTATTCATACCCGGAGCAATCGGACATCAGGACGCCATAATTGACTCAGAAACGTCTAGACTTACCAACATCTCAATTGAACACTCTTGGGACATAATCCAGGAAAATAGAACGGCCTTAGCCATGTTAGCTAACCTCTCAGACCAACACCGTAAAATCAGGAAGAATACTAACATTTGCACAGTCCACCTCCATAATTCCCCTATCCAGGAACCACTCCCTCAACACATCAACCCAGTAAGACCAACACAACCCCTCACCCCTATAAATCCAGACCAAATCATAACATCAGCTGACGGAGAAATTCATAACGAGCTATTAGCTCTCCTACAGAGGAATAGATCAGCTGTCGCCTTAGAAGGTGAACCACTAGGCAAATGTGATATAATCAAACATCACATCCAAATTCCCCCTAACACCCCCCCTTCATACACCCCCGCTTACCGCATACCTCACAGTAGGAAATCCCAAGTCAATAGCAGTGTACAAGAGATGATACACCAAGGCGTAATTTCCCATTCAGACTCCCCATGGAACAGTCCCCTCTTTTTGGTCCCTAAGAAAGACGGAACCTTACGCCCTGTTGTGGACTTTAGGAAAGTCAACTACCTCACTCAATCTGACCCCTACCCACTACCTGCCATGCAGGACGTCCTCCAATCAATAGGGAACAATAACACAGTTTTTTTCCACTATCGACCTTAAGTCTGCCTTCTGGCAAGTGGAATTATCTGATGAATCTAAACCCGTAACTGCATTCTCCACTGATAAGGGACACTTTCATTTCGAACGTATACCCTTTGGCCTCAAGAATGCCCCCTCAACCCAACAACGGTTGATGACCCACATATTCAGTGACATGATAGGAGTCTCATTATTCGTCTATTTAGACGACCTCATTATATATAGTCCCACAGAAAGAGACCACCTTAACACTTTAGAGATTGTCATCAAACGTCTCAAATATACGGGGTTAAAGATTCAATTAAGGATGTAGATTCCTCATGAAGGAACTCACCTTCCTAGGCCATAAAGTGGATGCAAAGGGGATTCATACAAACACAGATAAAATAGATACAATAAACAATTTCCCAACCCCCAGAAACGCAAATGAAACACGAAGTTTCATAGGGCTAACCTCATACTACAGGCACTTTATTTACAATTTTGCACACATAGCTTCCCCCCTAACCAAATTCACAAAGAAAGGCGAACCATTTCAATGGTCAGAAACAGAACAACAAAGTTTCGACACACTGAAACACTCTCTAACCACAGCCCCTGTACTAGCCTTCCCTGACATGAAGAAAGAATTCTTTCTTTACACAGACGCCTCCTCTAAAGGAATAGGCGCAGTCCTACAACAGAAAGATGACAATGGCAAAGAGCACCCCATAGCCTACGCAAGTAGAGTCCTCAATAAAGCTGAAAGTAACTACTCAACTACACACAAAGAAGGACTTGCAATCATATGGGCACTAAAACACTTTAAATACCTTATTTTAGGCTACAAGATTACCATACTAACAGACCACCAACCCCTAGTCTATCTTTTTAATTCCAAAGACTTACATGGGAGAGTTGCTAGATGGAAAGCAACTCTCCTTGATTACGATCCCAAGATCGTATACTTAGCTGGGAAAGCTAACATAGTGGCAGATTGCCTGAGCTGACAAACCTACATCACCCCGATAACCCAAACCACATGCATACCTATGCAAGAACTCACAGAGGAAACTGAAAGAGACCCTATATGGTCTCCAATAAAACAACATCTCCTTTCACAAACCCCCTTACAGTCCCGACCACCTGTCCCTATAGAGGAGCTCAAACTGGTCGACGGAGTCATAAGGAGAACCACTAATACCAGAGAGGTTACTGTTATCCCCAGAGCCCTAGTCCCCAAGGTCCTACACATATTGCACGACAGTGCAATGGGAGGCCACTCAGGCAGAGATAAGACACTAAACACTGCTAGGCACACATATTACTGGCCTAACATGAAAAGAGATATAACCACACACATAGATTCTTGTATAACTTGTAACCAATTCAGAGGCCCTGACCCGAAACAAATCAACATTAAAGACATCCCACTCCCTGCTGAGCCATGGGAAACACTTGTCATTGACCTACTGAAAATGCCAACGAGCCATCAAGGTTCCAACTATGTACTCACAGCAGTAGAATATTTCTCTAAATACACAATCTTAATACCACTCCAAGACAAAACAGCAGAGACTGTAGCCAAAGCCCTAGTTAACAATATCTTTTGTATATACAACATACCACACACAATGTTATCTGACAATGGATCAGAATTTAAAAACGAGGTGATGCGCGAAATAGCACACCTCTACAACATTGACCAAACATTTGCCACTGCATACCACCCACAGGGAAATGGTCTGACTGAGCGAACAAATCGCAAGGTCCTAGAGGTTCTCAGACCCTTGGTCAACGACCTCATGGACAGTTGGGAAGATTGGCTACCACAGGTACAAGCCAGTATCAATAGCACAGTCAATTCTGCAACAAAGATGTCCCCACATGAGATCATTTTTGGCCAACCAATGCGCCTACCCTACCAAATATTCAACCAACCACCCCCACCCTTATACAACCTAGATAACCTCACACACTGCATCAAAAGAGGTATGCAAACCATTTACAAACAAGTTAGAGCAAACTTGAAAGAAGCCCAGGAAAAGACAAAGACAAAACAACACAAACGCTCAATCCCACTTGACATAACACTTGGTGACACTGTCATGGTCAAAGACTCAACCAGGACTAACAAACTCAGACCCAAGTTCTTAGGTCCCTTCACAGTCACAAGCTCACTCCCTAACAATTTTTTTCTACTAACAGATCCTTCCGATCACACAACCGTGACCATACATGGAGAGAAGCTGAGAAAGGTCAAACTCAACCTCGACCCAATCCCACTTCCCATCAACAACCCACCTACCACGACCACACATAACTCACCCAAACGCAAGTCTCATCCCATGACTCTGCGTCGACGCAACTAAACATGCACTCTAGCTCTCGCCCCTGAAGATGCAGGACGTCATGTATCTATCAGTGGAGGTTAAAATGGCCCATTTCCAATAAGAACTCCTTTCCGCATATCTAATGAAACTTCTCCACTTCCTTCCGACCAATATAACCTTAGCGAGAGTCAGATAAACATATCCTCATTCACTGAGACATAACCTTCATCCTCCAAAATGAAATCCATCATTAATTACCCACCTTAAACATCAACTATCTTTCAAAAAAAATTATTCTTAGCAACATACCTATGGACCCGATCAAGACATTCTCCCCTTCGGAAATCTACCCCTACCCACCCATACCTAAGGTCCCCGCTACCATCCTTCCAAGTAAAATAGACATGGTACACCTACTGAATAAATCGACTACTCTTGACATGGACTCACTTGACCTACACTACAGGTACTGCCATATACCTCCACAGCCCTTTCACTCTTAATCATTCTCTTTATACTGGTAATATTGACCAAATTCTGTTGCACGAAGTAAAAACTTCCAAAACCTTTCAACCCCCATTCCCGATTTACTGTAAACCTAGATTAAGTTTATTCTTGTGTCTCACCCAATATCTTAAATAACATAATAATTCTTACGAGAAACTATATACATACTATGAAATAAAACAAGTGCGATGTGACACACCAAACTGACCATAGAACAGTGTTTAGAAAATGACACTCCCTACAGTGATAGTGTTAAACACATGAACGTCATAACATTTAGAAAGTGATTTCAACAGTTATCAAATATATAGTGAAACTTTTCATATGATATTTAATATAACATGTAATCTGGTGAGACACAACGTTACTCTTCTGAGACACAACATCGCTACCCTTATTTACAGTTCATGATCCCCCTTGGGACCTCAGATTCACTTCAGCAACAACCCCCCATCTCCACATATAATCACCCAGGATTTTGTGTCTCTGAACCTTTTCTCGATGTATTACCCATATGAATACCTTTGTAAACCATGTAACCTAGGTGCCTGGAGCCACCTAACCCCAGGGGGAGAGCGATATGTATACGCCTCATATACATGACGAGTAGTATCGCCCAGTCATATAACCCACTTCCTCACTCACTGTCCGCAGACAGTCAAAGCATCAAACGCTGACCTAAACACTCCTCATCAAAATTGCCGAGTCAACATTCGTGCTCGTGTGAACAGCACTGTCAACCACCAAACGACACACACACACACAGACGAACACACGCGATCAATCTTGTAGCCACCCAGTACTGACATACGATATTACGTATACTGACGGTCCTCCCCTGGATATATAATTAACATGTATAGTAGTAGACATCAATACGTAATTAATGCAGTTGCCCCACCCATGTGGGACAACAAAATAACTAAAGATAAATGTTAAGATCACGATTAAAGGCAACTCAAGAACTTGTCCATTCAGCACTTCCGGGGAACAAAACTCTCTGACAAGACGCGGACGAGAGTCGGTTCTAGTGACGTGCCCTAGTGTTAAGACTGTGTAACAGAGTGTGACTAAGTATCTTAAAGTGTGAAGAATAAAGAACAAAACTCAAATTGTGTGTGGAAGTAACCCCTTTCTGAGATGATGTAACGACCCCGTTACATCTTGTGTCTACAAGTAACGCTCGATGGAGATCATGTAACGATACCGTTACACCCATCCCGTTACATCCCGACATAAGGTCTAAGATCGTGAACGCTATGTTGATTTCACCGACGGAGTGGAGGATATCTTGTAAAAGAGGAATTGGATGTCTATCTGATTTGATTAGTTTATTTAACTCTCTGAAGTCTATTACAGGATGGAAGGAATCATCACGTTTAGGGACAACAAAGAGGGGGAAGTTCCATTTGCTAATGGATAGCTCAATAATGTCCTGCGCAATCGTGTCTTGAATAAGGTTATTTACAATCATGCGTTTGCTGTGTGGTAATTTGTATGTGGGAATGTAACATGGTTTAGAGTTCTCACAAAGGGGTATATGATGCTGAATGAGATCAGTGACTCCAGGGGGTTCACCTTGAGTGGCAATGATATATCTGAACTTGTTGCAAAATCCAAGCAAGTCTGCTTGTGCATCAGGGAAGTCTATGTGGTTGAAATGTGATACATCAATGGGTTCCTGTGCTGTGGGCACGTCGGAAATTGTGGAACAAACTTGAGAAGTTGGGAATTTGTCATCCATGACTTTGATGCGTGAAGGATATACATCAAAATCGCAAATGTTTGTATCAACTATGAGATGGAGGGGTGCATTAGTGTCACTGGCAATTAAAATATATGTGTGACCTTTCTTTGACGTAGAACTGATATCTGAAAGCAGGGAAAAGCTATTGACACAGCAAATTTCTGGCATACAGAGTACATCGGTGTCTTGTATATGTATCTTTATATATTTACGAAGGAACAGCGTCTTTAAGCTGATAAGCACTGAGTGAGTGTGTTTTAATGTAGATAACACTTCCAAGACTGGAGTGGATTTTGTGTTGAAATCCTCTAAGGGAGCCAAGAAGGTGTCCTCAGGCGGTGAAAGATCAACGGTATTTACTGGGTGTTTTGTTCTGATTTTTGCTGATTTGGACATGCGGGAAGAGTTAATGCGTCTGTTACGCATGTCCACAACCGTCAGTGAGGTAGTAGAGTTAGTGTCGTGGGAATGTGTCTGTGTGGCGGTGCCATTTGGGCTAACAGCTGGTGCATCCTCGTGTGATGAAACGGAGTGAATTTGAGCGGTGGGACTAGAATTAATTGACGTTAAATCAAGCTATGCCTGCTCGGTCACGTTGATGTGGTTGACCTTGTGGGAAGTTGCCGATGGTAATACAGGGAGGAAATGATTAGCATAAATGATACCATGTTCAGCAGGGTAAATGATGATATTATGTTGCTTCATCAATGTTAAGTCTAGGAGGATATCAGCAGGAAAGTAAACGTCAGCTACGTGGGAGGTAAATGGAATGGCTGGACATTCATCTTTGAAACTGATATCTAGGGAGAATTTACTAATGATTGGGAGTGGTACACCATCTACTTTGCAAAGGTTGACGTCGGTGGGTTCCAAAATGGTGACACATTTTGTTTCAGTGCAGAATTTGTGGAAATTATACACTGACATGATGTTAACTGAGAAATATTGTCACTTTGGTGTTACTAGACTTAGCATTGAAGGTTAAGGAATGAGAAGACATGTCTGGGATATCCATGGTAGAGTTGAATATTGAATATCTTGGTATGGAGTAACTGTCCTGGATGTGCACTGAGTCTTTGTATTCTGTAGTCACAAAGAATATGTGTTACGTGAATGCCTTGCAGGAGATGTGTTACGTGAATGCCTAGCAGGAGATGTATTACGTGAGTATCTAGCAGGAGATGTGTTACGTTAATGTCTAACAGGAGAGAGATCTGGGGATTCTGGTCTGTGTTGCCTCTGTGCTAACAACACACGGCAACGATTACTCGTGTGAAAATATGTACCGTGATGCTCGCAGTATCACTTCGGTTGTGACGGGTATCTGTGATAATACGTGTTAACGAGATGCCCTGGTTTGTGGTAGTATGTACAAAACATTCGTGTTCTTGAAGGAGAGCGTTGTTGTGAGTGATCTCGCGTGCGTGATTTATGCCTTGATCTCGCGCTGTGTAAGGGGGACTGTGTGACCTGGGCTATCGTGTGTGTGGGTGGGTACTAACTGATTTTGTATCTGAGTGATAACTTGGTCCGTGTCAGAGAATTTCCTGGGGATTTCACCTAATGTGATACCTGGTGTGAATGTAATTGTGATAGCTTGCTGGATCGTGTCTGGGTGTAATTAGGAGAGTAGGTGAAAGTATACCATGAGGGAGACTACGTGTTCCAATGGAATTTTGTTGTCTGAGACCCAGTCTAAGTTTTTTAATCTTTCTCTGAGTTGCTGAAGCTATTTTGACAGCTTTTTCTTTAGTGGTGTGTGGGCCATGATTGTAAGTTTTTCCCAAAGAGTATAGGGAGGAAAGTGCTCCAAATGGCTCAAAAGCAGCAAATGACTTTTTAATTTGTTCTACGAATTGATCATAGGATTTTGTTTCTTCAAATAAGTCAGACTGAAAGACGTCACCAGCTAATGTGTCATTTTTGTTTATTTTGAATGTTAAGATGGATATCTTTGTTTTGTCACCTGCGGCATTCCTACGTAGTATTTCTGAGTGAACCTCAGTGAGGAAATTGTGTACAGGAATGTTCCTGCCGTTGAAGAGTGGTAATGTTGTCTCATCTTTGATGACTGTGATAAGATTTTGTGTTGTCATGGTGTTTTGAGTAGGAGGTGAATTTTCTGAAGAGTTGGTAGTAGAAGGAGGGGACATGGTTGGTGGAAACGTAGCTTGGCTTCGTGTATAGGGTCGGTATGTCGAGTCAGAGAGGGCTTTGGACACGTTCATGTATGGAATAAAAATGTGTGGAGACCGTTTTGCTCCTAGGTGGCACTGAGAACGGAAAAATATCTACTTACCCAAGATGATGTCGGAGTGTTAGTCGATGACGGTGCTGCAGTGGGGCGAAACGATGGAAGGATGCACTGCTGGAAACAGGGGGAGTAATTAGTGTATTGTTTTGGTGAGTTAGAAAATATGCAAAAAGATGTGCAGATAAATAACGAGAAAACAAGAGAAATGAATGTGGAGATTCTTGCGCAGCTAGATGCGGGGGTGGGGGAGCGTTGGCTCGTAGAAGATGATCGTTGGAGCGTTGTAGTGTTGGCTAGTAGAAGACGATCGTTGGAGCGCTGTAGTGTCAGCTCGTAGGTGATCGTTGGAGCATTGTAACATTGGTTGTTGGAGCAGTGACGTGCGGAGCGCGATGCGATGTTGGAGAAAGGGGGGGTCGTCCAACTCGTGCGATGGTGGAGAAGGGTGGTCGTTCAACTCGTGCGATGGTAGAGAATGCCTCGGAGGGGGCTTTCCTCGTAGATGCTGGATAATGCCTCGGAGGGGATTTCCTCGCCGTAGATTCTGGAGGAATGTCTCGGAGGGAGGCTTCCTCGTCGTATATACTGGAGGATGCATACCGTACAAGTAGGACTCTTCGCTTCATAGTAGGATGGTGGACAATGCCGCTAAGAGGGGTTACCTCGCACAATAGTCAGATTGTCCAAATTCGTGAGCAATAACCTACGGTATTTAACATCCCATATTCACTGACATAGTTTTTTTTTTTTTTTTTTTTTTTTTGTCGTCATAACCAAATGTTTGCGCTTCTATACATAGTGTTGAATTCACATTTCGTTCTACAATTATGTTAGGCGATATACTAAGTAGTAAACACACACTTGGGAAAATAAACACTCATAACAATCAGGTATATAACAATTATTATTATATACAATAAGAAAAATAGTCGTAATGAAGGAGCAAACTTATATATGATGCATTACACCATTAAATAGTAGCCTAACTGTCTACACCTCTCTATCACTCTCTCTCTCTCTCTCTCTCTCTCTCTCTCTCTCTCTCTCTCTCTCTCTCTCTCTCTCTCTCTCTCTCTCTCTCTCTCTCTCTCTCTCTCTGCATTTGTTGGGAGCATTGACATTAAACTTCTGCGGATTTTAATAGATGTAGAACTTCTGATGGCAATTATTTAAGCTTATAAGAAGACCTCTTTCTAAGTCCAGCAAGGACTGGATCAGATGAGAGTAGCAGCCAGTTCATGAGGTCTGTGTTGGATCTTATTCGTGATCTTTTGTAGGTGTGGTGTTCTCTTGCATTTCTTACGATCTTGTGAGTTCCCTCAATTCCCTTTTCTGATGCATGTCCGACGGATATACAGAGAGACTCGATCCCTTGACTGCCATGCATTAACATCTTGTGTCCAGAAACTGGCATATAGTACCAGTTGTACAAACAAACTGGCTGTGTTCCTGGCATATTCATCGTACTTTGTGCTGATAATGTCATATCCTGAATTTAAGGCACTGAGTAGAATTGAAAGTTGATGAATAAACCTGGCATCAACTCCTGTTATTCTAGATACATTTTCTGGATCTGAAAAAAATCCTAGCTGTGTTTCCGTTATTGATTGTACCAGATCCTTGAGCTGGAGTGTCTACATTAAGCCCCAATTCCCTCTTTAATTCGGTGCATATTATCTTCTTCTCTTCAATGTATATCTTCTTATTTTCAGTTCCTTTTATCATCCATGTCTTCAACTTCATTCTATAAGCAATGTGCAGAATACACTCCATTGTGCTTATAAGAAGGTGCAAAGGTGATAATCCATAGGAAAGAGCATTCTCATCAATATCTTTATCTTGTATTTCCTTTAGATTATTCATGGCTGACGGATTTGTCCTTGGTTTACAGATAAAATAAGATGCAGCAGAGGGAGTGTTTGTTAATGCTTGACATACCTTCCCATCAACCATTGTTAATATTAATTTGTGGTGAACTTGAATATTCTGTACTACTGTAGGCACAAGACTAGTTATTGTCTTTGAAGTTCGTGTATTTCTTGCCTTGTACTTTCTGCCGATTCTTTACTGAAGGTGAGTTTTATTGGACGGCAATAAATGGGAGAAGAAGGAGCTGGATTTAACCATATTATTTTTTTACTATCTCTGAGTGACAACCGTAATGGACAGATCAAACTTGACATTATACTACCCTCATTCACATCACTGTACAGTTCGTGGTCTATTATGATATCAATTGCTTGGTCAAAAGTTGTCTCTATCATTTAAAAAATAATGTGTCACAATATCTTCTTTCTTAATAACAGCCATACCTATAAAGAAAAAACAAAACAATAATTATACTTTGTCGACTAATTATCATGACTCATAATCATACAATAATTTTCCCTTTGGGGGCAGTTTTCTCTTGTATTCAGTAAGTTTTCTTTATTTGCTTATGGGTAATTATTTTAAATCTTTAATATTAATATCTCGCTTGGCATCTCATTACATCATTCTTATAGTATTCATCTTTTTTCATTTCATATATTTATTGACATACATAACCTTGATATATTTAGATACCATGTAAGTATCACAAAATACAAAAATAAAGGCTACTTTACTTGTAAGCTGTGTTATTGTGCAGTGAGAAAATTTTCAGCATGTCAGGTCTGTTTACACTGTTGACAAGCAAAGAAAACGGAGGTGAGCGGGGATTTCAATACCTTTGTCACTGCAAGACGAAATTTTTAGTTTTTTAAAAGCCATTTTCTCAAAATATTGGCAAGAGTAGGTTATACATTATGTTTCATGATATAGATAGATGTACTATTTGGGTGTTAGTGTATGATACAGAGTGGATGAATATGGATATCTATCAATTTTTTCAGTGTTTTGTAAATATACTATTATAATTCATAGTTAATACTTAAGACTATTCCATATCAATTTTTATCTATTTTTTGTGTATAATTATTCATATCACTTTATAAGGTGCCCAATGATGAAATTTCATTTGCAAGAGCAACTTGATGAAAATGCAATATTTTCTTTAATTATTTTTTTCAGCCAACCCAAATGACATACCAGTAAGATAATCATATTAACTGACACTGTATGTTCTTCTTAATAATGTACAAAAGTCCTTTAAACACAATTCTGACTTTGATTTCTGCTCACAAAATGATGGATTCCGACTACTGTGCCTCGTAATGATGCTTGGCGATGCAGGGGTGAGGGAGTCTGTGCTTCGTGGCGAGGCTGGATTTTGGCGAAGATTGTTAGCGTTGGGAAATGTAGAGTTGTGCCTCGGAGGAACATGTAGAGTCGGAGTTTCGTATCTCACCGCTATCCACCAGAATGTAGAGTGTAAGTTTAACTTCGACATTGGGTGAAAAATAAATCTGGGATTGTTCTTTTTAATGTGCCAGACATCTCTCGCCTACAAATACAAGGCAACCTTCGTCCAATCCTGGGGGGAGGGGTTGCCAGAATCATTAGAATGTACATATTTACAGGGTTGCTAAAATATGGTATAAGTAGGCTGTTACCATATTCGCATATAGAATATTTGAAAGGTTGGTCGCGTCGGATTGAACGACGCGACGAGAGGCACCTGGTTTGTTGTTGATTCTATTGTAGCAAAGGCTGTGAGGTGTAGAAATTTCAAGCAGATGTTTCGGGTTGCTGACACGAGATGTGGTGAGACCATTGTTTGCTAGGGCGTGGATGGAAAAGTCCGGTGCCTTGGGTGACTCGGCACACTGGACTGTCCCTGGAGTGTTGGTTGAAGACGTCCGAGCTCACTCTGGTAGCATACGCATGCGTGCGCACGTGTGCACGCTAGGCATCGAAGGGAGATGATAGACACGCTGAATATCGAAGAAGATGATAACAGCAAAAGGTGATAACAGTGTGTGTGTGTGTGTGTGTGTGTGTGTGTGTGTGTGTGTGTGTGTGTGTGTGTGTGTGTGTGTGTGTGTGTGTGTGTGTGTGTGTGTGTGTGTGTGTGTGTGTGTGTGTGTGTGTGTGTGTGTGTGTGTGTGTGTGTGTGTGTGTGTGTGTGTGTGTGTGTGTGCGCGTGCACTAGTATTTGTCCTACTGATTATAATTATTCAACTGATGACTATAGTATGATGGCCTCCAGATGTAGAAAAATAGATTGATCTGTTAATCTATAGTACATGTGCTAATTTTGAGTCAATTCAGAAATCTTTAATAACTCAGGTCATTAATGACTGAAATTAAAGAGATGATTGTTTGACGGCAACGCAGTGACTATATTTTCTTTGGAAGAATAAATAACATTTGAGGGCTTCGTTCTCAAATGGTGCTTACTCAGCAAAAAATGTCGGCCATTGGTATCTTCTTGTCAGAATACGTCCTCATGGCAGCCACAAAGCCGTTATCGTTTGCAAGTTCTTGCCAACAGCATTTGCTACTTTTTTAACATTTTGTCTTAAATAGCAATAATACAACTATTGGCGTGGACGTCACAGTGTATGCGCAAAGAATGTGCACTAAATAGTTGAAATGTTGCTTATTATTTATGACAAAATGGCTACAAAGAGCAATGTTTTTCCTTTCTTTGGCGAAAACGCGTCGACTTCAGCGGTTTTGTGGCTCCTACCATGAAGACGCTTGCAGTCGAATTGTCGAAGTGCAATTGAAGGACAGGAACACGGGCAGGTAGCTCTAACCTTGAATATACATATTTTTCCCTTCTTGTTTATCTTCTCTTGTATACCATTGACCAAACCTGAATAACGACATATGTAGTCTCTAATCTTTCTTGGGTTTTCCCTCTCTCCAGGATGTCTCTTAGATTTGTCGTCTTGTTGCTGGATGCGACTAGCATATTCTCTTTGTTTACAGAGAGAATGTAGACGAAAACACAGATCAAGTGTAGAATACCCCCTCCACATATACATTGATCAATTGTAGAACATCCATCCCAACTAACATAGGTTCTTAGGTTTGACTAGGTTAGGTCAAGTATCACAAGCCATAATCAACTGTATATTTAGTCCACCTCAGCAACCCTTAATTGTGCAATCTCCACCCCCAAGCGCGTGGAGGATGGAAATTCTACAACTGATCTTTTTATCATATTTATCATAATTTATTGTTTTGTTTATTTTATATTTGCCTATTTATTACATTTATATATTCATTTATTTATCTATTTATTTTTTATTTGGAAGTAGCTCACAGCTTACAAATGTTTTGTACATCTGCTCTACATCCTTTCAAATCATCGAGGACAACATAACATAGTATGCAACTTTGTTTTTGTTTTCTCTGATATTGCAAGCTTTTCGATAATGTACATATTCTATATCATATTCATAACCTTTCCACATTCTTCTGAATTACTTACGTTTGAATTTACAAAGTTTAGAGCATGTGGTTATGGTTATTGTTAGCACGCTTATGGTTTCCTATCCTACATTTGAAACCATCTATTGGGTTTTTCATAGAAGAAACAATTATGTGTCGGATTTATCAGTGCGGGACCCTGAGAGTTCTCCAGTCGTTTCTCTCTCTCTCTCTCTCTCTCTCTCTCTCTCTCTCTCTCTCTCTCTATCTCTCTCTCTCTCTCTCTCTCTCTCTCTCTCTCTCTCTCTCTCTCTCTCTCTCTCTCTCTCGACCAAAAAAAAAATAAACACGTGTATGATAATGGAGGAGGAGTGAGTGTATTAATAAAATGCAGTCTGTGGGATTTGCCGAGCCGGGGGTGGGGAGTGAGGGGGGGGCAGTGTGACGGCCCTTGGTGCCAGCTGGCTGCGTCTCAAGGATCTGACTGCATTGTGCTGCAGAACTGCAAACGACTTCCAAAGCCATGAGGTGGGGGTGGATTTTTTTTTTTTTTTTTTTTTTTTTTTTTTTTTTTTTTTTTTTTTTTTTTAATCCAGCATCACCTTTTTTATGTTCGTCACCCTGTCTGTCTCGCCCACAATCTTGTTGATGTGGTTGTCCGGTGACAAGATACCAAGGACAAGTTATTTGGAAAATTGATAACAAATCTGGATAGTGAAAAAATCTCGGCGTAATTATCGGTAACGATCTCAAGTCATCTAAGCAGTATATTTCAGCCTCTGAGAAAGCAAATAAGATTCTAGGACTGATTACGCGATCTTTTGATTTTAAAAATCCATCTGTCATTAACACGCAATCGTTAGTTTGTCCGCATTTGGAATATGCTGTTTCCGTATGGTCACCGAATCTCATTAAAGACGTTGACAAATTGGACAAAGTACAACGGCGAGCCACAAAACTTATTCCAAATATTAGAAATAAATCATACAGAAATCGACTAAAATATATGAATCTATTTTCCCTAAAAAAGCTCAGGGGTGATTTGATACAGGTCTTTCAGATTCTAAAGGGAATTGACAACATCACAAGTGACGAAATTTTCACACTGAATGTGAATCAAACAAATAATTGTCTCAAAGTGTCAGTAAATAGAATTAATTTGGAAGTGGGTTGAAACAACTTTGCCAACCGTGTAGTAAATAAATAGAATAAACTTCTTGTAGAGGTTGTGCAATGTAGTACAGTTCGAAGTTTTAAGATTCGTTAAATAAGCACCTAAGCAATATGTGGAGTATGTAGGGGATGGAATGTGTAGGACTGGTTTCTATGCCTTTGATTTTTGGCTACCTCCCGTGTAAGGGGGAAAAAGCCTTTGATATATGCATGTATGCATTATTTATCTATTATTTTTTTTTTATTTATTCATTATCATTTATCATAGATTATTTTTATCTTTCTGTTTATTGTTTGTCATTATCTATTTGTTTATTGTATTCGTTGATCTACTTTTTCCCGCATCCGAATTAGTTATGAACGAAAAGGTTTCCTGTCGCTATGTTCTTCCATTTTTCTTTTCGTAATATTTTTATTTCCCATTGAGTTATTTGAGTAATTTTTCAGCTCTTACCTACTCCCAATACTTACGAACATCCTCGTATAACTTTTTGTACTCTGGGAAAATGTTTCACCATTTATTTTCAGTTTCATTTCCTTCTTGAAATTTACTTTTACTCTCATCCTCAACATGACGCAGCACGGGCGTCCGGAAAAAGAGTGGGGTGGAGGGGGAGTGGACAACTGCCCACCCCCTAGAAATCCAAGATGTGTTTGAAACGTTGCCATTCGTCACGCATAATTTCGTTAAAATTTCAAGTTATAGAATACCAGTGTATGATTGATGAAGGTTAAAATGTAACTCATGTAGATAATATAAACATATGCCTATGTGGTTAATTTGAAGTGTGTATCTAGAAACAACCTTATATCATTAACCATATATGTACAGTATAATATTTTCATATTTGCCTCCTCCCCCTCACAAAGATTCCTGCGGACGTCTCTGCAACACACAGAAAAACTTCGCGAGTCCTTACCTTGTTTAGCGACGATGTAAGCAATGCCACTTGTCGGTGGGTACATCTTTTGAATTAGGATTACTTTAGTACAACTCTGCCTACATTTCTCCTACTGCTAGGCCTCGTATCATATTATGTGAACGTTCATATTCTGCATAGTTGTTTCCTTCCAATATTGTTATCATTATTATTGATTATCAATATTACTATTATTGTTATTATTATTATCATTATTATTATATATATTATTAATATAATTTATCATTATTATTACATTATTATTATTATTACTATTTTATTATTATCATTATTATTATTATTATCATTCCTAAACAAAAAAGAGAAGGCATAAGAGGGCTTGGGAGTTTTCGGACCAGCACCCTAAGGTTTGGGTCTTTTAATGTGCGTGGATGTGGTACAGATGAGAGTAAAAGGGAAGAGATAGGTAGTATGTTTGTGAAAAGAAAGATGGATGTGTTGGCTTTGAGTGAAACTAAGTTGAAAGGGAAGGGTGAGTGTAAGTTTGGGAGTGTAAGTGGGAGGTTATCAGGAGTGAAGAGAGGGCGAGGGAGGGAAGGGGTGGCTATTCTAGTAAGTGAAGAGATAGGTAAACGGGTAGTGGAGTGGAAGGAGGTTTCCTCAAGGATAATGTGGATGAAGGTGAAACTAGGAAAGGAGATGTGGGTCTTTGTAAGTGCATATGGGCCTAGCAGTGAGAAGAGTGTAGAAGAAAGGGAGGCCTTTTGGATAGATTTAAATGAGTGCATAGAGGATTTAGGAAGAAATGTCAATGTAATAGTACTGGGAGACCTTAATGCTAGGGTAGGAAATGGTCCAATCGATGGAGTGGTTGGGAAATGTGTAGTTCCAGGAAAGAATCGTAGTGGAGAGTTGATGGTGGAAATGTGTCTAGAAAGAGAGTTGATGATAGCAAATACAGTGTTTCGGAAGAAAGTCAAGCATAAGTACACATGGGAGAGGGTGGTGGAGGGAAGGGTGGTAGATAGAGCGCTAATGGATTATGTAGTGGTAAATAGGATTATGATAGGAAGAGTTAAGGATGGACATGTGCTAAGGGGAGAGGGTGGGGGAATATCAGATCATTTTTTGGTGGAGGATAGATGGAGAAAGAGGAAAGGGACAAAAGGTAGGGAGGTTCTTAGAGTGAACTCTTTGAATGAAAAGGGAAAGGAGAAGGAGTACAAAAAGAAGCTGAAGGAGTGGGAGGGAGTAAAGGATAGAGTGGAGCTGGGTGTGGAGGAGGAATGGGGATGGTTCAAGGAGGGAGTCATAAAGTGTGCAAGGATGGTGTGTGGAACAAGAAGGACAGGGGGAAATAGAAGAAAGGGTAGTGAATGGTGGGATGAGGAAACAAAGAAGGTTGTAGAAGAGAAGAAGCGAGCTTTCACAGATTGGTTACAAAATAGGGAGTTGCTAAATGTGAAGGAGGATAGGGAAGGAAAGATAGCTGCAGTGGGAAATGCGAAGAAAATGAGAGTGATGAGTGAGGAGAATGGAGGAGAAATAAGGAAGGATGAGGTGAAGGCAGTTGTTAAGATGATGAAAGCAGGTAAGGCACCTGGTCTGGATGGATGCCATACAGAATGTCTGAAAAAGGGAGGTACAGTGATGGTGGACTGGCTGGTGAGGTTATTTAATGTTTGCTGGAGAGAGGGTAGAGTGCCGGAGGACTGGAGGAGTGCCTGTATAGTTCCTCTTTACAAGGTAAAAGGGGACAAGTGTGAATGTAGTAGTTTCAGAGGGATTAGCTTGTTAAGTGTAGTTGGGAAGGCTTATGGGAGGATCTTGATTGAGAGGATTAGGAGAGGAACAGAAGGAGTAATTGGTGAGGAACAGTGTGGATTTAGGACAGGTAGAGGTTGTGTAGATCAGATCTTTGTGGTAAGACAGATATGTGAGAAAGCTATAGGAAAGGGGAAGGATGTTTTTTGGGCTTTTATGGATCTGGAAAAGGCTTATGATAGGGTAGACAGAAAGGCACTGTGGGAGGTTATGCAGATATATGGGATAGGAGGAAAGCTTTTGGGAGCTGTCAAGAGTTTTTATGAGAGTAGTAGAGCTTGTGTCAGGATTGGAAATGGAGAGAGTGAGTGGTTCGAGGTAAAGGTGGGACTTCGTCAAGGATGCGTTATGTCGCCCTAGCTGTTCAACTTATACATGGATGGGGTAGTGCGAGAGGTAAATGCAAGGGTAGTGGGCAAGGGATTGGAGATGGTTAAAGAAAATGGAGAAAAGTGGGAGGTGAGCCAGCTGTTGTTTGCGGATGACACTGCGCTTGTGGCAGGATCAGAGGAGGGATTGAGGAAGTTGGTGGCAGAGTTTGGGAGAGTATGTGATAGAAGAAAGCTAAAGATAAATGTGGGTAAAAGTAAGGTGATGAGATGTACAAGGGATGAAAGTGGCAATAGACTGGAAGTGAGCATTAAGGGA
>NC_134810.1:27306444-27321444 GCF_046742065.1 Oratosquilla oratoria
TTTAGGGGTTCTCTTTGCCAATTTTTTCATGGGCTCGGTAGAGGAAATAGTCTTCAGTGAAATTAGCAAACCCAATATTTACTGTAGATATATTGATGATATTTTTGTCCAAACTGATTCACACCAAGACCTTGAAATCTTGAGGAGGAAACTTATGGAGGTGTCGGAGATTGATTTCACTGTCGAACATAGTGAAAATGGTTCCCTCCCCTTCCTGGACGTCCTCCTTAAACAGACTAACTGTTCCTTTTCTTCCAGCGTGTATGTTAAGGACACCAACCCCGGACTATGTATGAGCGGAGAAAGTGAGTGCCCCAAAAAGTACAGAGACTCCACTATCAGCACCCTTTTTAGAAGAGCCCTTAGCCATTGTTATTCTTGGTCAGACACCCAGAAGGAGATAGACAGAGTCCACCAACTTCTAATTAATAATGGTTACTCCAACAACGAAGTACAATCTACACTCAGAAGAGTTATTGACACCTGGTACCAAGAACCTCATCACACTACCACAGAACATGAAGGAACCACACACCGCATATTCTATAAGTCCCAGATGTCCAATAAATATAAAGAGGATGAGAAAATATTAAAAGACATTATTAAAAGAAATGTGACCCCCACGAAAGAACGTGACAAATTATCACTCACCATTTACTACAGGAACAAGAAAACATCTTCCCTAATCTTAAAAAATCACACCGACCCAAAACCTCATGGTATACGTCAATCCCACGTAGTATATAAATTCACCTGCCCAAAGGAGGACTGTACGCCCCTATCTACCTACGTGGGAAGGACAACTACCACCCTGTCCAGGAGAATCACCCTTCACCTACAACAAGGAGGACCGAAACACCTTTAGACCCACCACAGACGCCATCTCGACAGGGAAACCATGGTAAACAACACAGAAATCGTCGCAGAGGAGAAGGACCTCCAACGTTTGACCATTTTGGAGGCTGTAATCATAAAAGATTTACAACCAATTATTAATGTACAATCAAATGATTTCTCCCTCCTCCCCAGCATGAAACCAACACGTAGGAGACATTTGTTCACCAAAATACAACCACCAGATCAGAGAACACCCATAAAGGTCCAAAATATCCCCGCAGAGGATAAAATGTCATGCCTTAGGCGATCGGCTAGGCTTAGGAACCAACCAAACAGCGCCAGCCAAACAGAGGAGAGTCATTAAGTGACCTCTCCAAGTTTTGCCTTTATACATATTTATACTCGTCTTGGTCACACTTCCCTTCATTCCAACTGAAGATGCAGAACGATCTGCGAAACGTCTTGGGTTTATTATACTGTGTTTTGTTTATTTTCATTTATTTTGTATATAACATAGACTTCTGTGTTAATATAAGTTACCAATGTCAATTGAAAATTTGCTTCTTCCCCTCTCATTTCCCCAGAAATCTACTTTCCGAAAGCTAGAAAGCTTAAGAAAGAAATTAATTTCTAATGAATTTGCTGTCGTTTTCAACAGAATATGCTTAAAAGAGAATCTCCTGCCACGCTTCACGAATATATATATATATATATATATATATATATATATATATATATATATATATACATATATATATATACATATATATACATATATATACATATATATATATACTCGTACATATGCATACATATACCAAAGGCTTTTTCCCCCTTACAAGGGAGGTAGCCAAAAAACAAAGGCATAAAAACCATTCCCACCCATTCCATCCCTAAATACACTCCACTCCCCTCCACCCTCTACCCTCCCTTCTATCTTGGCACTTCCTGGATGACGGGTCATCCCTGCATCTTGTACACTGCCCTGGGTCAGAAGCAGTGTCGCAAGACACAGCACATTTACAACAAGGCCGCTGCATTAAATCGGAGACCCCCCCCCTCTCCGTCCCCTCATGCAGAAAAGGAGAAGACGGGGAGAAATCCCTTTGGGCTGCGTCAAGTTTTTTTTCACACATACTACCTCACCCCCCATCCCCCCACCCATTCCACCTCATGAATCACATCATCCATATACAACCATTTTCCATTCACCCCTGTCTTCTATCCTCTCCCGTCCTTCCTCAACAGACATTCCCCTCTTCCCCGAAGCCCCCTTCACTCCATCCATCCACCTCATCCTAGGACGTCCCCTCATATTCACTCCCTCCACATCTGCCTTCCATACCTCTTTTACTAGTCTTTCTTCACACATTCTTTCCATGTGTCCAAACCATCCCAAAACAGTTTCATCCACCCTATCTCCCAACTTCCTTACCACTCCCGTTCTCCTCCTCACCTCCTCATTTCTCACTCTGTCCAGCCTAGTAACCCCATCATACTTCTCAGACACCTCATCTCAAACACATTCAAACTCCTTCTCTCTTCCTCTCTTATGTTCCATGTTTCTGCCCCATACAGTGCTGTTGGCACAATCACTCCTCTTAGCCTCCATTCCCAAATGTCTATTTCTCTTTACACTTTTTAATCCACCAAGGCATCTATTCGCTTTTCTCAGTCTACATTCTACCTCCACCTCCACTCCGCCCTTTCCTGCCACATTCGCACCCAAGTATTTAAAACTATCCACTTCCTCCAGACGCTCTCCCTTAATGCTCACTTCCAGTCTGTTGCCACTTTCACCCCTTGTACACCTCATCACCTTACTTTTACCTACATTTATCTTCAACTTTCTTCTTTCACACACTCTCCCAAACTCTGTCACCAGCTTCCTCAATCCCTCCTCTGATCCTGCTACAAGCTCAGTGTCGTCCGCAAACAACAGCAGGCTCACCTCCCACTTTCCTCCATTTTCTTTAACCTTCTCAATCCCTGACCCACCACCCTTGCATTTACCTCTCGCACCACCCCAACCATGTATATATATATATATATATATATATATATATATATATATATATATATATATATATATAGTATGTATGTATATGTAAGTTGAGAGACAAGGACGTTGCGAAAACTTGGTAATGGAGTCTCATGGTTTTCGAGGTTTTGGGTGATCTCTGCCAGGAGATATATTGTGTACACTATTCACCAGAAGACCTAACAGACTAAATTGTGGACCATTCGCCCCCTACCTGTACGTCATTCGCTGCCCAAACCTGTACAAGGATTTCACAAACATCGAACCTAACCCATGTTGTTGTGTGGCGGCCCCAAGCATGTCATCATGTCGGAAGAGGAGAACAACACCCTGATCCTTACAGTAACGAGGGTTTTAACGCCACATCAGAGTGAAGAAACGAAGGCGGCAGGAATTTATTATTAGGTTGATCATCACCACCAATTGATCCATTCACCCACCGCTACGAGACCTATGCATCGCATCATTTCATTGGACTGTCACTATCTGCACCATCGCGCCGGTTATTCGCCCCCTACCTGTAGGAGAATTTCACCATCGCCCCGTCATTTGCCCCCACCTGTACAAGGATTTCACCATCGCACCAACCAATGTTACTCGAAGTAATTTTCCCTGCGCCCGCCCGGTGACAGACAGACGCTGACGAATAGTCTCCAGACTACACGAATCGCGCTTGCCTGCCTACAATCAATGCCTATGCATGTATTTATATATTTTATTAATTATTGACATTATTATAGTTTTTTATTCATTTATTATCATGATTTTTTTCGCATCCGACCTAGATATGGACCAAAAGGTCCCCTGTCGGCATGCTCCGCCTTTGTAATCCTTTGTAATCCTTTATAGATATCAGTCTTGGCTAGAGATCCTAGATGCGCCATCGCTGCCATCCAATCCCGTGACTTTAGTACGTACCTTTACCTTATTGTGCCAAACTGCATTTATCTAATTGTTGTATATACGGGGTTGAACCTATATTCATGGAGGCCTGTCTTTATATTTCCATTTATCAAAGTTTGTCTTATTTGATGTTGTTGGCCTGAATTATTACTTCTAACGTGTTCTACAAACTAAGGCCTCTGTGTGGGAACATGTGCTTCCCAACATATTTTGGGCAGCCTATCTTATTTATCTGATTTCAGTTGTCTTATTTTATTTATGTTTTATCATTATTAATTTTAATTCTTTATTTCTCTTATCAACATTATCACTATTTTCTATTGCCTCTTGTCCCGTCATCCTAGAGTAGGGGTGAGCAACCTTTTTTAAGAGTGGGGAATAAAATCATAGGCCGACATACGATTATGCTATACCCCCTCCTCCCTTCCTCCCTTCCGTTCACTTCGTAGGGCCCCAATCCGCCGCCCAGCGTAGCATGCGGTTACCAGTGGCCATGCAAAAGAAGCTGGAGATTTATTAGTTATTTGTTCTAAGGTGAGCTCTGGGTTTCGCTTGCCGGCAGGGAAAAAGTCGTTAGTGTGCAACCAGGTTTGGCACGTGTGCCCACCTCTGACCTAGAGGTGAAATAAACCTCACTCAGTAACAGTTATCTCAGATCTACTTAATTCTTAATTTCTCTATCAAGAAGGTCACTTGCAGTTTCTTATGATAGTAAACATATCTATATCTGTAACCGTTATCAAGGTATAACCTTTTAAAAACCTGTGACCTTGACTGAGGGGCTTCAAGGTCACACACGTTCAAAGGTCTTTATGACAAAATAAAGCCCATATGCGACTTCTTATAGGGTAATTATAGTGTTGTTGTTGTTTTGTTTTGTTTTTTCTTCTTTAAAAAGGTTAGATTAAACATTTTCACTAATGTGATGGATAGTGTTATTTCTGAGACATAGGATATGGAATTATAGATAACTATGGTGTTACTTTGAAGTAAAGTGAGGATGTGTTTAGGAGGTTAAAATAATTTTTATATCTTTTAATCGTCGGTGACCTTGAGCTTGACTTTAATCAAATTATTCCCAATATTTTATACAATTGCATTTGGACTATTTAGCACCATTTCTAAAAAAAAATTATGTCAATTGACCCAGATGTTTTTACCGTAATGGTGTTCTTTAAGGAGGGAAAGAAAAAAGAAAAGAAAAAATTGAGACAGATCCCCCTCCCCTAGCCACCTCCTCACTTGATACCATCCAAGCGAGATAAAAACAAGCCTCTGGAATACCCGAAACTGTCCAGATACTGTGAAACAAGGCGATGATGGTGTGAAGAACTGGATGTAAAGGGAGGACGATAAGATAAATAAATAAAAGTAAATCAAAAGAAAAGGAGAAAGTGCAAGGAAGGCTTCTGGTGAGGTACACCACAGCGACAGAGAATTTGACCGGAGTGGCCATGCTGACCTTGCCTTGCAGCCGACGCAGCAGGGAGGGAGGGAGGGCAGCATGGGAACCTAGCGGGCCGAGGCTCAGTCTGGGGCAGAACTCAACCAGATTGCCTGGCGTGATGGGACACTGACCACCTGCTCCTTTCCCTTACAACTCACTCACACATTTGTGTTCCCCCCACCCACCCCCACCCCCACCCCCTCAGCTTCATTCCCATGAGAATCTTCATTTCTCCCGTTTTTTTTTTTTTTTTTTTTTTACTTTTTTTTTGACGGGGGTTAAAACTCACTCTCTCTCTCTCTCTCTCTCTCTCTCTCTCTCTCTCTCTCTCTCTCTCTCTCTCTCTCTCTCTCTCTCTCTCTCTCTCTCTCTCTCTCTCTGTGTATCTCTCTCTCTCTCTCTCTCTCTCTCTATGCTTGTAATCATTTAGGCTTTAGCTTACGCTTCTATTGTCAAGACAGTTCTGGTTTGAAGCTCTCCGACGACCGCTTCTTTGTGATAAAAATCTTTGTTTTCCTCAAATTTACATTAAACCAAGTATCATGCATGTACATGTGTACGTATTAGTGTCAGCAGGTAGCAGTTTTCCGGCAGAGCTGTCGCCCAGTTA
Organism: Oratosquilla oratoria; assembly: GCF_046742065.1. Taxonomy (NCBI): domain Eukaryota; kingdom Metazoa; phylum Arthropoda; class Malacostraca; order Stomatopoda; family Squillidae; genus Oratosquilla; species Oratosquilla oratoria. The sequence continues at coordinate 27,312,283 of NC_134810.1, forward strand.
ACGCCAGACATTGAGCGGATCCATCTGAGTCCACTTTATCTTCACCGTAAATAAGAAATCAAATAAACTATCTTAAAATAAAGTATCGTCCTACCTATATGAATACTCATATTCTTAATGTAATGACAAAATTATTTCTACTTAAGCAGTAAACAAGATTTGCCCTTCTTAATGTGAATACGTGTTAATGAAATGAAAATGGAAATCGGAATCTTGGCCCGAACTCCAACCGGTGAAGTTGTTGATTTGATTTGAAGACGGGTAATAGAGAGATGATTCTCTTTAACATCAGTCTCGGTGGACTATTACAAGCGGATAATTATCATCGCTAGTTTATTTCTATATTTATTTTTATTTTTACTGTATTATACTATAACCATCGCTGATTATTTTTTTACTATATTGCACATACACACACACACACACACACACACACACACACACACACACACACACACACACACACACACACACACACACAGAAACACACACACACACATATACATATATATATATATATATATATATATATATATATATATATATATATATAGATATATATTATGTATATATATGTATACTTATAAAACTCTGATAATCTTGTTTGTTGTCTTGCTTAAAACTGTCACCCAGCCAATCAAAATAAGAGATATGACGTCACGACTGAGGACCAGCCAATCAGAAGAAGAGATATGACGTCACGACTGGGGACCAGCCTTGTTCCAAGCAACGACGACATGACGTCACAATCTTCTGCTAAGAGATATGACGTCACGACTGAGGACCAGCCAATCAGAAGAAGAGATATGACGTCACGACTGAAGACCAGCCAAGCAGAAGAAGAGATCAGAAGAAGAGATATGACGTCACGACTGAGGACCAGCCGATCAGAAGAAGAGACATGGCGTCACGACATCATATGATGCGTAGCGTTCCAAGCAACGACGACATGACGTCACAATCTTCTGCATTTCACTTCTTATAACAACGTATCATCTAAAATGTTATTTGACCCAACATACATACATACATACATACATACATACATATATATATATATATATATATATAATAGATTTTTCATGTTCAGTATTCAAAAGTATAGCCAGCTCCTGAGTTAACATCTATGAGGTATAATTAGTTTATTAAAATATTACGAACCCTATAAATCATATGATGCGTAGCGTTCCAAGTAACGACGACATGACGTCACAATCTTCTGCATTTCACTTCTTATAAGTAATTAAGTCACTGCCTTCGTCTACTGAAAAGAACATTGTCTTAATAAAGATTTTATTTGCCATTTCATTAACAACGTATAATCTAAAATTTTATTTGACCCAACGGGTCACCGGTGGTCTAGTATATATATATATAAATATATATATATATATATATATATATATATACATATATATACATACATATATATACATACATATACCAAAGGCTTTTTCCCCCTTGCACGGGGGGTAGCCAAAAAGAATAAGGCATAGAAATCACTCCCACCCATTTTATTTCCCATATATTCCACTCCCCTCCACCCTCCTCCTTCTCTCCTATCTTGGCACCTTCTGGATGACGGGTCATCCCTGCATCCTGTTCACTGCCCTGGGTCAGAAGCAGTGTCGTAAGACATAGTACATCCACAGCAAGGCCGCTTCATAAATTCGGCGAGTACATGGAGATGATACAAGGCACCCCTGAATCACGCCATCATGAACTAGGAAATCACTCATACCAACCGCCGCCCCCGTCGTGATACCGGTACCATTTTCTCGCACGACATTTCAGTAGCTGGGATTTGTTTTGAAAGTATTCAGAGTTTTACTAGTATGTGTATTGTGCTGTATACTTGTTCAAATTCAGCGAACATGCAAAGATTTCTTTAATCAGTTCCCCCCCCCCGAAAAAAAATAATGAGGAGTAAAAACGTAGATTTTTTCTTCTTTTTCTTCTTCATCTTCTCCCTCCCCCTCCTCCTCCTCCTCTTTTTCTGTTTTCCCTTCTTCTTCCTCCTCCTTTTCCTCTTCTTCTTCTTTTCTACACTACTTTGGGGACACGTCGAAGAGGTAGAGTCACAGAAGTCGTAAAGGAGCAATTCAAAATGAGTATCTGAAAGGAGGGACAGCAAAGTATGAAGGTCTTCGTCTTTCATTTCTTGAGTGGAGACAAGCCTCCAAGAATAGTGAGTGACTGGTCCGTAGGGATGGTCCTCATGTCTCTAAACTAGTGACTGCATAAAACATGAAGTCTATGCCCCATATTGGGGAAGCATATTCTTGATCTTGAGTGCTGGGTTTCGTCCTTGTTTTCCCTGAGCAAAGTGACTTGTTCTTTATTATGTATAAACAGGAGAAGGTTCTAAAGTGGGTTTTTTTTTTTTTTTGTACAGTTGATTAGATTTTGTTGATAACTACAACTCATCCTAAGAAAAATAAATGTTTGTGATTTGATCAAGTTTATATGTAAACTAATGAACAAACCATAACAGTTTCAAAACGATCGCCAAGCGTTCGGTATTTAAAGTTTGAGAGGTCTTTACGTCAATCTCGCAAAACCTCAAACGCTTACATATTTTCACCAACAGTCTGCTACTTTTACGCATTTTGTCATAGATAACTGCAATAGATTTTGTCATGACTGAAAGTGAATGTAAATACTTGTAAAATTGCTTATCACTTATGGCAAAATGCGTAAAAATAGCAAAATATTTTGACGAAAAATGTGTAAAGGTTCGGTCTTGTGGCTGCCATACAATATTTCAATATCTAATCAAATCGACCAACCACGCTGTAGCCAGTGAATACCTTCTCGAACTCATGACCAGATAGTCGTGAGTTCGGTTCCCGGGACCCGTGGTGGGCTTGCTGCGTTTGTTCCCGATAGCTCTGGCCAGGCAGGGAGGCGACCCAACGTCGGGAAAAAAAAAGCGACTTGTCACAATTTATAGGTTTTTATACTATCATTGGTTTCTCACTTTCCACTCCGTGAGAGTGGGATAGTGAGATTACATCATGAAGGTCTATACTGTTTATATTTATATTGTTAAGGTACCATGCAAATCTAACAACATTCTTTTTATTTTGTATACAATTACTGCATTGAAATATTTATCTATTTGATTATGTATTTATGCATTTACCATATTTGTTAATTTTTTTTTTTTTTTTACTTATTTTTCTATCTATTTATTCAGTTAATTTATTCATCTATTTATTTTTGCTTCTACTTGTCTTTTCTGTTGATCCCGCCCTTGGCTTATAGTCAGGTCGTATTGCGATGGCATGGAATTAAAAGTGATTTGTGGTTGAAAAAAGATATGATATACGTAAATATGTACAAAAATGCAAATAAACTAAAGGTATAGGAAATGTGGAGTAAGTATTTATATAAATGACAATTTTTCTCGGTTATAAAAGGGAAGAAAGTTGATGGTATATAAAAATACTATTTTCAGAACTTCAAAATATATTTCACGACACTGCGTTTTTTTTTTTTTTTTTTTTTTTTCCTGGAATCATCACTGGAGTTGGATTTTATCCCTTAATAATTAGAGCAATGTTACAGGATCATGAGGTCTACTCTTCTTCCACAGGCATAAAGCCACTAAAGGAGTTAAAGTTTATACGGACACCACGTGGATCATTTTAAACGATCGGCACGAAGCGGGATTCAAGCCAACGACCTTGTGCTCAGAAGTCTGGAGTTCCACCATTAATGCGGTCTGTAGAGGTATTTTGTGCTAATATGGTGGAGAATAATTCCATCGAAACCACACAAGATTGTCGTTCGAATCATCTCCGTCTTTTCTGGTGGCGTACTGGATATGGTCACTATTCCAGCACTGTAATTCTCGGTGTTCAAACTCGTATCTCAATTTGAAAAAAAAATAATAATAATTCTATTTAGGTCAGAAATATGCATGTACACATTTATGTTTTATATATGTAGAAACATACACACACACACACACACACACACACACACACACACACACACACACACACACACACACACACACACACAACCAAACGTGGACAGGTACTATTGTGGGAACGTTTGAGAGATAAGGAGTGGTTAACGCCAACACAGGAGAACGCTGGAGACATCACCCACCCCGAGACTGCAGCAAGCAAGACTGAAAGTATAAAGCGACGTCGCTGCAATGGCGACCACACTGCACACGCGACAGACCTCCCAGCAGCATGAAGGGTCTCCTATTCGTCCTCGTCGCCTCCCTGGCAGCCGCCCAAGGTATGGAAACAAAAATCAAATTTCCCCATTTTGCCTTTTCGCGGAAAAAAAAAATCCAGTTCTCCTTTTTGTGAGACAATTTTTTTTTTCTGCAAAACCAAACTTTTCAATAATTTCCTCTACATGAAAAAATACTCTTCACGAAAAAAATATCCTCTTTGTGAAACAAACATAAAGATTTCATCTTTACAAAATAAAACTCTTCCCCTTGTCTTCCTTGTAAAACCGAAAAACAAAAAATTTCCCTTCCTATTATGAAAGCAAAAATTTCCACTTCTATTTGCAAAACTCACAATTTCAACATTACCACCTCACGAAATAAAAAGAAACATCCATTTCTTCTTACGGAACAAATTCATTTTCTAAAGTTCATTGATGTGTTGCATCCATCCCCTTCGTAAACGCTTACTTTGAAATGAAACTGAGGCGGTCTTTGTTTTAAGAAAATTCACTAATGTCACTCAAGCTAATGCCATTGGTGCCAGCTAAAGACGTGCAAACCATATTTATCAAGTTACGAAAGTTTATATATAGTTTATTATGTTAATACTCACATACAGAATAAATTTACAAATTAACATGAACGTATCAGAATGTTAGATGCATGATATTTGCGCAAAACCATGTAATTCAACGTTTGAAACGGACGCTACACACAAAACCACACGAGAGCTAACACCTTACTGGTGTCTAATAGGGTACAACAAGGCACCAGTAATGTTCTTACATTATACTACTACTGTTGTGGTTGTCAGGTCTGGCGGCCTATTGCCGCTTTGATTCTGCCTCTCCAGACGGTTCTATCCTCTGCCAGTCCATCCCATTCCCTCTTGCTCCACGCCCTTTTTACTCCAGCCATTTGTACCTGGGTCTCCCAAGTGGCTGTCTGCGAAGTACTCCACTTTCCGTCACTTTTCTTGGTAGTTTGACAGCCTCCATTCGGACATTATATCACTGATATCGTGTATGGAACAGGCAGCTGAGCAAAGTTGTTAGCATATGATGCCAAGATCGTGAAGAGGGTGAAAGACGAAGAGGATTGTAAGCAGCTACAGGAAAACCTAGATAACATTCATGGTTTGATGCAGAAGTGGAAGATGAAACCCAATACTAAGCAATAAATTTTTTGGAGATGAGCAAATAAATCGAGAGGTTAGGTAAAGTTGATCTTTCGAATGAATGTTAAGAAAATAAATGAAGATATTTATTTTTTATTTTCATTTTCTTTGCTTATATATTTTCATCAATAATCATCTATTTGTTTATTTATTCATTTACCATTTACGTATGTATGAAGAAAGGATTTTATGCAAGATAAATTTCTGTCGAGCAAGGGAGAGAGTAATATGTAGGTGAAAATGGTGATAAGTTGTAAGTACTCGTAGATGAGGAAATGATGCAGTCGGAAGGGATTTCTTCTTGTCTGCTTTATATAATTCTAGAGTGGATGAAAGTAGGGGAGGTCGTTGGTTAACGAAATACGGGGTTGAGTCAGCTTGAGCTGTTGGACCCTGCTGTAGAGGTGCTGTATCTTCCTGCATTGACTCTGACCCAAACGGTGAAGCGGAGAACATGGATGATCCTTCATCCATGAAAAGCTAGGATGGGAAGGACAACGCATGTTTTTTTGGATGGGTATATGCTTGCCTAACTTGACAATTACCCCCTATACAGGGGAAATGCTTGAGATACGCATGTACTTGTGTGTTTATTTATTTATTTGTGTGTTTGTTTATTTATTCATTCATTTATTTGTTTATCTATTTTTTCTTGTAGCGGTGGACCTACGGAAGTGTATAGACGGTTTCTTTGGATGTGCGGACGGCGGATGCTTCCCCATGCAATACATCTGCAACGGCTACAGCGAATGTCACGACGACACCGACGAACAGAATTGCGGTAAGCGTGTGTCCCTCAGTGGTCTTGGTATTGCAAGACGACAGTCGATATTACTTACATGGACTTACATGGACGAATTTCTGGAAGAGGCCCTAATGAGCCTGTGACTCCAATGCTGCAGCCTCAGTACTTTCTCTTTGGCTGCGTGTGGTGGTTATTTTGGCTCGATAGTTATATCTTTGCTCTTGGTTTTTCCAATATTGGTCCAGTCCTTGATATTCTATTATAATGCTGATATATATTTCCTGTAAGAAAACCAAGGACTGCCTACTAACTCTATGAATGTCTGTCGACTATTTTGGAATCAAGTAGATATAGTTAGAAAATGCAGGTCGTGTGTTCGGATCCTGAACACCGTTATTTCAAATTTTGTTCACAAGAGAAAAAAAATTGTCGACGTCGAATGTAGTATGCATCATGTTTTCTTTTTAGAACTCGTTCCAGTTTACAGTTGAATCACTTGCAATTTATGTTTGATTAAGTTGGTTCGTGAAATACAGAATGGATTTTCCAATATCATGTATATAAGAAGAATAATGCCAAAAATTGTAGAAATATTGCCGCTGTCAGACGTTGGAAGTTTTTTTTTCACGGTAAGATAGTGCAATGAAACTGGAAAATCCAGGTTCATTAGTAAGGGAGGACCAAATACATAACTGTGTTTTTTCACGAAGTGTGTAGATGCGTTCATACATTTATCAGTTCTTATCACTAGCAAGAGTCTTTTGTTTGCAATACCAAAATCCACCGCCAAAGGTGTTCTGGTATACATACAAGATCGTCGGTTGATTATACGTCATGATATCCTATATATTTTTGTCCCACAGCTTACAACACTTGTAATTTTAACCAATTATCACTTGTTCCCCACAGATACATGTGAACCCGGATTCTTCCACTGTCCAGAGAACTTCTGTGTTCGGGAAAGCAAGCTTTGTGACGGGTATGCCGACTGTTACACTTCTGGCGCAGACGAGGAGAATTGCAGTGAGTGAGACGGATTAGTCCGTGGGTAGTGGTGGGGTGGTGTATGAGAATATTAACGGTTTTTTATGCGAACTACACTTTATTTTTTATTCTTTTTTCAACGCAATAGCAGTTTATATCTCTACGTGTTATTAGCAAGCTGACGAAAAATTCCAATGTCGGATTGTTTCTCAGGGATAAAAAAGAAGCATACATTCCCAATAAATCAGCCCATTCACAGATATGCTCAGGATCACCAATTAAGAGTCTTTGGTCTCAAATTAAGGAGGCTAAATTTTAGACACCAGTTATTTGACTGACTGACGCCAGGTAATTTTATTGATTAATGAAGACCCCCCTATGACCACTATAGTGTTTTCATTTATACCAAATGATATGCATTTAAAAGAAATTTTACTTAAGGTGATAGATACGTATGTAACTGTACTGTCTTTTGTGTTTCCTCTAATGACCCGCGGTGTACTGTCAGTTGCTCAACAGTTACACGCTCAGTGGACAGTTGCTTCCTGGAAAAGTGTGGTGACTTGCCTGCCTTTTTCACTTTTCTAGTGAGCAACTGTCCGTTGGGCAATTGTCATAATCTCTTTACAATCAACCCCCTAGCGTCCTTGTCCCACCGAGGCTTTGAATGCCGTTCCTACCTAGTACTAACTTTTAATGAGATTAATGAGATTCAGTTGAATTAGATTAATTTTCTCTGTATTTTGCCTCCGCCCCCTGTTACGTTCGCTGTTTCCGACAATTTGTGAAAATTAGCGGGCTCATTGCTGCCACTATTTCGTAGTCGACAATTCTATACTCGCAATTGTAGGTATATATTATATTTCAACTCATTATACTAATGCTATAGGAGATAAGTTTTCACAGGTTGTGATTTGATATTTTTCTTTATGTATATTTTCCCCACTGATCGCACTAATGCTGCCAACAACACTACTGTAGAATACAAGTTTATGCAGTTGTGTCATTTTCGATTTCATTGGCAGGGGAGGGAAAGCCATGAGTCGTACAATAATGTTTATCAAAAATGTTGCTGGCATTTTACGCTAAATCCAAAGTGGCATCTACGAAAAACAAATGGCAAGCAAAAATTGGTTGAGTTGGAGCTAGTCTGATCAGTGTGTGTGTATGTGTGTGGGGGTGATACCCATACACCACCATCGCTAAAATTATGCCTCTAACGTCAGACAGTAACAATACGCCTGAAATAAACATAACCTTGAACATACTGTAGAGTGGAAATGCAAAACATGGCATCGTGCGTATTCGTGGCAGTAACAAAACTGAACGTTTACTAGTATTCGGCAACAACATTTGACTACTTTAACGCATCTTGTCGTAAAATAAGCAGTGTTATTTATCATTTACGATAAAAGGAGCAAAAATAGCTAATAAGGACGAAAGCTCCTTAACGTTCACGGTTGTCGCCATGAGGACACCTTATATCATTACCCTTAGGCCCTTGTACCCTTGTTGCCCGCAGATGATGAACCGCAGCTCACCTGCCCCGAAGACCACTTCGACTGTGGCGAAGGACACTGTATCCACAACAACTTGGTGTGCGACGGTTGGTTCGACTGCCCCTCCACATGGGACGAATGGAAATGCTGTAAGTTGACCCCCCTAACCCCCAAATAAGTCGTCCTGCGTCATCATAAGTCAGAGACGGCTTACGAACTACGATACGTGAATATGTCCACCCATATACAATTCACACACAATGAGCAGTAACACACATGATCCCACGACCGTTGCTCCTTTCCTGTATGCTACAATTAGATGAACACACACACACACACACACACACACACACACACACACACACACACACACACACACACACACCACCACCACCCCTGCTGGTGTAGTGGTAGCGTTCTCGCCGACTAACTTAGCAGTTTGAGTTCGGTCTCTGCCTAAGGCAGAAAAGCAACACAACACTGCAAACCGGCACCCCACTCTGTTGAGCAAGGGGTTGAATATTTGAATAAGATCACATCATTACCCGTAGATCGCGCC
>NC_134810.1:27326213-27333713 GCF_046742065.1 Oratosquilla oratoria
TTGAGATGAGATGTCTGAGAAGTATGGCGGGGGTTACTAGGCTAGATAGAGTGAGAAATGAGGAGGTGAGGAGGAGAACAGGGGTGAAAAAGGATTTGGGAGAGAGGGTTGATGAAAGAATATTAGGATGGTTTGGACACATGGAAAGAATGAGTGAAGAAAGACTAGTAAAAGAGGTATGGAAGGCAGATGTGGAGGGAGTGAACATGAGGGGACGTCCTAGGATGAGGTGGATGGATGGGGTGAAGGGGGCTTTTGGGAAGAGGGGAATGTCTGTTGAGGAAGGAAGGGAGAGGACGGAAGACAGAGGTGAGTGGAGAATGGTTGTATATGGATGATGTTGTGATTGCATGAGGAGGAATGGGCGGGGTAGTTTGTGTGAGTAAATTTTGACGCAGCCCGAAGGGATTTCTCCCCGTCCTCTCCTTATATGCAAAGGGGGACTGAGAGGGGGGGTCGCCGATTAAATGAAGCGGCCTTGCTGTGGATGTACTGTGTCTTGCGACACTGCTTCTGACCCAGGGCGGTGGGCGGGGTGCAGGGATGACCCGTCATCCAGGAGGTGCTCAGATGAGAGGAAGGGTGGGAGGGGTGTGGAGTGTATTTGGGGATGAAATGGGTGGGAGTGTTTTTATGCCTTTCCCTTTTTGGCTACCTCCCTTGGAAGGGGGAAAAAGCCTTGGTATATGTATGTATGTATGTATTATTATTATTATAATTATTATTATTATTATTATTATTATTATTATTATTATTATTATTATTATTATTATTATTATTATTATTATTATTATTATTATTATTATTATTATTATTATTATTATTATTATTATTATTATTATTATTATTATTATTATTATCATCATTATTATCATCATTATTATTATTATTATTATCATTATTATTATTATAATTATTATTATTGATATTATTATTATCATCATTACTTAATTACTACTGTTATTGGGCAGCGCGTTAGCCCAGAGAATATTGTCGAACTCTTGAGCAATTGGTCGTGATATTGACTCACGGGACCCGCTGCGGGCCTTGTCAAAGGATTACAAAGGCGGAGCATGCCGACAGCCCTGGCCAACCGTGGAGGCAACCCAAACATCGAAAAAAAAAAAAAAAAAAAAAATGCTGTTTGGCGCAACTGAAAGGTTTGCCCTACCCAGGAGTTTCTCACATCCCGCTTCGTGGGAGTGGGATTATCATTATTATTATTATTATTATTATTATTATTATTATTATTATTATTATTATTATTATTATTATTATTATTATTATTATTATTATTATTATTATTATTATTATTATTATTATTATTATTATTATTATCAGTATCATTATTATTATTATTATAATTATAATTATCAGTATTATTATTATGATTATTATTATTATTATTATATTATTATTATTTATTATTATTATTATTATTATAATTATTATTATCATTATTATTATCGTTATTATAATTATTATTACTATTGTTATATGTATATATATATATATATATATATATATATATATATATATATATATATTATATATATATATATATATATATATATATATGAGAGAGAATGTGGGTGGGGAAGGGCAAACGAAGATGTGTTAGGAATAGAGTTTATTGCCCTAACGTTGCGACCAACTTGGTCTTCTTCAGAGGACTACAGCATTACAGACGGATCACAATTCTTATATTCGTAGTGAGAGGAACCCGCCAAGGTATGAGCGTCATGTTTTCCCTTTGGCTAACGATTTAATTATTAGGACACTTGCTGCTTTCGAGAGGCATTTAAATCCGTCTCTGTCGTTGTTGTTCTTGTTGGCGGCGATATGTGCAGCTTCCACAGTTTTTCTCATTTTCTTCTCAAATCCCTCGTGTAGAATTTCTGCGTTGTTCCAATCATGTAGATGTCCACATTTGTCCAGGTGACGAACCAGGGAGTTAGATGTTCTATGAGCCCTGAGATCGTTTTTGTGCTCATTCAAGCTCTGTTTGGCTGGCGCTGTTTGGTTGGTTCCTAAGCCTAGCCGATCGCCTAAGGCATGACATTTTATCCTCTGCGGGGATATTTTGGACCTTTATGGGTGTTCTCTGATCTGGTGGTTGTATTTTGGTGAACAAATGTCTCCTACGTGTTGGTTTCATGCTGGGGAGGAGGGAGAAATCATTTGATTGTACATTAATAATTGGTTGTAAATCTTTTATGATTACAGCCTCCAAAATGGTCAAACGTTGGAGGTCCTTTTCCTCTGCGACGATTTCTGTGTTGTTTACCATGTTTTCCCTGTCGAGATGGCGTCTGTGGTGGGTCCAAAGGTGTTGTTTCGGTCCTCCTTGTTGTAGGTGAAGGGTGATTCTTCTGGACAGGGTGGTAGTTGTCCTTCCCACGTAGGTAGATAGGGGCGTACAGTCCTCCTCTGGGCAGGTGAATTTATACACTACGTGGGATTGACGTATACCATGAGGTTTTGGGTCGGTGTAATTTTTTAAGATTAGGGAAGATGTTTTCTTGTTCCTGTAGTAAATGGTGAGTGATAATTTGTCACGTTCTTTCGTGGGGGTCGGTGTGATTTTTTAAGATTAGGGAAGATGTTTTCTTGTTCCTGTAGTAAATGGTGAGTGATAATTTGTCACGTTCTTTCGTGGGGGTCACATTTCTTTTAATAATGTCTTTTAATATTTTCTCATCCTCTTTATATTTATTGACGCTATCAACGCTATCAAAGGAGGTACCAAACTGTGCAAATTGTCTGGTGAATACAAACCAGGATACTGTTATGGTAATGTAAAAATCCACAAACCCAATAACCCCCTCCGACCCATAATTAGTCAAATACCTACACCTACGTACAAGTTAGCTAAAAAATTAAATAATCTCTTAACACCATTTATCCCAAACAGATTCAGCTTGTCATCGTCTCACGAATTCCTGGACCTGGTAAAAGATGATCCCAGCCGAGGAATGATAGCATCGCTGGATGCCACTTCGTTATTCACTAACATTTCCGTGGACAGAACTATAAACTTTATCTGTGACAAAATATACAGAAGTGGACCTGCCCCCGGACTAGACATACCTGAAAAACATCTACGCTCCCTACTCGAGACTTGTACTAAAATGTCTCCTTTCCGCTGCCCAAGCGGGAAGCTCTACCAACAAACGGATGGAGTTGCTATGGGTTCCCCTTTAGGGGTTCTCTTTGCCAATTTTTTCATGGGCTCGGTAGAGGAAATAGTCTTCAGTGAAATTAGCAAACCCAATATTTACTGTAGATATATTGATGATATTTTTGTCCAAACTGATTCACACCAAGACCTTGAAATCTTGAGGAGGAAACTTATGGAGGTGTCGGAGATTGATTTCACTGTCGAACATAGTGAAAATGGTTCCCTTCCTGGACGTCCTTCTTAAACAGACTAACTGTTCCTTTTCTTCCAGCGTGTATGTTAAGGACACCAACCCCGGACTATGTATGAGCGGAGAAAGTGAGTGCCCCAAAAAGTACAGAGACTCCACTATCAGCACCTTTTTTAGAAGAGCCCTTAGCCATTTTTATTCTTGGTCAGACACCCAGAAGGTGATATACAGAGTCAACCAAATTATAATTAATAATGGTTACTCCAACAACGAAAGTACAATCTACACTCAGAAGAGTTATTGACACCTGGTACCAAGAACCTCATCACACTACCACAGAACATGAAGGAACCACACACCGCATATTCTATAAGTCCCAGATGTCCAATAAATATAAAGAGGATGAGAAAATATTAAAAGACATTATTAAAAGAAATGTGACCCCCACGAAAGAACGTGACAAATTATCACTCACCATTTACTACAGGAACAAGAAAACATCTTCCCTAATCTTAAAAAATCACACCGACCCAAAACCTCATGGTATACGTCAATCCCACGTAGTGTATAAATTCACCTGCCCAGAGGAGGACTGTACGCCCCTATCTACCTACGTGGGAAGGACAACTACCACCCTGTCCAGAAGAATCACCCTTCACCTACAACAAGGAGGACCGAAACAACACCTTTGGACCCACCACAGACGCCATCTCGACAGGGAAACCATGGTAAACAACACAGAAATCGTCGCAGAGGAGAAGGACCTCCAACGTTTGACCATTTTGGAGGCTGTAATCATAAAAGATTTACAACCAATTATTAATGTACAATCAAATGATTTCTCCCTCCTCCCCAGCATGAAACCAACACGTAGGAGACATTTGTTCACCAAAATACAACCACCAGATCAGAGAGAACACCCATAAAGGTCCAAAATATCCCCGCAGAGGATAAAATGTCATGCCTTAGGCGATCGGCTAGCTTAGGAACCAACCAAACAGCGCCAGCCAAACAGAGGAGAGTCATTAAGTGACCTCTCCAAGTTTTGCCTTTATACATATTTATACTCGTCTTGGTCACACTTCCCTTCATTCCAACTGAAGATGCAGAACGATCTGCGAAACGTCTTGGGTTTATTATACTGTGTTTTGTTTATTTTCATTTATTTTGTATATAACATAGACTTCTGTGTTAATATAAGTTACCAATGTCAATTGAAAATTTGCTTCTTCCCCTCTCATTTCCCCAGAAATCTACTTTCCGAAAGCTAGAAAGCTTAAGAAAGAAATTAATTTCTAATGAATTTGCTGTCGTTTTCAACAGAATATGCTTAAAAGAGAATCTCCTGCCACGCTTCACGAATATATATATATATGTATATGTAAAAATATACATATACATATATATATATACATATTTATACATATATATATACATATACATATATATATATATATATATATTTATATATATACATATATCAAGGGCTTTTTCCCCCTTACAAGGGAGGTAGCCAAAAAACATAGGCATAAAAACCATTCCCACACATTCCATCCCTAAATACACTCCACTCCCCCTCCACCCAATACTCTCCCTCTTATCTTGGCATCTCCTGGATGATGGGTCATCCCTGCATCTTGTCCACTGCCCTGGGTCAGAAGCAGTGTCGCAGGACACAGCACATCCATAGCAAGGCCACTTCATTAAATTGGCGACCCCCCCTCATGTCCCCTCATGCAGAAAAGGAGAAGATAGGGAGAAATCCCTTTGTGCTGCATCAAATTTTTTTCACACATACTCTGCCACCACCCATCCCCCACCCATTCCACCTCATGGATCACATCATCCATATACAACCATTTTCCATTCACCCCTGTCTTCTGTCCTCTCCCATCCTTCCTCAACAGACATTTCCCTCTTCCCCAAAGCCCCCTTTACCCCATCCATCCATCTCATCCTAGGACGTCCCCTCATATTCACTCCCTCCACATCTGCCTTCCATACCTCTTTTACTAGTCTTTCTTCACACATTCTTTCCATGTGTCCAAACCATCTCAACTCTCTTTCATCAACTCTATCTCCCAACTTCCTTACCACTCCCGTTCTCCTCCTCACCTCCTCATTTCTCACTCTATCCAGCCTAGTAACCCCTATCATACTTCTCAGACACTTCATCTCAAACACATTCAAACTCCTTCTCTCTTCCTCTCTTATGTTCCATGTTTCTGCCCCATACAGTGCTGTTGGCACAATCACTCCTCTTAGCCTCCATTCCCAAATGTCTATTTCTCTTTACACTTTTTAATCCACCAAGGCATCTATTCGCTTTTCTCAGTCTACATTCTACCTCCACCTCCACTCCGCCCTTTCCTGCCACATTCGCACCCAAGTATTTAAAACTATCCACTTCCTCCAGACGCTCTCCCTTAATGCTCACTTCCAGTCTGTTGCCACTTTCACCCCTTGTACACCTCATCACCTTACTTTTACCTACATTTATCTTCAACTTTCTTCTTTCACACACTCTCCCAAACTCTGTCACCAGCTTCCTCAATCCCTCCTCTGATCCTGCTACAAGCTCAGTGTCGTCCGCAAACAACAGCAGGCTCACCTCCCACTTTCCTCCATTTTCTTTAACCTTCTCAATCCCTGACCCACCACCCTTGCATTTACCTCTCGCACCACCCCAACCATGTATATATATATATATATATATATATATATATATATATATATATATATATATATATATATATATATGTATATGTAAGTTGAGAGACAAGGACGTTGCGAAAACTTGGTAATGGAGTCTCATGGATTTCGAGGTTTTGGGTGATCTGCCAGGAAATATATTGTGTACACTATTCACCAGAAGACCTAACAGACTAAATTGTGGACCATTCGCCCCCTACCTGTACGTCATTCGCTGCCCCAAACCTGTACAAGGATTTCACAAACATCGAACCATGTTGTTGTGTGGCGGCCCCAAGCATGTCATCATGTCGGAAGAGGAGAACAACACCCTGATCCTTAAAGTAACGAGGGTTTTAACGCCACATCATAGTGAAGAAACGAAGGCGGCAGGAATTTATTATTAGGTTGATCATCACCACCAATTCATCCATTCACCCACCGCTACGAGACCTATGCATCGCATCATTTCATTGGACCGTCACTATCTGCACCATCGCGCCGGTTATTCGCCCCCTACCTGTAGGAGAATTTCACCATCGCCCCGTCATTCGCCCCCACCTGTACAAGGATTTCACCATCGCACCAACCAATGTTACTCGAAGTAATTTCCCCTGCGCCCGCCCGGTGACAGACAGACGCTGACGAATAGTCTCCAGACTACACGAATCGCGCTTGCCTGCCTACAATCAATGCCTATGCATGTACTTATATATTTTATTAATTATTGACATTATTATAGTTTTTTATTCATTTATTATCATGATTTTTTTCGCATCCGACCTAGATATGGACCAAAAGGTCCCCTGTCGGCATGCTCCGCCTTTGTAATCCTTTGTAATCCTTTATAGATATCAGTCTTGGCTAGAGATCCTAGATGCGCCAGCGCTGCCATCCAATCCCGTGACTTTAGTACGTACCTTTACCTTATTGTGCCAAACTGCATTTATCTAATTGTTGTATATACGGGGTTGAACCTATATTCATGGAGGCCTGTCTTTATATTTCCATTTATCAAAGTTTGTCTTATTTGATGTTGTTGGCCTGAATTATTACTTCTAACGTGTTCTACAAACTAAGGCCTCTGTGTGGGAACATGTGCTTCCCAACATATTTTGGGCAGCCTATCTTATTTATCTGATTTCAGTTGTCTTATTTTATTTATGTTTTATCATTATTAATTTTAATTCTTTATTTCTCTTATCAACATTATCACTATTTTCTATTGCCTCTTGTCCCGTCATCCTAGAGTAGGGGTGAGCAACCTTTTTTAAGAGTGGGGAATAAAATCATAGGCCGACATACGATTATGCTATACCCCCTCCTCCCTTCCTCCCTTCCGTTCACTTCGTAGGGCCCCAATCCGCCGCCCAGCGTAGCATGCGGTTACCAGTGGCCATGCAAAAGAAGCTGGAGATTTATTAGTTATTTGTTCTAA
>NC_134810.1:27338713-27343713 GCF_046742065.1 Oratosquilla oratoria
AAGTATTTATATAAATGACAATTTTTCTCGGTTATAAGAGGGAAGAAAGTTGATGGTATATAAAAAGACTATTTTCAGAACTTCAAAATATATTTTCCGAGACTGTGTCTGCGTTTTTTTTTGTTTTTTTTTTCATTGCCCTGGAATCATCACTGGTGTTGGATTTTAGCCCTTAATTAGAGCAAGGTTACAGGATCATGAGGTCTATTCTCCTTCCACAGGCACAAAGCCACTAAAGGAGTTAAAGATTATACGGACACCACGTGGATCATTTTGAACGATCGGCACGAAGCGGGATTCAAGCCAACGACCTTGTGCTCAGTAGTCCGGAGTTCCACCATTAATGCGTTCTGTAGAGGTATTTTGTGCTAATATGGTGGGGAATAATCCCATCAAAACCACACAAGATTGTCGTTCGAATCATCTCCGTCTTTTCTGGTGGCGTACTGGATATGGTCACTATTCCAGCACTGTAATTCTCGGTGTTCAAACTCATGTATCTCAATTAAAAAAAGAAAAAAAATGTAACTCTATTTAGGTCAGAAATATGCATGTACACATTTATGTTTTATATGTGTAGAAACATACATATGCACACACACACACACACACAAGCAAACGTGGACAGGTACTATTGTGGGAACGTTTGAGAGATAAGGAGTGGTTAACGCCAACACAGGAGAACGCTGGAGACATCACCCACCCCGAGACTGCAGCAAGCAAGACTGAAAGTATAAAGCGACGTCGCTGCAATGGCGACCACACTGCACACGCGACAGACCTCCCAGCAGCATGAAGGGTCTCCTATTCGTCCTCGTCGCCTCCCTGGCAGCCGCCCAAGGTATGGAAACAAAAATCAAATTTCCCCATTTTGCCTTTTCGCGGAAAAAAAAAATCCAGTTCTCCTTTTTGTGAGACAATTTTTTTTTTCTGCAAAACCAAACTTTTCAAAATTTCCTCTACATGAAAAAATACTCTTCACAAAAAAAAATATCCTCTTTGTGAAACAAAAATAAAAAATTCATCTTTACAAAATAAAACTCTTCCCCTTGTCTTCTTTGTAAAACCGAAAAACAAAAAATTCCCCTTCCTATTATGAAAGCAAAAATTTCCACTTCTATTTGCAAAACCCAGAATTTCCACATTACCTCCTCCCGAAATAAAAAGAAACATCCATTTCTTCTTACGGAACAAATTTATTTTCTTAAATTCATTGATGTGTTGCATCCATTCCCTTCGTAAACGCTTACTTTGAAATGAAACTGAGGCGGTCTTTGTTTTAAGAAAATTCACTAATGTCACTCAAGCTAATGCCATTGGTGCCAGCTAAAGACGTGCAAACCATATTTATCAAGTTACGAAAGTTTATATATAGTTTATTATGTTAATACTCACATACAGAATAAATTTACAAATTAACATGAACGTATCAGAATGTTAGATGCATGATATTTGCGCAAAACCATGTAATTCAACGTTTGAAACGGACGCTACACACAAAACCACACGAGAGCTAACACCTTACTGGTGTCTAATAGGGTACAACAAGGCACCAGTAATGTTCTTACATTATACTACTACTGTTGTGGTTGTCAGGTCTGGCGGCCTATTGCCGCTTTGATTCTGCCTCTCCAGACGGTTCTATCCTCTGCCAGTCCATCCCATTCCCTCTTGCTCCACGCCCTTTTTACTCCAGCCATTTGTACCTGGGTCTCCCAAGTGGCTGTCTGCGAAGTACTCCACTTTCCGTCACTTTTCTTGGTAGTTTGACAGCCTCCATTCGGACATTATATCACTGATATCGTGTATGGAACAGGCAGCTGAGCAAAGTTGTTAGCATATGATGCCAAGATCGTGAAGAGGGTGAAAGACGAAGAGGATTGTAAGCAGCTACAGGAAAACCTAGATAACATTCATGGTTTGATGCAGAAGTGGAAGATGAAACCCAATACTAAGCAATAAATTTTTTGGAGATGAGCAAATAAATCGAGAGGTTAGGTAAAGTTGATCTTTCGAATGAATGTTAAGAAAATAAATGAAGATATTTATTTTTTATTTTCATTTTCTTTGCTTATATATTTTCATCAATAATCATCTATTTGTTTATTTATTCATTTACCATTTACGTATGTATGAAGAAAGGATTTTATGCAAGATAAATTTCTGTCGAGCAAGGGAGAGAGTAATATGTAGGTGAAAATGGTGATAAGTTGTAAGTACTCGTAGATGAGGAAATGATGCAGTCGGAAGGGATTTCTTCTTGTCTGCTTTATATAATTCTAGAGTGGATGAAAGTAGGGGAGGTCGTTGGTTAACGAAATACGGGGTTGAGTCAGCTTGAGCTGTTGGACCCTGCTGTAGAGGTGCTGTATCTTCCTGCATTGACTCTGACCCAAACGGTGAAGCGGAGAACATGGATGATCCTTCATCCATGAAAAGCTAGGATGGGAAGGACAACGCATGTTTTTTTGGATGGGTATATGCTTGCCTAACTTGACAATTACCCCCTATACAGGGGAAATGCTTGAGATACGCATGTACTTGTGTGTTTATTTATTTATTTGTGTGTTTGTTTATTTATTCATTCATTTATTTGTTTATCTATTTTTTCTTGTAGCGGTGGACCTACGGAAGTGTATAGACGGTTTCTTTGGATGTGCGGACGGCGGATGCTTCCCCATGCAATACATCTGCAACGGCTACAGCGAATGTCACGACGACACCGACGAACAGAATTGCGGTAAGCGTGTCCCTCAGTGGTCTTGGTATTGCAAGACGACAGTCGATATTACTTACATGGATTTACATGGACGAATTTCTGGAAGAGGCCCTAATGAGCCTGTGACTCCAATGCTGCAGCCTCAGTACTATCTCTTTGGCTGCGTGAGGTTGTTATTTTGGCTCGATAGTTATATCTTTGCTCTTGGTTTTTCCAATATTTGTCCAGTCCTTGATATTCTATTATAATGTTGATATATATTTCCTGTAAGAAAACCAAGGACTGCCTACTAACTCTATGAATGTCTGTCGACTATTTTGGAATAAAGTAGATATAGTTAGAAAATGCAGGTCGTGTGTTCGGATCCTGAACACCGTTATTTCAAATTTTGTTCACAAGAGAAAAAAAATTGTCGACGTCGAATGTAGTATGCATCATGTTTTCTTTTTAGAACTCGTTCCAGTTTACAGTTGAATCACTTGCAATTTATGTTTGATTAAGTTGGTTCGTGAAATACAGAATGGCTTTTCCAATATCATGTATATAAGAAGAATAATGCCAAAAATTGTAGAAATATTGCCGCTGTCAGACGTTGGAAGTCTTTTTTCACGGTAAGATAGTGCAATGAAACTGGAAAATCCAGGTTCATTAGTAAGGGAGGACCAGATACATAACTGTGTGTTTTCACGAAGTGTGTAGATGCGTTCATACATTTATCAGTTCTTATCACTAGCAAGAGTCTTTTGTTTGCAATACCAAAATCCACCGCCAAAGGTGTTCTGGTATACATACAAGATCGTCGGTTGATTATACGTCATGATATCCTATATATTTTTGTCCCACAGCTTACAACACTTGTAATTTTAACCAATTATCACTTGTTCCCCACAGATACATGTGAACCCGGATTCTTCCACTGTCCAGAGAACTTCTGTGTTCGGGAAAGCAAGCTTTGTGACGGGTATGCCGACTGTTACACTTCTGGCGCAGACGAGGAGAATTGCAGTGAGTGAGACGGATTAGTCCGTGGGTAGTGGTGGGGTGGTGTATGAGAATATTAACGGTTTTTTATGCGAACTACACTTTATTTTGTATTCTTTTTTCAACGCAATAGCAGTTTATATCTCTACGTGTTATTAGCAAGCTGACGAAAAATTCCAATGTCGGATTGTTTCTCAGGGAAGGAAAAAGAAGCATACATTCCCAATAAATCAGCCCATTCACAGATATGCTCAGGATCACCAATTAAGAGTCTTTGGTCTCAAATTAAGGAGGCTAAATTTTAGACACCAGTTATTTGACTGACTGACGCCAGGTAATTTTATTGATTAATGAAGACCCCCCTATGACCACTATAGTGTTTTCATTTATACCAAATGATATGCATTTAAAATAAATTTTACTTAATGTGATAGATACGTATGTAACTGTACTGTCTTTTGTGTTTCCTCTAATGACCCGCGGTGTACTGTCAGTTGCTCAACAGTTACACGCTCAGTGGACAGTTGCTTCCTGGAAAAGTGTGGTGACTTGCCTGCCTTTTTCACTTTTCTAGTGAGCAACTGTCCGTTGGGCAATTGTCATAATCTCTTTACAATCAACCCCCTAGCGTCCTTGTCTCACCGAGGCTTTGTATGCCGTTCCTACCTAGTACTAACTTTTAATGAGATCAATGAGATTCAGTTGAATTAGATTAATTTTCTCTGTATTTTGCCTCCACCCCCCCCCCCGGTTACGTTCGCTGTTTCCGACAATTTGTGAAAATTAGCGTGCTCATTGCTGCCACTATTTCGTAGTCGACAATTCTATACTCGCAATTGTAGGTATATATTATATTTCAACTCATTATACTAATGCTATAGGAGAAAAGTTTTCACAGGTTGTGATTTGATATTTTTCTTTATGTATATTTTCCCCACTGATCGCACTAATGCTGCCAACAACACTACTGTAGAATACAAGGTTATGCAGTTGTGTCATTTTCGATTTCATTGGCAGGGGAGGGAAAGCCATGAGTCGTACAATAATGTATATCAAAAATGTTGCTGGCATATTTACGCTAAATCCAAAGTGGCATCTACGAAAAACAAATGGCAAGCAAAAATTGGTTGAGTTGGAGCTAGTCTGATCAGTGTGTGTGTATGTGTGTGGGGGTGATACCCGTGCACCACCATCGCTAAAATTATGCCTCTAACGTCAGACAGTAACAATACGCCTGAAATAACCATAACCTTGAACATACTGTAGAGTGGAAATGCAAAACATGGCATCGTGCGTATTC
>NC_134810.1:27348713-27353713 GCF_046742065.1 Oratosquilla oratoria
ATTATAATGTAATGTAATAATATAGGACTTACTGTCGAAGAGAGAAATATAAAGGACACCTTCAGCTACAGACCTGTTTTTCTCATCAGTGGGAATAGGTTCAAACAGAAAAACAGGGAAATGTGGATGAAATATCAGGGAATTAGCTAGCTGTAATTGGGTCCTCTTCGCTCAATAGATCATATTCATCAGACTTACCGAGTTCCTACGATAGAGGCATGGCCATTTACCAGAAAAGGAATGGATGAGTAGGCTGCTTTCGTGTGTCCGGGCTAAGAAAAAAAATACACATAAGAAGTCTGATAAGGACATTGAAAACACTAGGAATAAAGATGGATGTTGAACTAACTGAAGGGTCCCTTGATGGAAAAATAACGAGGGAAATCTCACAGGGGAAGTCATTCAACTAGAAACAGGTATGAGTGGAGTGTCACAAGGATCAGCACTAGGTCCAATCATGCTCAAAACCCAAAAGAAAGAACAGGGCGATGTTTTATGACTATATAAAGCTATTAAAGAAAAAACAGGAGAGTGGTATTTAGTCTAGCAACAAAATCTAGGCAAACTTTGTGAATTATGTAAAAACTGGCAGATAGAATTGCCAAGCGTGAAGATACGGAAGAAGTCAGTATATAACAAATAAATAAAAATTAAGAGGTAGAAAAAATATATACCAAGGGATAACAATAAACAAAATGAGTTACGATAGTAGGATATATAAGTTGGGCAAATGTGGAAATTGACTCTACATATGAAATATCGATGTCATGTTACACGACTTCAGCGTACTATATAGCGACCCCTCTAGTTTCAACAAGTAACTCTTTTATTATCTCTTAATCAAGTACGAGTAGGTTAGGTTACAGCCCGAAGCCCCGCTTGCATGTGCATCATTTAGTGTTTGCAGACACGAGCGAGAACTTGGTCAGAAGTGGGTTTCACTCACCGCCTTTGTGTCTAAAGAAACTTTGTGTTTTGTCTTCTGCCGCCTATATATGCATCATTTAGTGTCTGCAGACACGAGCGAGAACTTGGTCAGAAGTAGGTTTCACTCACCGCCTCTGTGTCTGAAGAAACTTTCTGTTTTGTCTTCTGCCGCCTACATGTGCATCATTTAGTGTCTGCAGACACGAGCGAGAACTTGGTCAGAAGTAGATTTCACTCACCGCCTCTGTGTCTAAAGAAACTCTGTGTTTTTTCTTCTGCCGAATTCCATTCTTGCTGGTATCTGCAGACATTATAGGATGATCGGGTGGAGAGGGTTTCAGAGTAAGCCTCCTGTTAGTAAGGCACCAAGAAACTGAGGTCAGGAATCGTTGCGGCGCATCTACACAAGTAGTTAACATACGCCAAATTGTACGAAAGGAATCACAGGGTGGTGGTGCGTACCGATTCGCATAAATAGAGAAGAGAGAAAGAAAAGGATGGTCAGCATTGATGCACCAGATCTGTCTTCCACAGGATCCGCCTAAGATATCGCTGCGGGTGGTAAGTGCTACATACAGGGAGAGACAATCACGAATACAGCAGACTTCGTGGGGTTGCGGCACAACAGCCCCTACACCACTACCTCCTATAGTGCAGATCCACTGTCATTCTTCGCCTAGACCTCGGCCCACCACTCATCTCGGAAGGATTGGCGCGGCGCCTACCCGTATCCCCTTCCAAAGCAACCCTCAGCTTCCCAAAGGCACATCCTCCTCTTAGCGCTGTCTAGGGCCGAGGGATGCTTCCCTTCCTGATCTACAGGTACCGCCATTCCTAACAGAGAGGCATAACGTGGACGCCGCCTCTTGAGTTTATGTGTGAACTGTTCCGGACCGCCACAAGGTTGAGATCCGGGCGGGTGTCAGCCCCGAACCCGCCCATAAAAGGGAGGGGTGGGGGGGATTTCGTTTAGTTCTCCATATTTTGGAGACTTACATAGGCGCATTCTTAGGAAGAACACAAGTAGGGAGGGATAGGAGGATAAAGTACGAAATTTAACACTTGGCGTAGAGGAGTAAGGCTGGCGTTGCAGTCTCAATGGAACAACGTTCCGCGCGTCTTTTGTTGTATGTACATGTGTGCCACACAAGTGGAGCTTATTCTTATTTATGTATATATGATTTTTTTTACTTTATTTCATATCATTCATTCATTTTATTTGTATTTACTCATTTTATTATTCATACATTTATGTTTTTAATCATTCATTTATTAGTTTTTATTCAAATTCTAAAATACCTTCAGACACCTGTATGGAGGGCTACTATCACTGCCCCATGAACGTCTGCATCCCCAATTTCCGTGTCTGCGACGGCTACAACGACTGCCCAGACAACGCTGATGAAGCCGATTGCTGTGAGTTGATCTTCCGTGAACCACACGGGTTTTTGACTAAGTCCAGATCGAATGTTTTGATTACAGAGATCATGTCGACAACAACAAAAACTCACTACCTCCGGTAGCTATGCTCTTCTTGCGACTAATTACTCTATTTCTCCGTTCTTCAGCTTACAAGAAGATTTTGACAAAGACTGATTAGAAAAATGTGGCTGTCTTCGGGGTTGCATCAGAGCCAAGACATCGTGCCTTAATCATCCCTCAAAATCCTCTTTGTAAACAACAGCATCACTCAAAGGAATCCTACGCAACTATCAGCCAAAGGGGTGGGGATTGAATTCTCCTTCTCTTCAGCCTAAGACATTTGTTTGTTCCTCCCAGGACACAGGTCCAGGTGAGGTCGGGCGTACGCATCCCCCCCCCCCATTCTAACATTCTTATTTTTGTTGTGTTGCCTATACATGCTCCATCGTCAGAAAGTTTCTTTGATGTCAGATGTAAAATATGAACATTGTTATAGGGTGGCTAATAAAAGTATAGGAATCACTAAATAATTATATTATCACAATGGAATAAAGCACGGTAATAACAAATGCGTGCGCACAATAAAGAGGTGGAGTAACAGCTGGGACGCCAAGCCTTGACGCGGGAAACATACACGACTCGCTTGGTTTGCCTTACAAAGGCACACGGTATTGTACTTAAATAGTACAATAGATAATACAATTAATATACAACAAGATCTATGATAATTATGTAATGGAAAAACACAAACTCAGTTGAACAATTCGCAAGTGTAATACACAACAATAACTGTACGGTGCTACAACGCAGTACGTAAATATATTATACATAATGGTACGATACCATCACCTCGCTCGGCCACCACCACTCGGTAACCCCATCGAGCAAAGGAGAAATATGAATGACAGAGGCAAAACAGAACAAAAAGAATGATGTACTTCACACACACCATAGCGTATATACAAAAATGGGGAGAAAAAATGTATACATGTAATCACCCTAGACAATGCAACATACATAGATATCTATACTAAATAATAACATAATTAAATATACATATAAATAAGTACTGGCGCCAGTAAAAACAAAGGACAAAAGATAACATTTGCTGGACCTCCGGGACATTACCCTATTAGCTAAACAATAGTTACATATTATACCTAAGAAATTGGATGACCCTAGAACATGGCCATATAGGTAGTCGCTTGATAGATTTTCTCTGTGACAATTACTTCGCCATGCAAAAGAGCACACAAGACATGGAAACTTACTCGATCTATTGAACACTAGCCGCAAAAGCATGATAACCGATGTAAAAGTCGGTGATTCTATTGCAAGTAGTGATCACAACTTAGATTCAAACTGCTAAAAATCTTTAGAATAGATACTTGTGTTTCTAAAATACCCGATTTCAGTAAAGCTCAGTTCATAGGACTACGTCAGGAGCTTTAGCTTACAGATTGGGAGGCAAAATTCAGCGAAAGACCTGTAGATCAGATGTGGGAAATATTTCAAAATACGCTTAATAAGATGATTCACACTTACAACCCGTTTAAGGACAGACATCCCCCCCCCCAAATCAGGCACGCCCAAAATGGTTTGACAAACAAACTAAAAAAAAATTATTGCTGAAAAGAGACAGGCTTATAAGAAATACAAGTCCTCGGGTGCAACTAATGACTATCAAAGTTATGTAATAATACAGAGAGATTTAAAAAAGACGATAAAAGAACGAAAAAGGCAATATGAAATGAATATCGCTGATAAATCCAAAGAGAATCCCAAAGAATTCTATAATTACATTAGAGATAAAAAGGTTATTAGGAATCTTACTAGCCCACTATTATTTGCTGACGATCAACTTGAATATTCAAATAAAGGAATGTGTGATATTTTAAACAACTATTTTAGCTCAGTATTCGTAAACGTAACACCTCAAAGTGAACTCCAAACTGAAACCTATGAAAAATCTAGGGTGGACTTACTACGGTAAATATAACAAAAGAAAATTAAAGGTGTATAGAGAAATTCAAAGTTAATAAAACACCATGGCCTGACGGTTGACATCCAAGAGTCTTAAAGAAAATGAAATGAGATTGTTGTTCTATTTAAAATTATTTTCAAGAAATCTATCATATCCGGAGATGTCTCAAGAGAATGGAAGCTAGCTAACGTTACCCCCATATTCAAAAAAGGTGACAAAAAGAAACCAAATAACTACAGGCCTATAAGCTTGACTTCAATCGTAGGGAAAATGATGGAAACTATCATCAGAGATGCTATCGAACATCATTTAGAAAGTAACTGTTTGATAAATGATAGCCAGCATGGATTCAGACAGAAATGTTCTTGCGTGACTAACTTACTCAAATTCTACGACACAGTCATCTCGAATTATGACAAAAGAAACAATATAGATTTAATATATCTAGACTTTGCAAAAGCTTTTGATACCGTCCCACACGAAAGACTACTTAGTAATTAGCTTCACACGGAGTAAGTGGATAGTCTATTAAGTTGGACTAGAAATTGGTTGAATGATCAAAAACAGAGTTGTCTAAATGGCAAAACTTCTAGATGGAAGAATATTACGAGTGAAGTTCCTCTTGTAATTGTATCAGCTTTTCTTCCGTTCTTCGGACTTCGCTCAG
>NC_134810.1:27363713-27366213 GCF_046742065.1 Oratosquilla oratoria
CCAAGGAATGCCATAGCCGAAACTGGGTTTTCCCACAAATCCTTTATAGAGCGTATGTTGTGTTGTTTGCGTGCATGATTGTGTATAATGCAGTCTTCCATTATGTGTTGTATGGTATGGGGTGAAGTGTTACATCCTGGGCAGCTGTTCACAACGCGGTCATCCAGCCTCTTCTGGTAGCTCAGAAGTGCTGGGTGGTGACCGCACCGCAGTCTGGCCAAGTGGACTCTGTCCTTTCGTGGGAGAGAGGATTCAGAAGGGTGGATATCAGGGGGTCTGGCATGCAGCAGTGTGTTGTCTTTCAGTGTGTTAATGGAGCGGTGAGTGATATGATTATGAATATGTTTCCAGAGGCTGGTATTTGGTGGTTGTGGAGGAAGAGAAGAGAGTATCTGTGCGTGATAAAGGTCTTTGGGTGTTGTTTTAATGTTTCTTGGTGTGTGTGGGTGTTCTGCTATGTAGTGTAGCGGGTGTAATGTGTTTGTGGTGGCTGCGGCAAGTGTTTGTGTGCCTCTCATGTCGAGGTGGTCCTGGAGCTGCAGCGTCTACGTCGTGGGACCACCCCCCAACCCCAAGAGTTGGGGGCCAAACGGCAGCAACCACCCCTGGCCACCGGCTCTACGCAGGTGGCACCGATCCCCAAGAGGAGCTACGCCTACCTTGGGGAGTACCACAATCCCAACCGATGTTGGTAGTGATGGTGGAAAACTCCACAATATCATCACCCAGGAAATTGTCTTTGATGATGTAAGCAAAAGTGTGCTTAATTTCAAATCAAAGTCCACTAAGCTCTATGAAACATATCGAACAGAGACATTTGTAACAAAAAAGAGATCTGTCTTCGACACAATTCACAAGAACAATCTGAAAAAATTCAAGGATCCTGAACCTGGGAAGTCAGCTGTAGCAAGTGAACAAAAGTGAACAAAAGCCATTAGCTGAAGAACAGAAGCTATTTGACATAGCGCGCTTGCGAGGATATGACATAGAAGATTTGTTGAAGTATGACCTGGTTGATGACTGCTATGTTTTTGATGGCAAAGGGCTTAGGATCAAGTCACAAAAGAGTGACCTTTGTGCTGAACTGGAAAAAGTTCTCTCAGATGATGACTATGGTTCACCAAAAACATGGTCACCAGAACAGACTGCTACCATTGTAGATGTGATGGGTTGGGTGCGCCGAATGCAGCTTGGGTTTATTAAGACGTGCAGTGATCTCTGTACCAACTCTTTGAAAATGATCTACAGCATGAGTATCAATTCAAAGCGAATTGACTTTGTCTTTGACACATACATTGACGGGTCAGTTAAAGACAGTGAACGTATCAAACGGTGCACCACAAACCCAATTGACATAAATGAACTTGGTAAAGAAACAAGGTTGCCGGTGTCAAAAGATGCATTTTGGGCATCATCGTCAAATCAAACCAAGTTGCAGAAGGCGCTTAGGTGTCACATCTTAGAGGAACAGAATGAAAATACTAAACTGGTTGTTAGTGCAATGGGCGGAGAGAATATGGAACCTTGCAAAGTTGTATTGAATGGTAGTTTCCCCGTTTTGCCAAATCTTGATGTCTATATTGAAGAAGCTGATGTTTGTTTGATTCCGCACACGCTTGATGCTGTCAAATCTGGATCAAAGAGGGTTGTGCTCCTCTCGAATGACACTGATGTTATAGTTCTGGTGCTGTATTGCTGGAAATTGTTCAAAGAATATGGGTTGATTGAGTTCTGGATACGCGTTGGTGTAGGGAATACAACAAGGTATCTTCCTCTCCACACAATGGCAGAGAGGTTGGGGGAGAATTTCTGTGATGTTATCATAGCCATGCACTTTCTAACTGGGTGTGATTCAATCAGTAAATTCGGCACAAAATTGTTGGGGTGAAGGCAAATCCTGTGCAATACTTGAGTGTTTTTGGCAAGGATTTGGAAGTAGATCTGGTATTCACTGAACAGTATCTTGTGAAGGTATACATTAAGTCAGACACTTATAAGTCAATGGATGAACTCCGATATCACTTGTACCATCACAGTAAGACAACCATTTTGGACCTTCCTCCTACCAGCCGAGCATTGCATGGTCATATCATGAGGGCATTGTATGGTTCTTATTTTCAAATGCATTGTCTTGACCATTCCCAGGTATCTATAGACCCAACCAAATTTGGTTACCTCAGAGAAGGTAACATGTTGGTGCCAGACAAGATGGTGGTTCTTCTGCCAGAGGATTTTCCGCACCCATGTAAATGCCAATCATACACCAAGAAGAGATGCCCCTGTAGAAAATTGGGGTTGCAATGTTGTGAATACTGTAACTGTGTCATAAACCGTGGCTGTAAGAACGCATTGTAGATATGTTAGAGGATCTGTATCTAGGTATCTGAACAAGACCTGTGGATGAAACGAAACAGTAAAAAAAACATACATATATTAGTGTTTAAGTCAAAATTGGCATTTCAAAGTTCTCTAAAATAGGATACAAAGCATGGAAAACATG
>NC_134810.1:27371213-27426213 GCF_046742065.1 Oratosquilla oratoria
CAGCAATATATTTGCTGCGCCTTTTTTAAAGGCTCTTCACGTTGTAGCTTGGGCCACTGATGTGGGCTCAGGCGGGAAACCCGCCAGCTAACAACTGACTGTCATCATATGAAAAAAAAAGATCTCGTGGCCCCGAAAGTATATATCGAAAAAATGAACAACGTGTTTCCATTTGCATTAGTATACGCAACCGAGATATGTTCGATATTAGGTTCCCTAATATACTCATATACAATTATTGACACTGTTTTCATCAATTGATATGTATCATAGATATATATACATATGTATATGCATATATGTATGTATATATACATATATATATACATATATATATGTATATATATACATATATATGTATATATATATATACATTTATATATATATATGTATATATATACATATATATGTATATATATATATATATATATGTACATATATATACATATATATATACATATATATACTAGTATATATATATATATACATATATATATATATATGTATATATATGAATACACACACACACACGCATATATATATATATATATATATATATATATATATATATATATATAAATATATATATATATATATGTGTGTGTGTGTGTGTGTGTGTGTGTGTGTGTGTGTGTGTGTGTGTGTGTGTGTGTGTGTGGTGTGTGTGTGTGTGTGTGTGTGTGTGGGTGTGTTGTGTGTGTGTGTGTGTGTGTGTGTGTGTGTGTGTGTGTGTGTGTGTGTGTGTGTGTGTGTGTGTGTGTGTGCGCGCGCGCGCAGGTTGGTAAGCAATCACCAAGGTTTAAGTGATGTCGTAACATTCACAAATGTTCGTTAAAACCTCATTCCTAAATTCAGTACCATTGTCAGTAAGGAACATTGTATGGACAAGAAACATATGAAACTAAAGCATGGGAAACTACTGGAGCAGACTTGCTACGTAATGGAGCCAATATTACAAAACGACTAAAGTGATCCACACACAGAAGGACATACACAGAACCTTGAGTACCACGGGGCAATTGTAAAAAGGTCTATAGCCATAGTCTGAAAAGGACGAGAAGGGGTAGAGTACTCTAGGATAGGGGCAGTATGCATAGAACCTTTGTTCTGGGCACAAAATTTGCACTGGACTGCATGAGTGGTAATGTCCAGTCGCATTCTAGGCCAATAATATTTTTTGTGAGCCATGACCAACCTGGGGGTTGGGGGGGGCATGATGAACAAGAGACAGAACTACAGGGACTAGAGACTCAGGGATCACTGACTGTGCCACATCCTGTTCAAACACTTTCACATTACGAATGAAACATTTTCCTGCAAGGAAAATTGGGACAGGGGAACAGATTAATCTGGTAAGGTGGTATCATCACCAGATTCCAAAGCATAAATGACAGCAGACCAAACAGGGTCCTCACGCTGAGCTTTGGCCAGATCCTGCAGAGAGAAGTTGTCAATCACTGTAACTGCAACTACAGGTATATTACGTGAAAGTACATCAGCAACAGTGTTTGCACGCCCTAGAATATGCTTTAGGTTCGGATTAAATTCTACAATTGTAAGGAACCGTCTGGGTAGGCGGGCTGAAAATTGTTTGCCCTTGGATAGCTGTGTGACAGCAGTGTGGTCCGTGTAGACTAACAGGGTATCCAAAAATTATATCTCGAAAATGCTTAAGCCCACACCACTGCCTGTGTCTCTGAATGTGTAACAGAGTAACGAGACTCCGGCTTGTTAAGAATGCAATTAGCATATGCAATGACATGGGATTTACATCCATCTACTTGCTCCATAAGTACAGCTCCAGTACCTGTGCCAGAAGCATCTGTACAAATACTAAAGGGAAGACTTTAATCATGGAATGCCAACACAGGCGCCTCAGTAAGGGCCTGCTTTAATGAATCAAAACTTTCCTGATGAACATCACGCCAATGGAAGGAAGTATCCTTCTGGAAGAGACGAGTAAGGGGAGATGCAATTGAAGCAAAATTATTGATAAATGAACGATAGTATCCTGCCAGTCCAAGGAAGGAAAGTACATGCTCAACTTACTTTATCATCAGTGGTGTGAATACCTTGTTTGCCTACAACATGACCTAGGAATTGGATGCTAGACTTAAGAAAAGAACACTTGGGTAAATTGAGTTTCAATCCAGCATCAATAAAACGTTGCAAGACGATGAACAACTTAGTGAAGTAGCTTTCCACATCCTTGGAGATTAAGATCAAGTCGCCCAGGTAAACAAAATGTCCATTCCTCACTAGGCCATGAAAAATGGAGTTAATCAAATGTTGGCAAGTCAAAGGAGCATTCCGCAACCCCATGGGACAACGAAGCCATTCATAATGTCCTGTTGGATTCGAGAAGACCGTGATCTTACGAGACTTCTCCTCCAAGGGAATCTAAAGTGGTGAACACCGTATTACCAGTTCCAATGGACTGGAGAAGATAACTTAACACAGACAAAAGGTAATGGTCTGGAATAGTGACCTCATTAACTCGCCTATAACCAATAACAGGACGAAAGGAACTATACTTATTAGGCACCAGGAGGAATGGTGAGTTCCACTCTGAGTGAGACTCTTGTACAACGCCTTCACGTAGCAAGTTGTCAACCAAGGATTGTGCTACAAGCAGAGCCCTTACATGGCTAAGTGCCACCCCGGCGCAAAATTCTCAGTGACGCCCCCCTCTCTTCCCCCATCACCACTTCACATTTCCACCATTCCTTACTGCGTATTATAGCTATTGGCTTACGAAATAATTAAACATATTTTAACAATTGTATGCATTGTCCCTATTGCAGAAAGGACAAAGGAAAGATATTTCATATTCTGTTGATTCTAACTCAAAATTCGTATGTTATGGTATAATATTCAGGGCTTCTTTGACTTTTTTATTATCATAATTATTTTGTCAGCCTTGTGGGAGACATGTCCAGATTAGAATTGCCGCCCCCCCTAAGTGTGCCGCCACAGAGCATATACAACCCCCCCACACACACACACACACGTGAGGGCTCTGGGTACAAGCCGACGAGAGTGGTGTAACCTGTAAGAGGGCACATAAACAGGACAAACACCTGGCTGAAGATCAATTCTGTGAACAACGCGATCCGTATCTCCTAATGGATCACCAGGTAAAGCCAAAGCTTGACGGTGGTTCACTAACAGATCAATGAGACGAGGCGTCTCATTACGAAAATCAGTCTTACCTACATACGTTGCATACTTAGAGGCCAAGTGAGCTGTGCCACTCGCTTGTGGAGACTGTAGCACAGAAACTGCAATGATAGGAGGCGAATCCTGGAAAGCATCAACGTCAACTATTTCAAAGGAACCTAAGTGACTAACAGGAGAGAGGGTGATAGGAGCACCCGTGACGTTGGTTACCATAGCTGTGTTAACATGATCTTCATGAATAGTGGCGAGAGTTCCTTCTAAAGCAAGGCGACGAACACGAACAGAGTCAGGCTGAGATAAGACGTCAGACCCAATTGGAGCACCTCAAATGCGCACCGGAACTCGAACTGCACTTGAAAGTTCAATCAAATGCTCACCTACAACAACAGTTGCACAAGAAAGAATAGGAGAGTCAAAACCCTTTCAAGACAGCTGTATGGTCTGATCATGCACATAAGGGGAGCTACATATGGAAATTGGCCTATCCGTTGCAAGAATAACGGTATTATGATGAGTCACTATACGGCACCTAGGAGATATATCTATAACATGTGCTGTAAGAGAATCAATACCCAATAGTCAATCACACATAAGAGCAATTCCAGAAACAACAACAAAAGTAACATGGAAAACTGTAGCGTGCGAGGAAAACTTAAGGTAATGCGAACAGACCCAAAAATAGGCAAGAGAGGACCTTGTACAGAATACAAACTATTACAAAAAGGAGATAAAGGAAGATTGTACAAATCCCTTAGATTATAATAAGCCTTTTTACGTATAAGACTACATTCTGCACCAGTATCTACTGTGATTGAGATAGATGTGTTCTCCGTAAGAAATTGCAAGGTGAGTAACTGAGAAGACTCAGCAGCCACCAGAGTGTGTGTGTGTGTGTGTGTGTGTTTGTGTGTGTGCGTATGTGTGTGTATTCACTTGGTCTTTGGATCACGTGTTGGACTCGTGATCGACAGCTATTTCCCTCCTGGAAGAGAGCTCAGAGCTCGTAGGTCCGATCTATGGGTAATGCTATGACCTTGCACACACACACACCCCCAACTCCCCGCCCACGAGAGTTGGAGTAACACCCCTCAGCGCTGCGATACTGATATTATTTCAGCCCCGGGCGAGGATCGAACCCGGACCTCCGTAGTGGCAGGCCAGACCTCTAACCACAGCGCCATGAGAGGTGTGTGTGTGTGTGTGTGTGTGTGTGTGTGTGTGTGTGTGTGTGTGTGTGTGTGTGTGTGTGTGTGTGTGTGTGTGTGTGTGTGTGTGTGTGTGTGTGTGTGTGTGTGTGTGTGTGTGTGTGTGTGTGTGTGTGTGTGTGTGTGTTTGTGTGTGTATTTACCTAGTATTATACGGGAAGGGAACTATGCTTGTGGTGACCCGTCTCTGTATCTTTCAGCATCAAGTTTTTTCTTAAAATCTTGAATAGTGTTTGCACACACTGTTTCTTTGTCTAATTTGTTCCAGCTATTTTTTCCAGATATCTTCTGTAATTGTCTTTTTTTAGTTTCTTTTCGTGTCCTCTTGTTTTTCCATTGTCCCACTTCAATAAATTTTCTTATCTAAGATTTCCATTCCTTTCATAATTCTATAGATAGTTACTGGGTCTCCTCTTTCCCTTCTTTGTTCCAGAGTTGGTAATTCTAATTTGGACAGTCTTTGTTCATATGTCATTTTGAAAAGAGTTGGTGCCAGTTTTGTTGTTGCTCTTTGTATTCTTTCTAATTTTTTATATTCTTTTTTTGGTACAGGGTGTACATAGTGTTGCTGCGTACTCGAGTTTTGGTCTTATTAGTGATTTGTTTTTTCTTTTTTTCCTCATCCAAATAGACAAATGCAACTTTTATTGACCTCAATAAATTGTAGGTTTCTACGACTATTTTATATATGTTTGTCCGGTGTCATTTCTTTGCTGATCATCACTCCAAGGACTTTTTCAGAGTTTACTTTTTTGACCTCTTCTTTACCAATTTTATAATCTCTCGATATTCTGTTTTTACTTTTTTCCAAATTCCATTATACTACATTTCTTGATATTGAATTTCACTTCCCACTTTCGAGTCCATTTCCAGATCTTGTCCAAGTCTTGTTGTAATGAGTTGCAATCCTTCTCCGTTCTTACTTTCATTAGTATTTTTGCGTCGTCTGCAAAGAAATTCATATAACACTCTACTCCTTCATCCATGTCATTTATGTATATGGCAAACATGATCGGGGCCAGTACTGATCCCTGCGGGACACCACTTATCATTTCTTTACAATTTGAGAATTTATCTCTAATTACTACTCTCATTTTCCTCCCAATGAGGAAGTCTTTCATCCATTCCAATAATTTTCCTCTGATGCCACCTATTGACTCTATTTTCCTTATTAGTCTCTTGTGTGGTACCTTATCAAATGCCTTTTGTAGGTCCAGAAAGGCACAGCCTGCCCAACCGTCTCTCTCTTTTATTATATCTATTAATCTCGAGTAGAAGCAGATCAAGTTTGTTGTACATGATCTTCCTTGTCTAAATCCAAATTTATTTGGATTCAGTATAGTTTTTTCTTCCAAATGTGAAACCTATCTATTTTTGATAACCTTTTCAAAAAATTTTGCTACTGTACTTGTCAGGGAGACCGGTCTGTAATTTGATGGGTCTACCTTATTTCATCCCTTATAAATCGGTGTGTGCGTGTGTGTGTGTGTGTGTGTGTGTGTGTGTGTGTGTGTGTGTGTGTGTGTGTGTGTGTGTGTGTGTGTGTGTGTGTGTGTGTGTGTGTGTGTGTGTGTGTGTGTGTGTGTGTGTGTGTGTGTGTGTGTGTGTGTGTGTGTGTGTGTGTGTGTGTGTGTGTGTGTGTGTGTGTGTGTGTGTGTGTGTGTGTGTGTGTGTGTGTGTTTATTTACCTAGTTGTATTTACCTAGTTGTATCTTACGGGAAGGGGAGCTACGCTCGTGGTGTCCCGTCTTTGTATCTCGCAGTATCTAGTTTGCTCTTAAATTCATGTATGGTTTTTGCACACACTATTGTTTCGTTCAATTTGTTCCAGACATCCACCACTCTGTGTGGAAAGCTGTTCTTTTTCAGGTCCCTTCTATAACTGTCCTTTTTGAGTTTCTTTTCATGTCCTCTTGTATTTCTCTTATCCCAATTTAGTAAGTCTTCTCTATCAAGGACTTTCATCCCTCTCATGATTCTATAGATGGTCAATAGGTCACCTCTTCTCTTCTTTGTTCCAGAATCGGTCATTCTAGCTTTGACAATCTCTCCTCATATGACATTTCTAAAAGTGTTGGGGCCATATTCGTAATTCCTCTTTGGATTCTTTCAATTTCTTTATATTATTTTTAGTACTGGGTGTCCATAGTGTCGCTGCGTACTCCAGTCTTGGCCTTATCAGTGTGACTAGTATTTTCTTCACCATATATTCGTCCAAGTAGGTAAATGCCACCTTTATTGATCTTAGCAAGTTGTAGGTTTCTCTGACAATTCTATTTATCTGTTTATCAGGAGTCATGTCTTTTGTAATAATTACTCCCAGGTCTTTTTCAGAACTCACTTCCTTTGTACTAATTTTATATTGTCCTGATATTCTGTTTTACTTTTCCAAATTCCCTTATGCTACATTTCTTTATGTTGAAATCCACTTCCCACTTCTGACTTCATTCCCAAACCCTGTTTAGATCTCTCTGTACCGACTCACAATCCGTTTCCCTTTGAGTTAAAGTCACCCATAATTACTATGTTTCCTCTTTCTTTCATTAATTCAATTAGTGTATTCGTTGTGTCTTCCAGTACTTTGGAATGATCACTATCAGTCCAAGCCTGTGTTTTGGGGGAGGGCACATATACTACTATAAATTTTCTACTTTTCATATTTCCGTTTTCAACTTTAATCATAATCAATTCTGCGTTATCTTTTCCTTCTGTTATCTTTGTCACCTTTAAATTATTTTTAAGTCAAAAACATCATTCCTCCACCCTGTTTTTCCTCTCTATTTTTCGTTCATTGTTTATAGACCTTGTGCTATACTATTTGATGGTAGTAGATCTTTTTATTTTGTTTCCACAATTCGCATTATGTCAGGTTTCTCTATAAACAGATAGTCGTTTAATTCGTTTAGTCCAGAAATCATTCCGTCTGTATTTGTGTATTTTATTTTTATTGCTTCCTTTCTTCTTCTTTTTTTTTTTTTTTTCTTTTTTTTTTTTTTTTGTGTGTACCATTTTCTCGCCCTTAGGTCCAGTACCCTAAGAAATAATAATAATTCTTTTCAGTTTCCGTTCTTTTATTTTTATTTATTTATTTATCTATTTATTTATTTATTTATTTATTTATTTATTTATTTTTTTTGCTTAATTTCTAAATGCCTTTTCTTTTTCTATTTCCTCATCGCTAATTTCCTTTTTATCCATACTTTTTTATATTTTTCACTGTTTGGTAGCTTTGCTGCTTTCGACAGCACTTCTTCAGCTATAATTTGAGTCCTTAGTTTGATTTTTAGTGGACTATAGTGTTTTGCTCTAGAGCACTGTCCCATCCTATGCACCTCGTCGATGTCTTTGTCGAACTCTTGCCCTTCTCCCGTGTGTGTGTGTGTGTGTGTGTGTGTGTGTGTGTGTGTGTGTGTGTGTGTGTGTGTGTGTGTGTGTGTGTGTGTGTGTGTGTGTGTGTGTGTGTGTGTGTGTGTGTGTGTGTGTGTGTGTGTGTCAACTGTCATTCATTTGAAATTTTCATGCAGACAGATTCTTTATCTTTAGATGTTCTTCCTTGATAAAAATAGCACTCGATCCTTCACCATTATTTCGGTTTTATGTCAATTTGCTTTGTTTCAGATCGTCTGTCTCTTTTGAATCTGAGGCTACACATCAGGAAGCAACTGGTGGTCCCCAAAATGAAGGTATAGTCTTTGAGTCATGTTTGAAGATCTTTTTTGAAATCTGTCACATCTGCAAATCTTCATGCAATGTGACGAAAAGGACACTGGGGACAGCAGTCTTTATTGCCGCTGTCTGTGAAGAAGGTCTCAAAAGAGAATGAACATCGCAGCCTCTACATGGACAATTACCATTGAGAAATTTGTTACTTACAGCAGGTAATTTTTGGTTGTTTATGGAATGTTAAATTGGTAAATTCATTGTTACCTAAATATGGTAATCTTATAAACTGAAGTTTATCAGTCATGTCAGTACATTGTCATGCAATGCCAATGAACATACCAAATTATCAAATTACATTTGTAAAATTTG
Source organism: Oratosquilla oratoria (assembly GCF_046742065.1). NCBI lineage: Eukaryota > Metazoa > Arthropoda > Malacostraca > Stomatopoda > Squillidae > Oratosquilla > Oratosquilla oratoria. The sequence continues at coordinate 27,379,631 of NC_134810.1, forward strand.
AATAATTTTTTTATTCCGGAAAGTTTTTCAGTGGAGCAAGTCCAATAAGAGTGATCAACACACTCCAAAACATAGCTGTATCGGAGTTCCATTTGCGGACATATTTCACTCTGCAGTCCCTGTACTTGGTGCCATGTGTGAACCGTGTTTGGAAAGTGCATCAGCCTGACTCTGGTAGGAGATGCAAGATGTTGTTCTCAGGGACACACTGCCAAATTATAAGAGTTACATTCTTATGGATGTAACTGGGTCTAGAAAACCTCAACTTCTGGATGTATCTTTAGTGCAGGTACAGTACTTAAAAAAAACAATGACATGATGAAAGAAGCCATGTTATTTTATTATCAGAGTAAGAGCTGACAGACATTCCAAGCCAATGCGATTACAATGACTGCCTAAACTACTAATTGTCTTCCCAAAGAGAAGGTAAATTTAATCCATAATTATCCTAGTACCATTGATAAAAAAGTTGTTAATGTTCACCAGAGGTTAAGAGAAGATCATATCCCAGGTGTTTACTCCCATATAAAGATTGTAACCTTTCATATATAGGTCAGACGGGGAGAAACCTAAAGACAAGATTGAATGAACACAAGAGGTCTATCAAGTATGGTCAAGAAAGTTCAGCCGTGTGTCAACACGTGAACAAATTTAATCACCGGATGGACTGGGATAAATCCGACCTTACTTATAAATCAGGTTGTGGGTTCAGAAGGAAATGGTCCACTTTTATTTAATATTTGCCCACGATGAATATTTCCAAGGGTCAATGGACCCCAGATATAATATCAGGATTATTCATCACCAAACAAACTGTCAACAAATTTCCTCCCCCTCCCCCTGACCCAACCTCATGTCATCCTCAGGTCACATAAGGGTTGGGGTGGTGACATAGTCTATTGTATATATATATATATATATATATATATATATATATATATTTTTTTTTTTTTTTTTTTTTTTTTTTTTTTTTTTTTTTTTTTTCATACATATCTTAAGAATAAATATAATTTTGTATAAGGTTAGCAGTATTTACTTCAGAACACGACTGCTACCACAACTTCAGCAATATTATTCAAGTTAAAAGACCTGGACTTATATGCAAGTGACTCAACAATGGACAGTATGGATGTAACTGAAATACTGCAACGCTACATGCACATGTATAGGTCTACTCACTTGTGCGCAGGTTGGTCATTCCCAATCGGCCCCTCGTCATTAATGAATCTATATTGTCAGTTCAAGAGCATATGGATTCAGGCAGACCACTGAAAATCCTGGGTGCTGGGTGATGCACTGGCATCCGTTTGGCTCAAGGCTTTCCTTCTTTTCTTGGATTGCGCTGTAATCAGAACAACACAATCTCTCTCTCTCTCTCTGCACTTTCGCTGTGGAACACAATGTCCACAGCTGCACCTGAAATAGTCAAGTTCATGAAATTTAGCAAGGCCATGCAATGAGAGATGGGGGTGGGCACGTGGGGTAGTTACTTCTTCTGCAAGCTACAGGCTACCTGGAATAAAGAAGATGAGCAAATGTTAGAACATTTAATTTAAAAAGATATTCTGCTTGTTCATGGGCCTATGGCATGAATGCCATAGGCCCAACTATGCTAACCTCTCTGCATGAACAAATGAACTATCCATGTACTGTGGACGTGGTCATCTTGGTGGTCGTGGGGATGTTTTTCCAACAAAATAAAATCAAAACCAGCCTTGCTGGGCATGCTGGGGCCTGGTAGATAGGGCCAGGCTCATCAACGTCTGCTAGGTATTAGGCCTACCAAGGTAAAACGAATACTACAAGGTACGTTAGCGGGGGAGGGGGGGAGGGAGAGCCAGAAAACCTCTCCACTGCGCAGGTAGATGATGACGTCAACGTAAATATTGAGACCAGGGTTCCGCGGGTCGAGAGCTGTCAGTCAGTCACACACCAGCTAAGGCAGACAAATAACATATAAAAATGCCAACAGTTTGTATAGTGCAGAAGTGCAATGCCGTTAGACTGAAAGGTGATAAAAATATACATTTCTTTTCACTACCCAAAGATAAAAAACTTAGAAATGGATTGAATTATGTGGCACACCATACTCGGTCATCTGGATATGTATACAGCCGTCATTTTTAAAGTAACTATTTATTAGTAACATTTCCTGAAATTTTCATTCAATTTCAAATAAACAGACTAAAGAATTCGGTTAAAACATAACTGAGCTTGGTGGAGATAAAGGTCTACATATTAAGTCCACGCTTGACATGTCATCCCATCTAATAACTCGTCATGTTAATATAATCCACCTAATGTGGAAGCATGGAAAACATTTTTATAACTTTTCTGGCGGTCATATCTCAGATACTGATAATTTGAGGATAAGAAAGTGATACTGAGTAATTTCAGTATTGTGAACATCAGTGTAATTTTAAAGTCTGCCATACATACAGATGGTTTTCTATAAAGTTTACATTTTCTTCCACCTCTCACTCTCCCCCTCTCCATTTCCTATGACATCACGGTGGAGGTGCGCGGAGGGGGGGGGGGTGCTCAACGTACCTTATAGTATTCGTTTTACCTTGAGGCCTACTCTCTTGCTGATTTTTTACTTATGACACATTACAACTTAAGCCAAGGACTAATGTTTTTTTTTTCACCTAGGTAACTGCGTAGGATGCCCTGAACCGACCGGATGAGACGCGACGAGTGCAAAGGGTACCAACCACGTCGGCTGGGAAGTCTCCTTCAAGTGCCAGCCCCAGAAGATACGGATGGGTTCTTAACTGTACTCACTTGAAATATTGACATATAGCTCACCACAACAATTCAAGCCAAAGGACTATACCTAACGCAACGAGAACTGGCCGCTAAGGCGGAGTTAGGGAATTTCCCGGTGTTGCCACATCTCCACAGATAACACGGTCCGCATGGCTCACCCGCCCGCTCTCTCTCTCTCTCTCTCTCTCTCTCTCTCTCTATATATATATATATATATATATATATATATATATACATATATATATATATATATATATATATATATACATATATATAATGTAATTATCCATGGCGAGAACGTGCGTGTGGATGTAATGCTTTCTGAATGCAGTGTGGGGGCGTGGCCAGAGACGGGAGGGAGTGGCAACGTCGCTCTCTTTCGCTCATATGCCATGTCCATGATTCGAGGAAACGAAACCTTTGTATAGAAAACATTGCTTTGATTTTTACCTCAGTGGTGGTGTGTGACAAAGAATTGTAATATCATTATATGTGGCAGCATTATTAAATTATAAAATAAAATCTAAGATAGAATAAAATCATAAAATAATTATATGTGGCAACACAGGGAGAATCCCCGTGCTCCGCCTTAACGGCCAGTTCTCGATGCAGCGAGTATAATACCTTTCTCCTTTCTCCCTTAGGTAACTGCGCATGATGCCTTGGACTGGACCGGATGGGACGCGACGGGTGCAGGAACGAAACCACGTCGGCTGGACCGGATGGGACGCGACGGACACATAGGACACTAACCATGTCGGCTAGACCGTGGAGACCGACCAGGACCGTGCAGCGCTACAAATATTGACATAATTCTAACCAATTAAACACATGTACACGTAACTTTTACTGTAAAAGGCATACTTGTATGCCTTCTAGGAGTAATGAGTAGAGACCCAAACAAGATGTACTTCTTGTGATGTTGAGGCCTACCATTTCATGCCCTCAAGCCTTCATCCGCACGTCTGATGACAAACCAACAAAATCATGCGATTCACCTTGGTCTTTGAATCACGTGTTAGACTCGTGATCGACAGCTATTTCCCTCCCGGAAGAGAGCTCAGAGCTCGTATGACCGACTTATGCGCAGCGATACTGAATTTATTTTTAGCCCTGGACTGGATTCGAACACGGACCGCCGTTGCGACAGTTTGGGACTCTACCAACCACGCCACAGAGTCTGGTCTGATGTGTATTTGTGTATGTAAAGCGTGCATGCAGTAATGCATTCCGGCGAACTCGCCAGTCTTTATTTCCTGCTCGACAGGTTCTTTGTCAGTTGAGTCTTGTTTGGATATCCGAATTGGTTCGTACATGTATCCTTGTACCGTAGCCACATTGGGACACGAGAGGGCATCCAAATCCGATAAATTTTCTTCACTCGATGTCAAATCCCCATCGCGTTGCTCGCTGGCAACCCTGACGTCATCAGTTGCCCTAGCGGTGGAAAATGTAACTACGACATTGAAAAGTTCGTCTGCTAACAGGCACTTTTAAGATCATGCTATTTGGATAAAATCAAGACTACTAAATGCTAGAAACGTGGGTTTTAGTGTTCCAACTTCTAAGTTATAGTTTCATACATGAAATAACAACAAATAAAGAAATACAAAACTTTCTCAGTTGACTTTTAAATGCATAAATGTAGTTCAAACCGTCACCCTCACCCTTGCCTTGTGTGCACGGACATCCAGGTCAAATGGTAATCACTGATATCCATTAGGGGTAGAACCAGAGCACACACGCGTGATTGTTGTGCATGATGTACGTATGCACACTCTAAGATAACACTACAATACCGTTACTAGCTTGCAATTTACACTCGGACGAGTAACATTACTCAGCCAGGGAGGTGCATGAGATTGCTAAAAGGATTAGACTTGTGTCTGTCTTCACTTATTTTAATCTGGCCAACGCTTGATGATGGTGGTGAACCGAGGTAGACCATGTGAATATTGTCAATCGAAATATAAATTAGTCTCAAATTTCCAGTGGCCAGTGGGTGCTGACTGAGTACGTGCAGCAACTTTAGTAATAATAATAGTGTACAATAATGCAAAAACGTGTTTATGGTGGTAAAATATACACGGCGGACGGTAATTCTTCATTAGACAGTTGTAAATTGAGGTAAAGTAGTCAGCTGTATTACCCCTAGGAGGCCCCACCACCCGACGATCAGGCAATGAGACACGTGACGTAACAGCTCACGCCGCCCGGGCGAAGTGCCGGCGGCTATGTCGACAACTTTCACAGCGGTCGACTGAATTCAAATCGTAAACGGGACGTTCAAAATAAAACAGTGGAAAACTTATCTGAATTATTGAATTGATGGGATGACTGATTTTATAATCACATTTTATTGTATATGGCGTATGGGAATCAATAACCATCTGTTAATACTTAGTATGCACATTATTGGAACTCACTACTAAGCCATGGTTTTTGTGAACATCACCACCCAACAGGCCCGTGCAGAAGGGGGATGCTGGGGGTGCCCGAGCACCTACCCCTTTGCCCTGTGCCCCAAAAGTGCCCTTCATAAAAATATATAAAAATTAATTAATAATTATTTCTCACAGGCTTTTTCCATTTTCTTAACACTCATAAATTATAATGTCGAAAATGGTGTTGCACCCTACCGGATAGTTGCCAAATACGAATAATACAATAGGGTGAAGTCCCCAATTTCCAGCCCAAAGCACCTGCCCCTTGCAATGTATGTGCACGTTTCTGACACCCTATGAGATCATCTTAAACTGAGTCGATTTTCAGTTCCACCATATCTCTTAAATGCCTAACACGTAGGTTGTTATAATATAAGAAAGCTGTCCCGTAACTGATGCAGATGGTGAGCAAATGATTACCATATATTTCTCATTCGCCTATTTTTCTATTGTAGGATTAAAAAGAAAACGAAAAAACGTGAATGGTAAATATAATTTCTGCTCCCTCATAGATAACAATACTTTCACCTCTACGAGGTCACACTGTGAGCCACAAAATCAGCTTTCAAAAGTGCGAGATGACTTCCCAACCGTCTGTGTTCTTATTGCTCATATTTGGTTCCCTCACGGCAGATGCCATGAACTCTATTTTCTTTTTTCGTTTTTTAATGTATTACTCTTTCATAGGCTTATCTATTCCCTCTGTGGTTATTTTACATAGTATTGTTTGAGTTGGTTCCACAAAACCATAGTACAATATATTAGTTCTGAGACCGGCTCCAATTGACAACAATTCGGAGATAAAGGGACCCTGTTGTAACATTCGTACGATTTTAAGGGTCAATCACTTTCTTCTCCCAGTGATTATTCCTTCATGTTCTTATTAGTTCGTTCTGTAGATGTGACATTTCAGAGTTTCGATTCTTTATCTGTAATGTAGAAATTAGTCGTTAGAACCTCTTCATCTGTGGGAAGTCTCTTCTGGCGATATTTCTCTTCACACACTTATGCACTTCGAATTATCATATAGTTTACAGTATATTAACCCTTGCCGGCGGAATAGATACTCTCAGCTGAATAAATCCGCCCGACAGCAACCGGAAATGTATAGATTAAGCTCAGTAATGCTGTTGAATGTAGGAATTTCCACGTAAATACAGTGAGAATATGTTATATAAACGAGCAAATCTAATATTGTTGCAAGCTGCCGATTTGAACCCTTTCGTGCACCAGTGTCTCGGCTTCAAAGGAGAGCAGGTGGTAATGGCGGACGAGAAACCATAGATGCCCATGCTCGACATTCATGTTTGTTCTACCTACCGTCATGCGATTTTATTCAACTCAGTAAAACTCCCCAACCTATCTCGATTAAAACATTGCGGTATATATATATATATATATATATACAGTATATATATATATATATATTATACATATATATATATATATATATATACATATATATTATACATATATATATTATACATATATACATATATATATATTATACATATATACATATATATATTATACATATATACATATACATATTATACACACATATATATATATATATATATATATATATATATATACATACATACAGACAGACAGAGACTTACAGCCAACTTACAAATAATAGCGCACGCCACTCAATTTCACTTTCTTAAAAATATTGAACCTAGAAATTCTTAGAGAAAAACCAGATTAGCAAGAAAAGTAGCTAACGAGAACACGATCATGTTGGTCAGTTTGAACAATATGAACAGGAGAAAGAATAAGTTTCTGTAAATGATCCATTGTCCCAAGTCTCCATTGCAAGTACCCCACGGCTACAAGGTAACCGGCAGCAAAGGTCATTGGGTTGGACCGCAATTCACTCAAGGAAGAAATATTGTGTTATGCAGGTATTATTGGATCTAGCTTCTTTTGGGTGGGGGTGTTCATACATAAGCTATATTTGAAACAGAATATTTTAGATTAAAATCGGTTTCCTTTACCGCCTTCAAAACTTCCTAACTCCAATTCCTGCAGACCTAATACAAGGGAGGACATTGTTCACTCTTCTTGTATGGAGTACTCTTCTCATGTCTGGAATGTTCCCTCTCTCACTACTCCATTGGAAGATAGTCCAAAATAATTTGCTTGATCAATGTTTACATACATTATTGCTGATGAAATTCAGCCTCTTCTTGTCCGCTGCAGTAATGTGTAATAATTTCTTTGCTACCTTTGAATCATGGTCACTTTATCAGAACTCGGTAGATGCTTGCGTGCTTCCCCTCCTCAGGAGTCAACTTGGTGTCAATATGTTCCTTTGCATCCAGTGGAAGGCTCTGAAATTCTCCACCCCCACCACACCACGCCTTTCCAATTGCCTGTGATTTCGAGCTGGCTTATATGCTTGATTCTTTGCGGGGTGCTTCTCTGAGGGGAGTTTATTATTATTATTACATATATCTTTGTTTAATTTTTTTATATTTCTATTTAATGATTATTTTATTTATTTTCTACCGCGCCATGAAACTCAAAACCACCTGACGTTAACCAGAACAAAATGTTTGATTGATATGCAAGCCATATTAAAAATAAGAACCAAATTAAATAATTATATTTTGCCACCTGCTCTCTATACAGTTGCAGCTGTGATGGAGTCCTGTAACAGTTTCGTAATTGTGTTTTGGACACTCATTACGTGATATTAATTCTAGAAGATGTTCCACGTGAAAAAGTTAAAAAATACCTCTATAAATTAAAATATGTAATTCAGATGGGTTTCTTAGCAGATGATTCAGAAGGGACATGCTTGCATACCCATTCCTGGCGGTGCTCGTCAAGAACACTTTCGGACTTTCACCAAACCACCTCTTGGAGTTTCCAGATGGGGCGAAAAACACCTCGTGATATATTTCATAAATACACGAGCACAGTGCCATTGCTTTAATATCACAAGGTGCAACTGTAATTTGCTAATACGATGAAAAAAAAAACAATAGGCGATGTCATCAACTTTTATTTAATTATATAAGAACTTAAGAATAAAGGAGACTGCAAGAGACCATAAGGCCTACACTAGGCAGCTCCGTATCCATCACCACCTGTCATTCCCATTCATAAAGTTGTCTAATAGTTTTTTAAAACAACTGATAGTTTCAACGCTTACTATATGGTTACTAAGTTTATTCCATTCATCGACTACCATAGTAATAAACCAATTCTTACCTATTTCCTTCTTAAATCAAAATTTGTCCAATGTATACCCATTACTGCGAGTCCTGCCCTGTTGTTTTATCATGATGACCTTGTTTGCATCTCAAACAATTATGTTTACACAGGACATTATTTGTAATCAATAGTTTCATATTGGTTTTAATTTACCCATTTATAAGCAAGGGTAACGAACTCAAAATTCATCTGTATGCCATTTGTTTGCAATTTTCTTTGCAATATCATTATTTATTGTTTGTGGATTGAAATTTCGTACAACCTTTATTTGGCTGTGTAGCTATGCTGCTTCTTATTCTTGCCAACACCAGGTGATAATTATAAAGACACACAGGTTGAATTTGTCCAAATTTACCCATTTACTTTCTTTTGAACATTTATATAATATGATATTTGAGAATATTCAGTTGAGTGCATGGAGGGGATGATATTGCATAAATACATAAAATATTAAGGGATCACTGTAATTTAAAGTCATATTATATGCTTTGGCGACTAAATTATTGCGTAACTTAACATATGTAAAACAAAGAACATTCAAAAATAATTGCAACGGCTTAGGTGAAGTTGAACCAAGACTATATAGTCTCATATTTGATATCTTATATCAATAATAAAAAAATATGTTTTATATAAAAATGTATTATAATTTAAGTATTTAAAATATTTGCCTTTCATAAGACACAAATTTTATATTAACAAAATAAAATTTACAAATGTAACTGGAGCTCATTTGATATTTTAGTATAACAATCGCTTGAAAACCACGGCCCATGTTCATTCGTTACTCAGCGGGAACCTCGAACGGACGAAGTGTGAATACCTCAAAGATCTCTTCGTTCTAATCTTCCCATCAAAATGGTTCGTGTAGTGTAATATTCGAGTTGTTGGAAGAAATATTCATTTGTAATTATAACTTTCTTTGACTTAAGGATATGACATGTTGATTAAACTTTAAATGAAACATGAAAATTGGAATGCTGCAATTTGTAGAAGTGGTTACAAATTTTCAAATTTTGTTGCTGACATAGTTCAGTTTCTCCATTTATATAATTTTTCATTCTTTTTGTTAATAAATGTACAAACCTTGGGGCCGAGTAGTTGGGGTAACTGGGTTTTAAATGTTAAACTCGGCAGGCTATGTCATGTGTGATTGGAACGTTGGAACAAAGGCAGTTGGAGAATGCTTGTCCCCAATTTTTTAATTTTGTACGATACTCGATTGAATGAGCTCAAAGTGTGGCTCAGATAAGGAAAAACCCAATGCTGTATTTAAACGGTAAGGTATATTGAAAATGTACAATATTAAGCATATTTATAAAACCACCTGGGAATGTTCGTTGGTGGAACCAGAGCTTAGTACGTTTGAATTGTACTTGGAATGTAATTTTCGCTGTTGATATCGAGGGTACCATTCGATGTAGTAGTTCCCACAGGATGTATTTTATGTTGGTTGCATAATTTCCATAGAAACTAAATTGGGCAGCATCCATATTTTTGGCGGTCGATGACATTGTCACATTTAACGCCGGTGTACGTTTTTTTTTTTTTTTTTTTTTCCTCCATCTTTTTCCCAGATGGGTTTCGTGCGTGTTGGACTGGAAATTTATCTTCCTCGGCCGTACATCCTAGTATTAGTGATCTTTAATAAAGATTTGGGTTGAAAATTGATGCCAAGTTTCAAAGGAAAGGATACTTATGGCAAGGCTAATGATATTCCACTGTATGGGGAGTTGTTAAACTTGAATATTCATCCCTGTTTGAGTTTGTCAGGCTTTTGGGGTGCCCAGGTCTTATCTTCTGAGAACTTTGACCTATATTGAAATACAAGGTGATCAATGTGAGCAACTTTGCTTAGCTCTTCAGGCTAAAATTGATTCCTATTACTGGTAACATCACAATTTCATGGTAACCTGTTTGGCATAGCATAAGCCATAAGGACATGTCATGTATTGCAATGAGCATGACTGACTACTTCAACATCTGAGCCCAAAAAATGTTCACTGCCTGCAACCAGCCACTGGGTATTTAATTAATCTAGTCTATGTAGACTAGTAGATTGTGACATTGTCCATCTTGACCAACTTGGCCCATCTGCACTGCCAAGTTGGCTTGCCACCTCGGTCAACCGTAATACTCGATTTGTTTATTATCTAACTTTCGTCAAGCTGACATTAAGATTTTATTGAAATTAGTTATATTCAGTGAGCAACTTGCAATGGCACTAATGACTTAAAGTGGGTGATGTTCAACCAAGCCAGACCCATAAGTATTGCATTCAGTGAAATGAAGTAGCTGGCTAATTTCAATAGGCCAAATTGGCATATCTTTATGGCCTGAGTTGGCAATGGGCCATGCTGGCTGGGGGGAAGAAGGGAGCTGACACTAAATTGACTTTGTGTAATCAACACGTACATCACTTCCATAAACTATCTGGGAAGAAGGGGTGTTTGATATACTTACCCAATACATGCCTTACACAGATGCACATTTTGTTTTAAATTGGTAATGGAGTAATTTTACATTGCAAGTTTATCTGCACTCCATATTGCTGTGCACAGGCAACTTGTGGTTCCACGCCACTTGCGCAAATATCCTGATTCCCAAGTCCTTTGTTGCCCCAATGCACTATTTTCAATTCACCCCTTTCCTAACTATGCCCCTCATTCCTCTCCTTGACCACTTCTCTAGCTCTTTTCTCCCTAAATCTGTCTTCACTTTGCTTCCTGTCACATCATTCCTCTCCCTCTTTCCTCTCCTCTCCTCTTTTACCCTTTCCTCTCCTCTCCTCTTTTACCCTTTCCTCTCCTCTCCTCTTTTACCCTTTCCTCTCCTCTCCTCTTTTACCCTTTCCTCTCCTCTCCTCTTTTACCCTTTCCTCTCCTCTCCTCTTTTACCCTTTCCTCTCCTCTCCTCTTTTACCCTTTCCTCTCCTCTCCTCTCCTCTCACCCTCTCCAGCCTCCATCAAACAGCCATGGAGATATGACATCCCTGGTGAAGTCCCACCTTTACCTCAAATCACTTGCAGTCTCCATTTCTAATTCTAACACTGGCTCTTCTACTCTTAAAAACTCTCCTCCTGTCCCATATATCTGTAAAATGCGATCACTTCTACCCTGTTGAGCCTTTTTCAAATCCATAAAAGCCCAAAAACATCCTTTCGCTGAAGCATTCTAATGTCTTGCACAAAAATCTAATCTATGCAACCCCTACCTCCTAAACACATGGAAAGAATAAGGGAAGACTAATAAAAAGGTGTGGAAGGAGTGAACATGAGGGGCTGACCTAGGATTGGATGGATGGGGTAAATGGGACATTGGGAAAGAGGGGAATGTCTGAGGGAGGGTGGGAAAGGACAAGATATGGGTGAATGAAGAATGGTTGTGTATGGATGATGCTGTGATGTATGAGGGGATGGGAGGCGAGGGAGTGTTTGAGAAATAAATTAATGCAACCCAAAGGATTTCTCGCCCATCTCTGCATGAAGGGATGGAGAGGGGGTGTCACCGATTTAATGAAGTGTCCTTGATGTGAATGTGCTGCATCTTGACAGTAGTACTGATCTAGGGCAGTGGGCAAGATGCAGGGATGAACTGTCATCCAGGAGGTGCCAAGATAAGAGGGAGGGAAGGGGGTGGATGTGTGGAATATGTTTGGGGATGGAATGGGTGAGAGTGGTTTTTATGCCTTTGTTTTTTGGCTACCTTCTGTGTAAGGGGGGAAACCTTTGAAATATGTATATAAATTCTGGCACAAATTGATTGACTTTTCAATGGCAAATTTATGGGATACAGTCCTATGTAAACACTTTAAGCTTGATGAATCCTTGAACTATATATATTCCTAGTTTTAACTTTGAACTTTCATTTCAGCGTGAATGCCTTTCTATCCACGTTGGCCAGGCAGGTTGCCAGATTGGCAATGCATGCTGGGAATTGTATTGCCTTGAACATGGTATTCAGCCTGATGGCCAAATGCCAAGTGACAAAGTTGCGGGTGAAGTTGACGAGTCATTCAGCACCTTCTTCAGCGAGACTGGCTCTGGAAAACATGTGCCAAGAGCAGTCTTTGTCGATCTGGAGCCAACAGTCATTGGTAAGATTTTAGTTGTTCCTTTTACTAGGCAAACGGTCTTCTCCCTTAGAACATAATTGCTGGAACTGGGTTTTCTTACAAATCCTTTATAGTGTATATTGTGTTGTTGCCATGCATGATTAGTCATCTGTAATGTGTTGTACAGTGCTTGACATGGGTACTGCCCATCCAGGGTGAGGTGGACAGTACTTCTGTTGTTCTGAAAGACCCATGAGTGGCAAGGTTTTGTGCCAAAACTGTACAGTGAGCAGGGAAAGGTCAGTTTATGGAGCCAAGAATTAATCCAGCCTGTCATTGTCTTGGCGAGGAGGGAGGTGTGCCAAAACCCCTCCCAAACCAGGCCATGACATCATCTGAACTACCCTGTTTTATAAATATGAGCAATATTAAGGGTCAGTCCAGAAACCGTAACCCAGATAGTTGCCCTTAAGAAATCTGGCTGGCTAACGAGGGAAATTGCCAAACAGGTTGTGTGCTTGTACTGTCTGCCACTGGGTTGTCAATTTACTTGCAAGGGAGGCAGCCAGACACCATTGCTAAAAGTCTAGGGCAGGGGTTCTCAGCCTTGCTAGGCTCATGCACCCCTTTCACCATTTGCCAGAATATCATTCCCCCCTCCTTTCCAAGATTGCATGTTTCAAAAGGTGCATTCTAAATAATATGCAGATATTATCGCACAGCGTAACACTTCTAATCCTAAGATTAACCTGGGTCAGCACTGGTATAATTCCAGCCCAGGTGACAGGCCAGAGCCTATATTTGCTTTCCTCACTCCGTAAACTTAATGTGGTCACAATTTGCCCCCCAGAAAACCCAAAATTTCACCCCTAATAAGAACCCCTGGTCTAGGGGGTTTAAAAAGACTGGGGGTTGGGCTAAAACTATTGTGAAACATGAACTAGTCTGATCCATGTGTGCTAGCAGGACAAGTGGAGAAAAAGAACCCAGAACTGTTTAGTGTTCTGTAAATACCATTAGCTGCTGTATTGCTGTCTTGGTGTATGTGAACCACTGCCTAGTGAAGAAGCCTCTTCTGACCCTTGAGCAGAGGTTACTTCCTTTGCTGGCCAGATTTCTTGCAGGCAACTATTTTGGGATCTGGTTTCTGCACTGATCCAGTGTTGCTCATATTACCAGTGGCTCAGAAAATGTGTTGGATGGAGGGGTCGCAGTTCACAACCTACCTCCCTCGCCAACAAGACCATGACAGATGTCATGAATTTTAGGCTAGCTGATGAGCTGTCCCCAGCTTGCTGTAGCGGACAAATTTTTGGCATGATACCATGCCACTCTTGTCTTTACAGACTACAAGTACCATCCACCTCTCCCCAAATGAACAGTACTTTAATCAAGCACTGGATAGAATAGGCTGAAGTGTTACTAATGGACAATTGTTTGCAATGTGGTCATCCAGCCTCTCCATATATGATCAATCACCTTGTGTAGAAAGATGGGGGTGATCATCTCCATCAAAATATTCACCCATAACAATCCCTACCCTCATCCTCCACCCTTACATCAATGTCATCTGTACCCAGCCATTCTCCACGCACCTCATGTCTCTTGCATAGGTGTGATTGTACTAAAGTAGTTAACCACTTCGGTACGGGACTTAAATCTCGCGGGCAGCAGCCAATGCCAGCCGTATGACGTGTCGTAATAATGATCGCATCATAAAATATAGTCACGGCTTATATCGATCGTTCTCTCTTTCACCCGCGAATTTTGAAAACCACAGAGAATGGGATTCAGGGCGCATTTGGGAGAATGTAAAAACACAGGGGCGACTACAATAAATATAATCAAGACGCCGATATGGCAGCGTCGCGAATCCACTTGCTCCTCATGACGCCTACGTGTGCGGCACCGTATGGAAGGGGTTAATGCCATCAGAGATGGCTTGTTCATGAGGTGGCCCACCTGCTATAATTGAAAGTAGAATAATAATCTTGCACTAATTTCATGAGCAAGAATGTTGTCCATTTTGAAATCATCAGTTCTGAACAGCTAAATAATGACCTATTGTGAGTGAGATGCTTGCAAAATCTGACCTTTAGTACATCACAAATGGACAATGTTATCATTTGCTCCATTGATTACTATGTAGACGTTATAAGGCACAAGTGGGTACACGGGGATGGTCGGTCTTGGTTATATATATATATATTGTAGTTGTACATCAGTTATCCCCAGATTCTGTGAACTGGTTTGATCATGATTTGTGTATTACTCGGAGTAAAAGGATGAGAATTGCAGCAGTCACTATATTTTGTAATGCGAGTAATATGATGCCAATGCTGTGCGCAAGAATTTGAATCTTACTGTAGGGGTTAAGAATAAATATGAAACATGTGTCAGTGCAGAATTATACTTTGTGGTTGGTTAAATGTTAGCATACCTCCAGCGAACATGTGGCTAATTGATATGTAGAGGAAAAACTTGTTACAAGAAATTCATGTTTGAAGTGAGTTGTAGAATAGCATGAATTGTCAAGATACTTTGTTTCTTCAGCAGGGTGTGGATGAGAATGGATTTGGGCATTATACATTAAGTAATTTTGAGAAATAATGCAGTAAATTCCCATGGTAAAATTTATGTTCAATTTTTAGATGAAGTGAGAACTGGTACATACCGTCAGCTATTCCATCCGGAGCAGTTAATCACTGGAAAAGAGGATGCTGCCAACAACTATGCACGTGGTCATTATTCTATTGGAAAGGAAATTGTAGATATTGTTTTGGATAGAGTTCGCAAGCTTGCTGATCAATGTACAGGACTTCAGGTAAGGTTTTCTCAATTTTGCATTTTGTATATTTGGTGTGGATAAGCATACAGTTTAGCTCAAGTGATTACTTTCCATATCTAAGGAATATGCTTTTACAGGGATTCCTGATCTTCCATTCATTTGGGGGTGGTACTGGCTCAGGCTTCACATCGCTGCTCATGGAACGTCTTTCAGTTGACTACGGAAAGAAAAGTAAACTGGAATTTGCTGTCTACCCTGCACCTCAAGTTGCCACAGCTGTTGTTGAACCCTACAATGCTATTCTTACAACACATACCACGTTGGAGCATTCAGACTGTGCATTCATGGTAGACAATGAGGCAATATACGAGATCTGTCGTAGGAATCTTGACATCGAACGACCCTCTTATTCTAACTTGAACCGTCTTATTGGTCAGATTGTATCTTCCATCACAGCTTCTTTGAGGTTTGATGGTGCTCTCAATGTTGACCTTACAGAGTTCCAAACCAATCTTGTCCCATACCCAAGAGTTCACTTCCCTCTTGTGACATATGCTCCTATTATTTCAGCAGAGAAAGCTTACCATGAACAGCTATCGGTCAGCGAAATTACGAGTGCATGCTTTGAACCAGCCAATCAAATGGTGAAATGTGACCCACGCAATGGGAAGTACATGGCATGCTGTTTGTTATACAGGGGAGATGTTGTACCAAAGGATGTAAATGCTGCCATCTCTGCCATTAAATCAAAACGTTCAATTCAGTTTGTAGATTGGTGCCCAACTGGTTTTAAGGTTGGCATCAATTATCAACCACCAACTGTTGTACCTGGTGGTGATCTGGCCAAGGTGTCGCGTGCTGTATGTATGCTCTCGAATACTACTGCAATTGCAGAGGCTTGGGCCCGCCTGAATTCGAAGTTTGATTTAATGTACAGTAAGCGTGCATTTGTCCACTGGTATGTTGGTGAAGGTATGGAGGAGGGAGAATTCTCTGAAGCACGTGAAGACATGGCTGCACTTGAGAAGGATTATGAAGAAGTAGGTATTGACTCTGGAGATTTGGGAGAAGAGGAGGAAGGCGAGGACTTCTAAGCCTGAGGTTGGATGAGAGGCTAACTTGGTACATTTCAACTTTTTTCAGATTTTTCCAGGCTATTTTTAAACATTTAGGATTCTTCATTTAACTGTTTTTCTTCCAAAATCTGTGATCTTGATTAAATGTAATGCTTTGTAATTTTTTCTTCATTACCCCAATAAGGAAAATATTGCTGTCATCAGTGAGGTGGTTTGGGAATTGAGTATACATTATACTAGGAGCTTAAGTGATAGGGTGGTGTGTGAGTGGGTATGTGCCTTTTGACTTGGCTACTTGCTTTATAAAGGAGGGTAGGAAAGCCCTAGGTAATTAGAAGTGATGGCTTAAATTGTGCTTGTCACATTCATTTGCCTCTGGATGAAGTGGTCCTGGTCTGCTGCACCACTTACGTCAGGCAATAAAATGCCTTGAACATTATTAGCATATAACTGGTACATAAGGTTAGTATGGGTCATTCCTACTGACCAAAACCACAATTTTTCAGTGATAGAGGAAATCCAATGGAGAAATAATGCTACTGCAACTGTCCTGTACCATTTTAAAAAATGCTGCACCCTGTGATAGAGGGGAGAAAGACTACTGCTGTAGTGTGCTCCCACTTTGTAAAAGCACTGGGCCTCCCACACTAGCTTGAAAAGAAAATGGAAGTGTTGGTGTTTAATAAATCGAAATTATAAGGGAGGGATGAGTTTGGAAAGGTGTCTAGAGGGAAGAGAGGAAAGTAGTGTTGAAAGGCTTCTTTAAGGTTAATTGGATTTTGGTGGAACTGGAAATGGAGGGCTTCTAAGGAAAAGGGCTGAATGTAGAGGTATGAGGAAACCAAGCTTATGGAGGGAGTGAAGGATAGTGTGGAAGAGGAATGGGGATGTCACAAGGTGTGCAAAGATAGTTTGTGGAAAAAGGAAATGGGAAGGTAGTGCATGGTAGGATGAAACAAATTGTAGAAAAGAAGCACTTACCAATTGGTCGCAAAATAGGATGAGAAACATGGTGTATACAAAGTAACGACCAAGATTGAGAGCAGATGTGAAATGGGTAAAATGACATTTTTGAGTAATAAAGAGATTGAGACAAAGGAAGTAGAGAAGAAAAGGTATAGATGGAGAGCTAATGGAATAGACTGCAACAAGAGGAAGATGGGGATAGTATTTTAAGGGAGTTGCTAAATGTGAGGGGAAGGTTGTTGCAGTATGAAGTGCTAAAAAAATTACTGATAAGGAAAGATGTGAAAGCCGTTATTATAACGAGAAGTTGAGGCATCTGGGTTGGATAAATCATGCGGAGTGTAAAAAAGGGAGGTAGTGAGGATGTTTCTCTTGATGGAGCACCTGTATAGTTCCACTTTACAAGGGAAAGGGGACAAGTGAGTAGTAGTTTCAAAGGGACACGTTTAAGTAGTTGGGAAGGATTATTGGAGGGTTTTGATTGAAAGTATTAGAAGTAAGTAGGTGAAAGCGGTTATTAAAGTGAGCAGGTGAGGCACCTGGGTTAGATGGGTGTCATGCGAGGTGTCAAAGGGAGGTACAGTGCTGGACTAGCTAATATTGTATAAGGTTTGTCTAAAAGATGGTAGTGTTGGAGGAGTGCCTGTATAGTTCCCCTCGATAAGGGAAAAGGGGACAAGTGTCAGTTTGAGATCGGTTTGTTGTAGTTGGGAGGATTTTGATTGAAATGATTAGAGGAATGGAGTAATTGATGATGAACAGTAGATTTAGGACAGGTAGGGGTTGTGTGGATCAGATTTTTGTGAAAGCTTTAGGGAGAAATGAAGGAGACTCTGCCAGGTATGTCATGTTGCTTTGGCTGTTCAATTTATACATGGATTGGGTGGTGAGAGAGGTAAATGGTTATGGGCTGGGGATTGGAGGTGGTTAAAGAAAATGGGAGATAAACCAGTTGTTTGCAGATGACACTGCATGTAGCAAGATCAGAGGAGAGATTAAGGATGTTAGAGACTGGTTTTGGGAAGGTGTGAAAGAAGTTGAAGACATGTGGGTAAAAGTAAGGTAATGAGATCAACAAGGGAAGAGGATGGCAGCAAATTGGAAGAGTATTAAGGTACAGACACGGGAGGAGGTGGATAGTTTGATACTTGGGTATGTGGCAGTAAAGGGAGGAATGGAGGTAAAATGTAGATTGAGAGAAGAAAGTAAATGCCTTGGGGGATTAAAAAGTGTAATGATAGACATTTGGGAATGGATGCCAAGAGGAGATTGTATTTACCTAGTTGTATTTTGTGGGAAGGGGAGCTACACTCATGGTGTACCGCCTTTGTATCTCGCAGTGTCTAGTTTGCTCTTAAACTCCTGAATGGTTTTTGCGCACACTATTTTTTCACACAGTTTGTTCCAAGGAGTAATTGTGCTGACAGCACTGTATGGGGCAGAAGCATAGAACAAGGGAAGAGTTTAAATGTGTAGGAGATAAAATGCCTGAGAAATGTGATGGGGGTTACTAGGCTGGATAGAGTGAGAAAGGTGTAGAGGTGATAAGGGAGTTGGGAGGTTGGGTTGATGAAAGAGTACAGGAATTTATCTATTTATGTGATTGTGCCAACAGCACTGTATGGGGCAGAAACATGGAACATAAGAGGAAGAGAGGAGTTTGAATGTGTTTGAGATGAGGTGTCTGAGAAGTATGATGGGGGTTACTAGGCTGGATAGAGTGAGAAATGAGGAGGAGAACAGGAGTGGAAAGGGGGTTGGGAGATAGGGTTGATGAAAGAGTATTAGGATGGTTTGGACACATGGAAAGAATGAGTGAAGAAAGACTAGTAGAAGAGGTATGGAAGGCAGATGTGGAGGGAGTGAACATGAAGGGTCATCCTAGGATGGGGTGAAGTAGGTAGAGGGGAATGTCTGTTGAGGAAGGATGGGTGAATGGAGAATGGTTGTATATGGATGATGATGTGATGCATGAGGTGGAATGGGTGGGGGGATGAGGAGTGAGGTAGTATGTGTGAGCAAATTTTTGACGCAGCCTGAAGGGATTTCTCCCCGTCTTCTCCTTCTGTGCAGGGGGGTTTGCCAATTTAATGAAGCAGCCTTGCTGTGGATGTGCTGTGTCTTGCGACACTGCTTCTGACCCAGGGCAGTGGACAAGGTGCAGGGATGACCCGTCAACCGGGAGGTGCTAAGATGAGAGGAAGGGTGGAGGGGTGTGGAGTGTATTCAGGGATGGAATGGGTGGGAGTGATTTTATGCCTTTTCCTTTTTGGCTACCTCCCTTATAAGGGGGAAAAAGCCTTGGTATATATATGTGAGTGATATGTTCCAGAAGAGATTGTGTAATGTAAAAATTGCATAAAGTGAGTATGATTACTGAACTAAAATGTACATCCCAAGTCTGGAGTATTGCATTCAGCTGACATTAAGTTGAAGGATAGGGGTTGTGGGATATCAAACAAGCTTATAAAGAAGTGAAGTTTTACTATTGTTTGCTTATACATGTTTATATTAAGCTTTATCATTACATAGCTTTATATTAGCTCAGTCATTGGGTTGCTCTGCCTCATGCTTACTGGACCGTTCTGTCTCTGACTCCACCTGTCTCACTCACACAAGAATACTGTTATAGATTATTTTTTTCTCTCTCCCTTCAGCAACACTTCATAGCAGGCCATTTTGCTCATCACTCTCCTGGTAACTGCAGTGCTTCTCTCCACATTTGGATAATTTTCTTGTATGATTTTCATTGCTTACCTCAAGTCCATACATTGGGACAAGTTTGTGACTGTCAGGGTTTGCTGAGGTTGTTCTTCTGATGCTGCTGTCTTCTCCAATGCATTCACGAACACAAGTTTCCTGACCCTTATCAATTCTCTCCAAGACTTCTAGCTTTTGCTCTAGGGTCAAGGCCTTCTTAGATCTTTTCGGTATACTGCCACATGCTACAGAGGTTGAAGGGCACTTGGAAGCCATGATGTTGACACAGTGGTGTGCAGGTAATGAGCTTGAAGCATGGCAGGAATGGACAGTATATTGGTGGTACACATGAGGTTGCATCACTGTTCAAATTAAACTAGCTGCACAACTTGATTTTTTGAAGTGTTATTCTAAATGATCTGTAATATGAAAATATGACTAGTTTTTTTTCTTGTGTTATTCCAAAATTGCATTCTAAATACTGTATGCATAAATCAAGAAATCCCTGTATTAGAAAGGTTTGGACATGGGGAGAGTAAAAGTGGAAGGCAGAAGGGTGATGTGTATGTAAATAATATTTTGATGCAGACTGATGGGATTTCTCCCAGTGGCCTCTTTTTCTGCATTAAGGGAGGGGGGCACTGATTAAATGAATTAGCCTTCCTGTGGATCTGCTGTGTCTTGCTGTATTGCTTTTGACCCAGGGCAATAGGCAAGAGGCAGGGAGGAGCCAAGAAAAGAGGGGGGAAAGCCCTTAGTATCTAATCAAATCAGCCATTCTGAGCACACTGACTCGTTCATAGCATTCCATGATTCATATGACCATGCCAACCTTTGTCATGTCACTCCTGCAAACTTCTCTATATTGTTTCTCCATCTTCTGTCTGGTCTCCCTCTTCCATGCTTCTCATCTCACAGCATCTACTTGGTAACGCACTTGCCCCGTTGCTCTTCAGGCGTTCTCGCCAACTTGCTTGCCCAATTCTACTTCCTCTCTTTTGCCTCAACAATATTTTCACTCTTGCCCGCTGTCTCGCCCAACTTGTTCTCATTTGGTCTTTCAGCATTATTTCCATCATTCTCTCCATTCTCTGTGGAGTTCTTGATTTTGTCTCCATCACCATCATCAGTTTCAAAGTCTCACACTCATAGATTATTGTTGGCAGAATGCATTGATTGTAAACTTTACGTTTCAAAGGTAGAGAGCCTCTCAGGATTTAATTATACTTGCCAAATACTTTCCAACCAATTGTAATATGCTTGTTTATTTCATTATGATCTTTGGTTACTTTCACCATTTGGCTTAAATTATACTGAGGACTCGCCATGGATTATAATCTCTCTAATTTGAACTTTCATGTTAAACATTTCTTTGGTTTTACTTTTGTTCATTTTTAAACCTACCTTGAGGCTTTCCTTGTTCAGATTACTCAGCATATCTTGGAGGTCTTTTGCTATTTCTGAAATAAGAATAATGTCATCCGCAAATCTTTGGTGGTTAAAATATTTGCCATTAATCTTCATACCTTTCTCTTCCTAACTTGACCTTCTGAAAATCTCTTCCAAGCAAGCTGTAAATAATTTGGGTGAAATTGTATCGCCCATACTCCTTTCCTAATCTTGGTCTTTTTTTGTATCTTTATGTAGTTGAATTACAGCCGTACCTTCTCAAATCTTCTTGAACCCTTATGGTTTGTTTGTTTGTATCCTGCTTGCATCACGAGTTTAGCATTGTTATTTGTTCTGAGTCAAAGGCCTTCTCAATCTACAAAAACTAAACAAAGAGGAATACTGTATTGTCTATTTGAAAGGATCTTGGAGAATATATACATTTGATAGCAAGCAAATCAGTTCGTAGTTACTAAGGTCCTTCTGGTCTCCTTTTTTTTATGAAGCAAAATCACTACAGCATTGCACCAGGATTCAGGAATGCTTTCTTGATGTAAGCACTGGGTGTACAACTGAGCTAACTTGCTATGAACTTTCCCTGCATCTTTCATATGATCTATTGATATACCATCTTACCCAAGTGCTTTTCCCTAGTTTCATATTTTTTAGATTGAACTATACTTCTTTATTTTCTGGTATAGTACTAATGTCTACATGAATTTACTGACTCGACTATAGTCTTTGATGATTAAAGCAATTGGTAAAATTCTACTCTTTTTACTATTGTCCCTGCATTTTTATCTTTCAAACATAATTGCTGTCTTCTTGAACCATGTCTGTGGTCGGTTCCTTTAATAAATTTACCTTTCCAAAGAGTTTCCTCTTTCAGCCATATTTATGTATGTATATATTTACATCTACTCCCTTCACTTCAACCTTTTGTGCTCCATGCTTGACATTCTTTGTGCATTCAGTGCTCTTCATCCTGTACCCATCTCGTACTTGATCTTGGTTCCCTCCATCATCTATTCTTGACACTTGCTCCATATCGATGTACCTTCCCTGTTTCACCCTGTCAGCTAGTCTGTGCTCACTAGGGAGTCTGTTCAGGGTGGGGCAGAAGTGTGAATTCCTGAGTGCAACGTTGCCCATTTGACATCGATTATTGGGTTGTGACTGTCACCCTACCACCCCCATCCCAGCTCTCTCACCTATAACACTTCAGTGTGACAATATGGAGGGGAAAGCACTGCAATGTTTCGTAGAACTTGATCAGACCTGTTGTCATCCCAAATGATCATTGTTACTATACAGAAAAATATATAGCACATAGTTGGGAAACAAGAGATGTATTTATTAAGGTTGGTAGAAAGGCTTGTGGTAAGTCATGACATACCATGAACAGACTGTAGGTCTCCACATTTGCCACATTTACTATTCCACTTCTCTGAATATTCATTTTGCAGAACCCTGTGGTGGGGAAAAGAATACTGCCACAAAGTTTCCATTTGGGTAATAAAAGGCTACAAAAATGGGATGGGGAATAGGACTAGGCATCATTCTCCCTGTAGCCCCAAAGAGGACATTCCTAAAAAAAAGCAAAGGCATAAGAGGGTCTGGGAGTTTTCCAACCAGAACCCTAAGGTTTTGGTCTTTTAATGTGCATGGTTGTGGTACAGATGAGAGTAAAGGAGGCGAGATAGGAAATACGTTTGTGAGAAGGTAGGTGGATGTGTTGGCATTGAGTGAAACAAAGTTCAAAGGGAGAGGTGAGCAAGTTTGGAAGTCAAGAGTAAAGAGAGGACAAGGAAGAGAAGGGTTGGCTATACTAGTAAATGAAGAGATAGATAAATGTGTGGTTAATGTAAGTGAAGGTTAAACTGGGAAGGGAGATGTGAGTTTTTGTAAGTGCATATGGGCCTAGTAGTGAGAAGAGTTTAGAGGAAAGGGAGGCTTTTTGGATAGATTTGAATGAGTGCATAGAGGGTTTAGGGAGGAATGTCAATGTAGTGGTATTGGGAGACCTTAAGGCTAGGGTAGGAAAGAAACCAGTAGATGGAGTGGTTGGGAAGTGTGGAGTTCCAGGAAAAGATTGTAGTGGAGAGTTGATGGTGGAGATATCTAGAAAGTTTATGATAGCAAATACAGTGTTTAGGAAGAATTTCAAGCATAAGTATACATGGGAGAAGGTGGTGGATGAAAGGGTGGTTGATAGGGCTTTAATGGACTATACAGTAGTAACCAGGAGATTAGTAGGTAGTTAACGATGTACATGTTCTAAGTGGGGAAATATCGGATAATTTTTTGGTGGAAGGTAAGTTGAGAGTGGAGGATATATGGAGAAAGGAAAAGGACAGAAGGTAGGGAGGTCCTTCAAGTAAACTGCTTACATGAGAAAGAAAAGGAGTACGAGAAGCTGAGAGAGGAGTGGAGGAGGAATGGGTAGTGAGTGGTGGGATGAGGAAGCAAAGAAGGTTGTAGAAGAGAAAAAGCGAACATTCACAGATTGGTTACAAAATAGGATGAGAGAATCGTATGATAGGTACAAAGAAAAGAAGTAAAGCATAAGATAATGGAGGCAAAGAGGAGAGCAGATGTGAAATGGTAAGTGACAAAATTTTGAAAGTAATAAAAAGATGTTTTGGAAAGAAATTGAGAAGAGGAGGCAAATCAAGTAGAGAAGAAAAGGTAGGTGCAGATGGAGAGATGATAATTTGGAAGAAATGGCAATAAGTGGAAGATGGGCAGAGTATTTTAGGGAGTTGCTAAATGTGAAGGAAGATAGGGAGGGAAAGGTATTTGCAGTGGGAAGTGCTAAGAAAATGACAGTGTTGATTGAGAAAAATGGAGGAGAAATAAGGGAAGATGAAGTGAAGGCAGTTGTTAAGTGAAGAGTAGGTAAGCATCTTGGTTGGATGGGTGTCATGCAGAATGTCTAAAAAAGGAGGTACAGTAATGGTGGACTGGTTGGTGATGTTATTTAATGTTTAAGAGATTGTAGAGTGTCAGAGGACTGGAGGAGTGCCTGTATAGTTCCACTTTACAAGGGAAAAGGGGACAGGTGTGAGTAGTAGTTTCAGAAGGATCAGTTCAAGTGTAGTTTGTGAGGATTTTGATTGATAGGATTAAGAGAGGAACAGAGGGAGTAGTTGGTGAGGAACAGTGGGTTTAGGACAGGTAGGGGTTACAGGATCAGATTTTTGTGGTAAGATAGATATGTGAGAAAACTTTAGGAAAAGTTAATGATATTTTTGTTTTTTTATGGATTTGGAAAAAAGTTATGACAGGGTAGACAGGAAGGCAGTGTGAGAGGTATTGCAGATATATATGGGATAGGAGGAAAGCTGAGAGAGTGAGTGGTTTGAGGTAAAGGTGGGACTTTGCCAGGGATGTTATGTCACCTTGGTTGTTCAATTTTTACATGGGTGGGGTGATGTGAGAGGTAAATGTAAGAGTAATGGGCCAGGGATTGGAGATGGTTAAAAGGAAATGGAGAAAAATGGGAGATAAGCCAGTTGTTTGCTGACAACATTGCACTTGTGGCAGGATTAGAGGAGGGATTGAGAAAATTAGTGACAGTTTGGGAGGGTGCGAGAAAGAAGGAAGTTGAAGATAAATGTGGGTAAAAGTAGCAGCAGACTGAAGTGTAAGGGAGAGAGACTGGAGGAAGTGGATAGTTTTAGATACTTGGGTGTGAATGTGGCAGGAAAAGGAGGAGTGTAGGTAGAATGTAGATTGAGGGAAGCAAGTACGTGTGAAAAAGTAATTTGATGCAGCCTGAAGGGATTTCTCCCCATCATTTTTTCTGCATGAGGGAACAGAAAGGGGATGTCACTGATTTAATGGAGCGGCCTTGCTGTAGATGTGCTGTGTCTTGTAACACTGCTTCTGACCCAGGGCAGTGGGCGAGATGCAGGGATGACCCGTCATCCAGGAGCCAAGATGAGAGGGAGAGAATGAAGTATGTGGGGGATGGAATGGGTGGGAGTGGATTTTATGCCTTTTTGTCTACGTTCCTCGTTAGAAAGAGCTTTTGATATATGTATGTATTATCCCTGTAACCCTTACTATACTTCTTGTACTTCATCTTAGTGATCCTTGGATGCTTGTTTCTCAAGAAATTTTTCACTCTTGTATTCTAAATTCATGCCCACCCCCACTCCGTTTCCTGCCACACAGATACTTGAAGCTCACTTTAACTAATTCCTTAAATTTGTCTGGAACCCATTGCCGCCAGCATTTAGTTCTTGTCCCCAAACTTTGTCCAGTTACTTTCCAATTTAACATATCTTAAACTTATGCTACTAACTGCTTCAGTTTATACTAACCTAACTACAAGTTCAGTGTTGTCTGCAAACAATTGACTCCTCCACCCTCATTCACTAAGCCTAAACCATTGCCACCCTTGTTTCTCTTGCACCTTGTCCATATACGCTAAATGACCATACTGCAGTCCTACCTTCATTTCATTTCCATTCCCTAGCCTCATGTGTTCTGGTGTAAATTTGTTTTACAGCCCCCAATCCTTCATTCACAAATGCCATAACCTGTTGTATTACTTCTCCAAATCCCCCTCCCCTTAATATAAAAAAAAAAAGTGCCCTTTGCCAAATGAAGATTGGGTATTTTTGTAGTAGTGGTGAGCGTGGTAAAAAGCTTGTAGCTGTGACTAGTCTACTTCCCTACTTGCTTGGAATGTTGTGGTTAGGAACTGAAAATGGGGCTCAATCTTGTTATTATGCAATATTCATCCTTCCAATCATGCTACTAGTTGGCATTACTGAACCTTGGAATAGGTATGGATTTGGAAGGGTGGTAGATTTGACCAGTGTTTGTTGCTGGTACTTATATGAGGGCACTGAGGCTGAATCTTGTTTGTGCTCCTAGTTGTACTATATGGCTGAGACGTACTGTACACTGTTAGCTGTAAGTGGTGGGGGGAGTAAAGCAAGTAAATGTCTTGGATTAAAAAGTCATGAGGAATAAGCATCTGGGGATAGATGAAAAAAGATTATATGAAGGATTTTGTGCCTATGACATTGGGGGCAGTTTTGGAATTCAGAAGCGGGAAGAACTTCATGCATCAGAGATGAAGTGCGAGAAGGATGGTAGGGGTTACAAGGTTGGATAGTGAGAAGCAAGGAGACCAGGGGTGGAAAAGGAGCCATTAGATAGGGTTGATGAAATATGATTGGCTTGGCGTGAGCACATGTAGGCTGTTACCGGGCTATGCAGCTTTTTATGCTGCTCCCTAGTCCCACCACTGAGCCTACACCATCTGCCGTGTAGGTTGTGCCAAATGGTTTCCTGAGACTACCATCTACCCCCATTGTCACACATCATCACAGGAGGACTTAATAATTTAGGAGGATGAAGATATTATTTGAGACAAAAAAATTACAGAGAATGAACATTAAATCCGTCTCCGGTCTTCCCCAATTTCGACATCCATTCCCGTTTTTGGAATCCAACCCAGTGATACTACAGAGGCAGTGAGACAGCAATTAGAATTCCTTTAACTTGCTTATGGAACTCCACTCAAGATTATGCCCTCTTAGGTACGGGACGAGAGTCACGAGACTGAGAGCTCTCGTCTGCAAGTAGAAAAAGCCTCGCCCACTTTGGACGGTCCGCACCAGTAATGCTAGTGCCCACCTGTGTCGCTACCACCAAATGGACACATAACTACGCAGTTGGTGTTGACTAACACATATTTACATGGTTGCTACTAGGTACTGCACAATTTGAATATACATTTTCTTCATGGGGATGAAATGGGGTTTTGGAATGTTGGGGTCGTATTCTCTAATTTGACCCAGTTATCATCTCACTCGATCAGTACATACATACATCAGGACAGAGTTCGTACAAAATCTTACTAATACAAGGTGTCTTGAGAATTGAAGCTGAAATTTAAGGTAGGGGCAAGAAATTTTGTGGTGAGGTGGCGGTCTCAGTGGGTTTACGAGTACACAGTTACGACAACGCCACGATCTCCCATACCAATACATTCATTGCTAGAATGATCAAGAATTCAAAATCGCCATCTTGGCATTCGTTTAATTCAGTTCATTATGTTAAGCAATTTACAAATTGGTCAATAACAACTATGTAGGTCTCTTATACGAGACGAAATGACAGGGCGAGAAGGATACGTGGATTGACAAACGCAACTATAGTAGTTCGTTACTGAGAATGTAAGATGAGTCATTCATGGTAACCACAAAACCGTTAACGTAATATGTTGCCCTAAAAAGTTATCTATCCATGGCAAATATTCATAAAGTTGTGACATAATCTGTAAGAAATAAAATTTTGGCGAAAATCGTAATTGTAAGGGTTTTGTGGATGTGAGGGCGCCTGGAACACCCACTTTCTTCTAGTCAACTTCATCTCGTCTTAGAATACAACATTTTCCAATATTTGATCAGGATCCTTAACTACAGTAATCAAGACAACATTTGCAACGACTTCCCAGAATTCAGCGACAACTCCGAAATTCAAGGTACAACGAATTTCATGTTATCTGGAGTGTCCCTTGTGAAACGACCATTTTTTTAGTGGTCAATTGTAGGTTATCCATCCATATTATACAAGTTTATGGACAGTCTACCTTGACATGGTTAGCAACTCAGTTTTGACAGTTTGTCAGAACTATTAAAAGTCGTATTCATGTTACACTTCCACAGCTATTTATATAATGTATCATGTATAATTATTGGTCATCGGCAAATCTGGGAACAAGAAGCTGCATTCAATGCAGCCCAGAATTTACATTTAACCAGGGTGGTGGTAACAAGTCGTTCTAGCTTTGAATGCTTCACAGTTAACGTTTACAGAGTTAATAGATACTCCGGTAATAACGGTATACATGTTTCATATGAGTGCTATGATGGCTAGTGCATGCAGTGATGGACAGAGGTTATTAGAATAAAAATTACGTCGTCACAAATGTTTAAACAACAAAAGAGCTACAATATAATACTCGGAAACGGTAATGCCTCCGCGAAAATTGAATGAAAACTAGATTTATTCCACTTTCATTGTACTTTGGAAGACACGGACGCCAAAAAAACGGCGTCTGTGGCCGGTTTGCGCGCACACCTTGGCCGGTCTTGCCTCCTTCATTTGGTCTTTCCCCTGCGCGTGTCCCTGTTCATCTCTCGGTCTCGGAACCGTTCCCGCCGCGCCCTGCGTTCCTTTCGGAGTTCTTGAAGCTGTTCTGGAGTGAAATCATCATTGGAAAAAGAGGGCCATGGACGCACCTTGGTAGGTAAGGCTGGTTCTGGAAAAGAAAAAAAATGAGGTGAGGTATAATGACTTCGTAGAGTTCGTCGATATGTATGTCCACACCTGACATCCAATCTCTTCCATATATGATCAGTCAATCCATTTCCCCAGATCTCTCAAAGATCCATGACTCTCAGGTAATGAGTATCAACCAAATTGAACCATAAGTCACTCAAGGGTGAAATTTTGTGTTGTACCATTTGATACTAAAGTCACACTGTAAACTTGCTGTCGTTGAATTTTATCTTCACATTGGGTACATTTATCTAACTTGGCGCATTCTTACACATCAGTTGCCACTTTCATCTCTACTGTCACCCTTTCTTTTTCCCATTTCAGCTTTCTGATCTTTCAATATGAGGACAAAGCCCCACTGTTTCACTTGCGATATCTTCAAACGTTGGCTTGGCTTTGATTTCTTGGTGTTATTTTCATTTCTCTGTTTTACTCATTTCCTTCTCTGTGCTGCTGGCGCAGTCGAAAGCGTGCGAGCCTCGCATCTTTCTATATAGTCCCAACGTAAAGAATCTTGCCACTTCTGACCACATTTACGTACGTATTACCGAAATATTATCACAGTAATTACGTATCCTCAACAATTTTCCTGTAAGAGTTAGTATCCACGTTCCTCTAGCGATATCCTAAATTGATCATGACTATTCAGTGTCTCGTTTTAAAGAGAAAATAGCATGGATCGTTGCAAACACGTATATACCTGGTTACATTCACA
Organism: Oratosquilla oratoria; assembly: GCF_046742065.1. Lineage (NCBI taxonomy): Eukaryota > Metazoa > Arthropoda > Malacostraca > Stomatopoda > Squillidae > Oratosquilla > Oratosquilla oratoria. Next base: position 27,409,062 of record NC_134810.1, read on the forward strand.
CGTTTGCGCGTAATTACGTCTCATCCATCAAACAATGCTCCGGACATACCGCAACTTCCGCATTTGGTTATTTATGATTTGTCGACATCTTACCTGTGTTCATTCTGGTTGCCTCTAGGCGATATTACAGCCGAGTACCAGTTATCATTCGTTACTCTAGTCGCTTGTGTCCTATCACATTTTACGAGGTTCATTTGCTCAATGTGCGTGATCGTCCAAATACTTCGGATAACAGGAACACGACATCAAGAGTGAAAGGTTTACACGTGTGGCAACACATAGGTCCAAAGGAACCTAGTTGTCGCCACTAAATCATTCGCTGCGCAAAAGAAAGTCATATGTTTAGACAATGCAACGTTTTTATGTGGGAAGTTACAGTTGGGAGTGGGGAGACAATTTTTGGGAGGTGGGGACAAGAGGGTTGTGAGTGCGGTACTATACTCGGTGCATCGAAAACTGGCCGTTAGGGCGGAGCACGGAGATTCCCCCTGTGCTGCCACATATAATTATTTGATAATTCTATTTTATTTTAAACTTTATTTTATGATTTTATAATGTTGCCACATATAATTATATTATCATTTTTTGTCACACACCACCACTGAGGTATAAATCAAAGCAATGTTTTCTATACAAAGGTTTCGTTTCCTCGATTCGTGGACATGGCATATGTGCGGGAGAGAGCGACGTTGCCACTCTATCCCTTCTCTGGCCGCGCCCCCACACTGCATTCAGAAAACATTGTATCCACACGCACGTTCTCGCCATGGATAAATATTATATATATATATATATATATATATATATATATATATATATATATATATATATAGAGAGAGAGAGAGAGAGAGAGAGAGAGCGGGCGGGCGGGTGGGTGGGCGAGCCGTGCGGGCCGTGTTATCTGTTGAGATGTGGCATACCGGGAAATTCCCTAACCCCGCCTTAGCGGCCAGTTCTCGTTGCGTCTACTATAGGGGGCTGGGATTGGCGTGTTGTTGAGAATGGGGCGGAGGTTTTGGAAACGGGTTTCTGCTCGAGATAATATAATCATGTTAATATAATGTATAGAGTCATGTAGGATCGATATGGTGTAGGAAAACGAAGGAAACTTTTATACGGAAAGGTGGTGATAGCCTGGCGAGAAAGTAGAGGGGAAGGAATACATATTCGTATAACGATTGTATGTAGTGAAACATGAAGGGATTTGGAGATAAGCCACAGCGAAAATTACGAGAGGGAGAAGTATAGAGACCAAAGAAAACATGTTGGAAGATGCGCATAGAAGGATGGAACAGGGGTATACAGTGATAAGAAGAGGACGGAGACGTTCAAAGAAATCGAAAAGTAAAAACTAATAAAAAAGGTGGAGGAAGGTCGGCTCAAAAGGGACTTACTGTAGGCGTTGTTGCTCTGGTTCACATCACCGAATAGAGAACAGCAATGGAAGAGGCGATGTCTGCAGCAGGAATTACTGTCGATGAGGTAAGTTCCGAACCAGTTGTAGAATAATACGGGGCCGGCATGAAGCACTTGAAGCAGAGCCAGCAGTATTATCAGTCCCGTTGTCAGTTGACGATCTCTAGCAGGGGAGAACATTTTTTTGAAGGGTAGTTTCCAGAATGCTGTCAGAGTACGAACCTGCTGGGAAAGGATAGACTGTTGATAAAGTGGTTGTGGACTGTGGTCGGGATAAGACGAAGCGTTTAAATTATTTCTTTCTCTCGCCCGAGTGACATTCTCGACTTGTGTTAAAACCAGGTGTTTTTATTTACCCGAGGGGGGCTGGGGAGCGTTTGGCAGGGGAAGAGGTCAGTGATTGCGATCCTGTTGCAACTAATCTTCATCCTCCTTCGAGTGACTAAGATAGTGTTATTTTTTAACAGAACACTTTCCAAGAACAATTGTCACCTCGTTTGATTAGCACTTTCACTGTTCTTACTTATAATCTTATTTATTTTCTTTCTTATTTTCGTTTAGTTATTACGGAAGTGGATCTTCAGGTATAGAGTTTAGTTACTAATAACATGTCATCTCTTAATCTTTAAATTATAATAAATAACTGCATAGTCCATTTATCTTATCTATTAATCTATCTTTTATTTTTTATACGAAATATTTATATCTAATGAGTATAAAAAACTGAAACCGGCGATGAGTCGATACATTCGGAAACAACGTGTTTGTTGGTCGGCTCCTCCTCGAAGAAAGAGAGAGAATTGCAAAGATGTATTGTCCCGTGGTGCTGCGCAGTGCAGCGACGTGTGCAGCCAGGAACCAGATTTTGCTGCAGCTGCAATGCAGGATGCAGGCGATGGAGACAATACTTGTGTAAGAGGAAGGGAAACTAGCATTGCCTAAGGCCGACCCAGATGTTTGTATATATTTTCGTTTTCTGTAGCTCATCTTAGGCTTGGAATGTCTATTTGTTTTTCAGGTCTACTGAACTGCAATAAAATATACAACATGAACTAGAACATTGTGAATTTATTATTACAATTATAACTAATATAATCATTATAGCTATTTTGAAAAAAATAGAAACTTTATAGGATCGGATCTGGTCTGTGAGTGGACTCAAATGTAGGGAAACGATGATGACACATTAAAGAGAATTGGAATAAATTTGAACAGGCTTCCTCATTGCAATGGTGTGAATTTTGTCAGGAAAAAATCTATGCAAGGGGCCAGTTGGAAGGAGATATTTTTTTTCCGTATGAAAAACGTAGTCTCGTGACATCGCCTTGAAAACGACTGGATTGCAACTTATGTTGATTATGACGATGTAGTTTAATTATAGTTAAAATAGAATTACTTGAATGTGTATTATAAAGACGTCAGTCCGCTTCAGACACTTTTTTCTAAATGAGCTAGGATTTTTTTTTTTTTTTTAACAAAGTCATGCTCATTATTGTACTAATTTTGACAAGGTCATATTGAAGTTTGTCGATAGATATACCTACAAAGTAAAGTCATAATTTTATTGTGCTAATATAATAAATATGCAAAGCACTATTTGGACTTATGCTTTGACAATTTTTTCTAAGAACGTATTGGGCATGGTTATAATTATCAAAGTACTATAGTTAACTAAACGTGCAGGTTCAGTGGTTATTTTTGTTCCCCACAGAATTTTTAAAGTTTCTAACCTAGATTCTTCTAGAAATTTCAATATTCAACACATAATAAAAAAGTCGTTCATAGGGTAGAAGAAAGTGTCAGCTTTAAAAAAAATCATACAAATATATCAAAAATGGTCAGAAAACTAGTATTTTGAATGGCATTATTTTTGGGGAAAATCGAGATAATGGGCTTACAAGTTTACCTTGAGGGTTTTACACTTCAGACATCAATGTATTGAGCGTAATTGTCAAAATATACAGATGAATTCTTTAATAATTCATTATTCAATTAAATCAAGGCATTCAGTGTTTCTATAGGTACTTTACCCGTAAAGGGACCAATCTCCCCTCTTCACACCTCGCTGATGTCTGATTTTCTCCCCTTTTCTGCTTCAGCCCTCTTTTGTTTTGATGCTCTAGACCAATCATTCTCAACGAGGGCGATTTTTTACCTCAGGGGTGCGAAAAACGTCACAGGTATTGCTTCTAACTGACAAATTTTAGGCCTAAGATAAAAGATCTAGCAGCGAAGCACCAGCCGGGCCCAAGGATCTCACTAAAACACAATGTGAGTAAAACATTTAAAATTTGTTGTTTATCATTGTTGCAATAATTTTTATTATTATTTTCCATTGAAGGGGGGCGATCCTTTTTTCAGTTGAAAAAGGGGGCGATATGGCTAAAAAGGTTGAGAAACCCTGGTAATGCTTTTTAGTGCTTCTAGGCTGTAGGAAACCAGGTGGAAGCAAAGAAAACGCGGTACATAGTAAATATCAGCATAGCCACGTGGACCCCGTTGAGGCATGAACTTATGGACTTTCCCTCCTCTCTCCCACATACACACACACACACCACAGAGTTGCTGTCAAATACATTATCTAAAAGGACAAAGTAATGAAAAAACGAAGTCAAAATGGTAACTAGCTAGATATATGTAGTCATGTGTTCTGATGTCAGGGCTGCCAGCGTGTAATATTTGTATTGAAATGATAATTATCCATAGAAAAAAATCGCCGTATCAGTTATTTTGGGACGTTGTTGTCAACAATTGAAACTATTTTTCAGCAAGTTTTCATTTTGTTCATAATTTTTATTTTTTACCTCTATAAAGCGGACTAACGTAACTATTTTGGACGTAGGCTCATTATATTTTGTAATCACCTTCGTCATTCTTAATAAATGTATAATAAATACTGTAATTATTATTATGGCCTATACTATAACGAATTTAATTGTATTAAATACAGTAATAAATTAATGATAATTATTGTTCAACATCCAAAAGTGAGGCAATGATGTATCAAGTGAATTTTGAGAAGACGAATGAAATCGGAAAAGACGGAATTTTTGTTTAATTTAATCACAAATCTTAAACGACATACCCCGAGTCTTCAGACCATCGACCTGAACTCCAATTAACCTGACACAGAATATAGAATGGTCATATATTATGACTAAGTACACTGGATATCAAATGGTTCAAATTGTAATGACTTTATTCATCAGTTAAGCACATAAAAAAGCAATGTACAATGTTTTCTCTCAGCAGATTTAAATGTCAAAGTAATCCTTCGCTAGTCATCTAAGTACCCCTGTGTTCATTCTGGTTGCCTCTAGGCGATATTATTCAGCCGAGTACCAGTTATCATTAGTTACTCTAGTCGCTTGTGTCCTACCACATTTTACGAGGTTCATTTGCTTATTGTGCGCGATCGTCCAAATACTTCTGATAACAGGAACACGACATCAAGAGTGAAATGGTTACATCCTCATTTAAAACTATTTTAATGAGGACGGCAAATCAGAAAGTGTATGTTTTATCATAGTATCTATTTAATTATATCTTCGCGGGGCTACGAACGTGGTACGTTTCCCTGTGTTGATCCCACTCTCCACAAAAGACAACCCACTAATGGGGCAAGTTGATCGAATCTGTCGAGAAATATTGAGTGGGAAGGGGGTGGCTGCATGGGAGACGGTGGTGACTTGCGGCGACGAGTGAGTGGAGCAATGAGCCGCAAGCGTATGCTTTCATTGATGTAAGTCGGGAAGACGCATTCTACGAGTATATGTAGCACCTTCCTGACATTGCAACATTTACTGCATTTTTTAAGCTGTTGGTATTGTAGGGATTTCAGTGGCTACCTTACAGACTAAGTCACTCAGTATTATCTTTTCATATTGAAAACCGATCTTCACTTGAAAAAGAATGTTGATCACCTTTAACTTCTATGCTCCATTCATACTTTTACCGCCCTTAAATATTTCCTTTATCATTTCTGTGACACCACTTCTCCGATGGAATAGTGCCCCTAAGAATAGAAACACTGTTTATTGTTGATAGAATACAAGATAAATAATGCAGTACATAAGCTAGCTTATTGAACTTATGAAAACCTTTCTCTGGCGTCCCCTAACGTTGATTTCGGACTTAGGGTGAAGAAGCGTTATGACGTAATGACTACGAATCGCGCAAAAGACCTTTCAAGTCTAACTGCAATAGTGAAATAGTTCTTCACTTCACTACTGTGGTCTGACCGGTAATGGGACTCGTTTCTTTTAAATGACAGTTGCAAATGGTTTCAGTTATCATCATCATCATCATCAGTTGGGAGCATAGGCGGGCGGGCAGTGTGTCTTTTCACTCGCACACCGACGCCATTCTCCACTGTTCCATTCCACACAGGTTTTCGCAGGAGCAGTCGACTTGTTGTATTTAGTGGAAATGAGAGTTCAATTACGCTCTTCCGTGAGACGCAAGCGTGTGAGGGTAAAACCAAGAGGGAAAGTGCACCAACCGAAAAAAAGTAGATTGTTTTCCGGCATGGAATATACAGGAAGTTGGGGATGGGGGAGAGGGAGGGGAACTTTAGGGACATGATAAGGAAGAGTAGAATTCTGATCTGATTCGGACGAACAGGGTAACAGTGACGCAGAAAGATGCGCAAGAATTCAGTATTTTAATTTATTTCGTTTTCTTTTTCTTAATATTTTTCCTTATTCTCTCATTTCTTCCTTTCTACATTTCCTTTGCTTCTCCCACACACATACAATGTAGGAAGCCCCACGGAGCTATGAAAGTTGCGAAATACAAAATATATTTATAGGGAATTTATCCTGTCAACGCCGATGTGGGGTTCCTCAGAGAGGACCAGAATAGCCTGGCAACAATCAGACTAGAGTGTTTACATGTTTAGTGCACAAATTAATGCACCTGCGTGGAAAGCTGTACTTTATAACATCCTTCAAGCAATCTGTCTTCTGTGTCTTTTACTTTGATCTCTGCCAGATCTTTCATCCCATAGTGACAAATGATGTCCATTTTCCCACTTTTTCTGTTTTAGATAAATTTAACATTATATCGCCTCTTTTCGCTCCTCCAGCGTGGGCAGTCCCGTTTTTTGTTTTTAGTCTTTTCTCATACGTCTTTCTGTCAGGCATGGGATAATTTTGCTTGCTCGCTCTCTGTATTTTCCATAAATCTTTCATTTTCAGACGTGACTATACGACTGCAGCATATCCCAACCTAGGGCGGATCAGACTTCAATTTTTTCATTATATCCTCATCCTTATAATGAATATTTATCTATATTCATTAGCATTTTACATGGCTCTCCTGTCAATTGAACACATGTAAGAATATCTGTCTGTGCTTATTTTCATCAGACACAGAGACGGTGAGCGAGTCTGTCACCTAATTGTGTTTCGTTCATGACTGCACTAGGATGATCATGTGGGAGTGGTTTAAAAGAAAAAATATCAACCGACACGGAAGAAATACATGAAAAAGGAAATACAAACGTTGTTTACACGCACGTGTTCAATTCCTGTATTCTTCCACGAAGACGCTGCGGAGGCATCCATTCTTTACATCATCATAATCCCTTTCACCTTTTCGTCACAATGGTATTCTTTATGCATTTTGTTGTACTTAATGAGAGATGATTTTATTTAACCGAGAGTAGAATTTCGTGGCGAGTTAGGTGAAGTCAGTTGATCTTTATGATGAAGTTCTTCATGGGTCTGTTTCTGGCTGTCTCCAGGCGAATTTATTCAAAGGAGGGCTGGACCCCACGTCTGTAGGGGGTTTCATTCAGCTGAATAAAATCGCTTGATTTAAGAGGACTGTATAAAGGAAAAACTCAATTTTCTCAGTTATTGCCGGGTTGCTAAAGTCTATTTTTGTTTTTGTTTTTTGTTTTTTGGCATTCATGGTCTAAGGTCAGGATTCTGAAGAGTAGCTTAGAGACGTTCCACGCACACGAGAACCACTAACCCCCCCCCCTAAGCTAAAAGACTATGGGCATAAGTAGTCTATGTAACGCACGTGTTGTGAAGGCACAAATTGAGTTTCCATAAAATGTGCAGCACCAATAATGAATTCATAATTGGACGTAAATATAATGCATCCATTTGGCATGCACACAGGAAGATTCGTAAAAAGGTAACGTTAGGTTAAAAATGTGTGCATGTTTAATGAAACAGTTTTCTGAGTCCAATCATGAATTCATTATTGGTGCTGCATATATTAATGAATATTCATAATCTGTGCAGGTTCACAAAATGTGCATGGCAGCCTACACAAAGAACACTAAGAATAAGATTATCTATTTTTGCTTCAGGCCTGACCTGTCCCAAGACATACCAGTCAGTATTTCTTATTCTTTCTGCCCAGGATCTCTGGTTTTCCACTTCCTGATTTTGTTCATCTCCACTTTCTTCACTACTTTAGTGGAATTTACCATTTTGATCATCATCATCGTCATGAAGGCATGTTCAGTCATGAAGGCATGTTCAGTCATTTTCTGATCATCTTTTGACGTCCGGCGTCGTATTATGGACTCAAGCATATATGAGTAGACGGATAATGAACGACCTCCACTATCTAACTCTTTTTCGTCCGATTCAGTTAAATCCTGCGGCATTTTTTAACATAAACTGTGAGTGTGTATGCAATAATCGCTTCTAAAGCGCGATACAATGTTGACTCCTGTGACTCGGGAATCTTCGGACATCTTCAAAAATCCGATTTTTAATCACGTATCTCAGACAAAATATGTCTATTACGATGGTGGAATCGACTGGGATAGTTTACAAAACAATTTAAAAAACGGAGTAGGTGGTTTAGAAAAAAATACTTCATCTACTACACTCTGACCTTAAGATCTTGCTGTACATTAAAGAAACGGAGAAAATGACGACATTCACATGCCATAAACATGAACATCGAAACCACAAATAAGAACCCAAAATAACCTATATCTATTCCATATTTTTTCATAAATGCTTTACATTATAATTTGCATATAATGGCCTTTTTGTATTCACTGGTGTTTTTATCCTAATTTTTCTTTTGATTCTAATTTGCATTCTAATTTGCAATCATAAGAAATTTCTTATGTTTGCATTAATATTTTTGTGTGACTTTCCACGAAACACAGCATGATAACATAGCCTATATGAAAACCTTATTTGAAATTCATAGATACCATCTGCGGGTCCATTTCAGTAATTTAAAATGTAAGCTAATTTCGGTTCGTTACGGACCATACCACTACTGTTTCGGAATTTAATATTTCGTTTCGGGCCGTTTCGTACTTAACTACTCCGTTTAGGTTCGTTTCGGACCTTGCTCCTCCGTTTCGGTCCGTTTCAAACTTTATAACAACCGAGTATTGTGACTTGAAGATGATAGAATAGCCACTTAGTACGGTAGGGGTTAACTTAGGCTATAAAGCTTTCCCTGCGGAAAGGGTTTCGCTCAGCTAAATGAGGTCGCCTGGCGGTGGCTGGTGTAAACATTCAAAACCGTAAAACGGAACGAAACGGTTATATTAGCATTGAAATCGAAAGGTTAATCGAAAACGTGTTTATATTACTTTGCAATTAAAACTTCTTGTTGATTAGAAATGTCGCTTCTAAACAATCCTTTGCGAAAGGGTGAATTAAAATCGTAAATATTAACATGGAATCTGTTATAAAAAGAAAACGGGAACGCAAGGCGTCAAGCGCTGTATGGGGACGTAAAAATACTAATTATAGGCTTTCCGTAGGTTCACGTGAAGTTTCCTGTCCGTGATTCGCTCTTGCGTCACTAAACATATGCTCAGTTGTTTGCCCTTCCAGGCATGTAGCAGGAAAACTGCTCGATTTTTTTTTAATCATTTCTTAGCTTGTATTATCTCTTGTTCCTATTTGCAGCGTTGTCACCTTGCAGAACGTTACTGTTATTTTCGTTTATTTTAAAGCTTTATTACACAATTGTAAACATGATGTCGCCGTTGTTTTGTTACTGTTGTTGAAAGACAGAGAGAACCAATATTGATCTCGAAACGTTATTTTGAAGACGCCATTGCGTGGAACTGGCTTGGAAGAAATTGGAAGAAAAATGTAAGCTAATCGTCGTATCTTCTTTTGCCCGTGTGTGTGTGTGCGCGCGCGCGCGCGCGTGTGTGTGTGCGCGTGTGTGTGCGCGCGCGCGTATTTTGTGTGATTGTACTTGAAGGTTCCCACATAGATTCCGATTAATTTATTTGAATTTAAGTACTTGGCGTCTCTTCGTGTACTAAACATTTTCAAAACAAAATTGAAAGGACATGGAATAACATATATAAATTAAATCTTTTTGTCACACGTGGGCCTACAGTACAAATGGCCAAGGACTGAACAAATGTAATACTTTTTGATTTTCTAGTGATTTTTTTTTTTATCTCAACTATATCTGATTTCCAAAATCTGCAATTTATAAACAATGGATCAGTGTTTAATGGTCTATATTTCCCAGTGATATCTGTCCAAGTGGATTTTGTGGTGCTTACGTGTATGTTGTTTAATGATTTCTTCGTTTAATGACAAGTCATACACATGTAGTGTAATGATTGAAATTTAACCTTCAAATGAACAAAGAAATTGATACCCTAGCTATATTGGATTTTTGGTACCCAAAAAGGTAAATTTATTGTACCAATTTACATTGACATTTTTTTCATAACTGAAACATCAAAATATTCCATTTCTGTTTTATAGTTTAGTGATAACTTCGTCTTCTTTTGATTCATTTAAAGGGTTTTTAATTTTTGCTTTGAAATTAACTTTACATTTCTTTTTTGCCTAGAAATTTCTCAAGATATTTGCAACCTTAAACTTTTAAGAACATGCGAACGAAGGAGATTGCAATAGACCGTAAGCCCTACACTAGGTAGTTCCATGTCGATTACCACCTATCATCGCTGTCCTTTGAATAATCTCTTAAAACAACAAATTCCACGATCTAGATGCCATTGGCAAATAGACTGGTGTAAGTATACGTTCCATCCATCTCGTATTTGAAGAACATCACGGGTGCTAGAACCGAGCCCTGTGGGACTCCAGTCGTCACTTCCTATCAGTTTGACGCCTCCGTTACAACCGTCCTCGTGAAGCTGTCTGTATTGCTTCTAGGAGGCAAGGTCCATATACTATATGGACCTTGCTAGGAGGCTGCTTTTGAGCTCTCTTGTTTATAACAATACCCATATTCGTCTTTTGCATTATGCTTTGTCAAAAGCTGTCTCCAGATTCAGGTGTACCAGGTCCACCCACCCATTTCTTTTGTAGTATACTGATCAACTCTGAATAGTAGTAGTAGTAGAAGTAGTAGTAGTAGTAGTAGTAGTAACAGTAGTAGTAGTAGTAGTAGTAATGATGATGAAGATGACCGTAATAATGATAGTAATGATAGTGATATTTTTCATTTACTAAAAATCGGTTACCTGTTTGTGTGTGTGTATTTGTTCTGGTGCTTGCCTTAATTAATGCATAGCAGAACGTAAGTATGTCAGTGTGGAGGGAGGGTGCGAACATTGCAGGAACACCATGTGGCCTCCTTCCCAAAGCGATTTTATTAAAGTGTCATGTCGTTGCGGCATGGAAATAATGGATTATTTAATAAAATAATTTAGTTTGTCGATACTGTGATGGCACATGACCTCTTGAGCTGAATAAATTCTCCAGACGTCAAAACAAAATCCTTAAAGATGTCAAGTCTGTTTTAACAGGAATTAAAAGAACTGATAATTACGTACTGAGTGAATATGGCAGTTTTAGAGACACATCCAGACAGACACCGACATACAGACAGGTAGACAGTCACACAGAGGCAGACGGAAACACATACAGAGGTAGACAAACACACAAATAGGCAGACGCGCGGTCACAGGCAGCAGACAAATAGGCACAGGCAAACAGACACACGGACATAGGCAGACAGAAACACAAACACGGGCAGACAGACACACAGATACAGACAGAAAGGCACATAGATGTAGGCGGAAACATGCTGACAAACACACGGATACAGGCAGACAGACACACAGACACGAGCAAACTTACAGGCATACAAACGTAGGCAGACACACACAGACACAGGCAGACGGATACATAGGCACAGACATGCAGACACAGGCAGACAGGCTTACAAATACAGACACACAAACACAGACAAAGGCAGACAGAAACACAAACACGGGCAGACAGACACACAGATACAGACAGAAAGGCACATAGATGTAGGCGGAAACATGCTGACAAACACACGGATACAGGCAGACAGACACACAGACACGAGCAAACTTACAGGCATACAAACGTAGGCAGACACACACAGACACAGGCAGACGGATACATAGGCACAGACATGCAGACACAGGCAGACAGGCTTACAAATACAGACACAAACACAGACAAAGGCAGACAGAACCACGGCTACAGGCACAGACAGAGACACAGACACACAGACAGACGCATAGACAAATTCAGTCACAGATAGACACACGCGCATACAGACACAAGCAGACACACAGGCACAGGAAGTCACAGACAGACAGACACAGGAAGTCACTGACAGACAGACCCAGGAAGGGCCCAAGTACTTACACTCTCCTCGTCCTCCGGGGTTCCTTCCTCAGCTGTTGGCTCTTTCCTTCCCTCACAAATCCTTTCGCGTCCACTTCGCACCACGTCCGTCCGCGAACACACCGCCGTGCTCATCTACTCGTCTTCCACCCATCCACTGTCCACCAGGCTCAACCTTCACTTTCTTCTTCACCCCCCCGGGAGACCCCCATCTCGCCGTGCCTCGGGGCTTCTCCCTGCCCCGGATACGGGGGACGGGGGTGGGGGTCCTGGATCCCTAGTGTTGTACTCTCTCCCAAGCCGCCCGCCGCGCCGCCACAAAAACCCATTTACGCGACCCGTCCCCCAATTTGCCTTTTGCAATCGCAGGGACCATGTATATTCCATATGTCAAGGTGTCCCGAGCCTGTCGTCACGGGTGTGTTGATGCGAGACGCCTTTTAATAGGACTTTATCCACCTGAATGAAAGCTTCCATTGCTTTCCTTCGCAAGGGAAATGACAAAAAGCATCAAAAGTTCTCGACCTCTTTTCTCGTCAGTTTTGAAGACATGTATTGCTCTTGTTTAGCTTTCTCAAGGCGACTTTATCACTGAATTGAATCGCTAAACACCCATTAAATCCCACTAGTTTTCGATCCGTGGCCCCATTTGAGAAACTCAGGTCCTCCCAAGGTCCAGTGGACCATAGGTTGAGGACCATTGAGTAAGAGCAGCAATCTAGTGGGAGGAGTATAGTGTAAGCCTATGCGGTAAAAACTGCGCGGAACGAAAGCGAAACATGTTGCATCCCCTCAAGCCGCGCGCGACATGGATAACTTTGTTCCTTCTTCGTGCGAATGCTGATGGAGAAGAGAGAGTTGTGGACCAAGAACTGAAGGGAGAAGTAAACATGAAAAAGATGACCAAAATGAATTATTTTCCTTGTCAAAAGTTTAGGTGTGGGAAGAATAGAGAGAAGGAAGGAGGGAGAGACAGAGGAGTGTTCAGCCCATGAATTAAACATCGGTGATTGACATATACAGAGTGATTGACAGAGTGCTGACAGAGTTTGGAAATTAATATGGGATATTTTAATAACATTAGATTTAAGGATTATTTTATTCTCATTTCTAAAAGAGCAAAAGACCAGCAAGATATGCTGAGAAATTTGAACAAGGAGAGTCTAACGTAAATTTGAAGATGAATAAAACCAAAGTAATTTTGAATTCGAAATTTCAAAGTAAAGCATTTACAATCAATTGTGAGACTATGGAAGAATATGAAGAGTATAATTAATTAGGTCAACTGCTAAAACTAACTGAAGGTCACGAAAAAAATGCGTTTCACTATTGGCAGACTTTACAATCGGTGCATAATGCCAACTATGATCTACGGATGTGAAACTACGAAATTGACAAAGGCAATGGAGAAACTGAAGAGTGTACAGATGAGAATGGAGATATCAATGCCGGTAATAACGTTGAAAGACAGGAAGAGGGTAAGTTGGATGACTGGACTAAAAAATAATGTGGAGGCGAAAAAGAAGTGAAATTTTGCGTGGAATCTAGCCATAAAGGAAGAATGAAGATTGACCAAGTGTTACTGAGAGGAAGCCGCGAGATGGAAAACATGGAAGACGAATAGGTAGAAGGTGGAGAGACGAGATAGTAAAGTTTGCATGAGTGGCGTGTCAGAGGCCAGCACAGTCACGCGACTCGTGTAAGTCTTTGGGAGAGGCCTATATTCAGAAGTGGACTACGAATGGCTGATTGATCTCTGTGATCTCCATCTTTGCACTTCGTGGATAAGGAGTCGTTTCTGTCCCTATCATGCTGTTCGGGTCAGAGGCAATGCAGCAAGACTGAGCACATGGAATTTAGCGGGTAAGGAAAGCTTCAAGAAAACTCGAGTAAATTGAGATGTAAGTAAGGAAGAAAGGGCAAAAATAAGCGATTTGTCAATGACGACATAAAAGACCGAAGATTGAAGCTATAGATGCCAGAATTTTTCTATAGATTTTTGAATCGGAGACGGAATTGCATCAAGAAGAAGACAAAGATGCGTGAACAGAAAAAAATATATAAGGAAGATAAATGTCGTATGCTTCTTCTGCTCGGTTACAAATCAGCGGTTACTTTAGTAAATGAGCCAGATCTACTTGGTAGAGATAAAGCTTACAAGTAACATTGATATCCAAATGAGAGATCGTGAAAAGGGACACTGGGGAATATATAGAAAAAGAAAATGGGAGGTGGCGTGATGACAGCAGTGAAGAATAACATCATTGTGGATAATGTGGTACTGGGAACAGGTAACGCAAAGATCATTAATGTGAGATTAATAATTAGGAGGAAATATAGAAGATACACACACACACACACACACACACACACACACACACACACACACACACACACACACACACACACACACACACACACACTCGGTGGCACAGTTGGTAGAGCGCTGAACTGGGAAGTAGAAGTGCTCCCAGTACCCAGTTCGAATCCTGCCTGGGGCCGAAATTATTTCGGTATCGCTGTGCCTCGGGTCGTTACTCTGACTCTCGTGGGCGGGGAGTTGGGTGTGTGTGTGTGTGCAAGGTCATAGCATTACCCATAGATCGGACCTACGAGCTCTGAGCTCTCTTCCAGGAGGGAAATAGCTGTCGATCACGAGTCCAACACGTGATCCAAAAGACCAAGTTAATACACACGCACACGCACACGACTCGACGGCGTTCGCAACTGCTGCTACAGCGGTCCGAGTTCGAATTCCACCCAGGACTGAAATAAATTCAGTATCGCTGCGCCGCGAGTCGTTACTCCAACTCCCGTGTGCTGAGAGTTTGGTGTGTGTGTGCATGTAAGGTCACAGCAGTACCCATAGATCGGTCATATATGAGCTCTGAGCTCTCTTCCGGGAGAGCAATAGCTGTCGATCACCATGGTGACCATGGTGAATCACACATATACACACACGCGCAAAAAAAAAAAAAAAAATAATAATAATAATAATAATAATAATAATCCACTCAGCTAAATAGAACTGCTTAACAGAATAAAATATGAAGATAAACTCGGTATAAGGGTTAAACATGAGTTTAAAAATCTATTTGTGGTCACGATTTCGCCCCAAATAATAAAGTCGCCCAGGGTCAGGTAGAATAAAGACATACAACTTCGTCCAAGAGCGTTATTACATCGACCTGTGTGGTCGTCGAAACAGATAACGCGGCGTCTGCACTCTCCCGCGCCAAACTCTACCCTATAATCACCCCCACCCTGAAGGGGCGTCTAGACCCAATATTTCGATATCAATAAGGTTGCTTCATTGTTTACCTCTTGCTTTCAGACAGGCCAGTCGTCTTGCTCCATATCCGCAGTTCTGTGGTATTATGATGTTTGAAAAAAAAATCATCGGTTGGCAAAATATTAGTATTGGATGATATACGAATAAGATCCTTGTCATGGATTAGACATCTGTTATGGCTGCCCGCAATCGATTTCAATAGCTTGAGGGATTTTTTTTTCAGAGAAATATTTAAATTAATTAGTCACGAAGGCAGGAACGTAAAATCTTTTGTGCAACACGATACCTTCAGACGACAAGAATTGTTCATGCATGAAAAATACGTTCGATTTTTTGTTTTCCTCAGTGTCATCAGCCATGGAACGAAAACTGTCAATTCAAATGACAGCCCTCTGGTTTTGCGCAATGTTTCTGATGGTGTAAGGCCATCACTTTATCATTATTATTTTTTTTTCCTTTCATGCCGCGCCACTATATTTCGTGTGGACGACTCCAGGGCATTATACTACTCCTTTCACTTGCCAGCTCCTTTGAATAATTAGCGTCATCAGATTCACTTCTATACCTGGAGAGTAATTTGATTTTATGATCGACTATACCAGAAACCACTTAGATGTGAAAAATAGTTACAACAACTCTGATCTTTCACGCAATTCATTTGTCGCACTTATTCGATTGAACGTGAAATAGTACGGTGTCGTGCAAAAAAAAAAAAAAAAAAAACAGGAAATGGGGTGGCATTGCCTCTTGGGGGCTTTATCTCACGGAATGATCGAATGCGCAAATGATTTTATCTGTCATCGTCTTTCCTGGTGTTCCACTTCTTGGTGAGAGTATATGAAATCATGTTCGATCAACATAAGTTTATGTATTAGTAAACACTTGTTCTGTTTGAGTCGAGTGCCAGACTTGTACTATTGATAAGGCTGATTATGATGAAGCCTAGATTTTATACCCCAGTGTCAATGGCCTGCAGTTCTTTTTTTTTTTTTATCAAAATGTAAGGAAATGCAAATATAATTCTTTAGGAGCCCTTCAAAATGTATACAGGACACAGGGTACAGGGTCGGGACGGTTGTAGATGTAGTATTAGTGTAAAAGATGGAAGTGCAACAGACTTTAAATGTGCAGCTATGGCTTAATGTAAGAAGATTAGAACAAAAGAGTGAAGGAAGTTGCAGGAGACCTTGAGGCCTACACTAGACAGTTCCATGTCCATAACGACATATTGCACCCATCCATACAACTTCCTCTTGAAACAAACAATAGTTGCAACGCCCAATACACGGTTAAGTCTATTCCATTCGTTAATCACTCTATTGGTAATCCAGGTCTCTTGTCTATTTCTTTCTTGAAACACAAAGGCAAAAGCCGACAAGACTGAGGATCAACACCGTGTGAGATCGAAACCTTTATTGGTACGTCGTACCACTAAAGGTTTCGATCTCACACGGTGTTATTTCTTTCTTAAACCCTTGTCCAGTTCAAACCCATTACTACGAGAAGAAAAACAAATAGGGAAGCCCCATTTGATGACGTACTGTTGTCATTTACAAATGTGATCAGAAAAATATTGGAGAGATACCGACTGAACGGTTGAGTTTCCATTTTATCCAGTCTGCTTCTATTGAATAAAATGGTTTAGTATTATTCAGAATTAAAGTAACAAATGGGCACCAAGGATTTGATGCCTTTTTAAGAAGAAGATTTTTCGAGGTGCACGTAAAGACGAACTGAAAGATTCGTAAAAATATTATTGTCAGCTATTGAAGTTAAGATGACACATCGGCTGCTTTTCATTCTCTCTCTCTCTCTCTCTCTCTCAGAGTAGAAGTGCTGATAAACTACA
>NC_134810.1:27431213-27466213 GCF_046742065.1 Oratosquilla oratoria
TATGAGTGATGGGATGGTGCGGAAATGGGTGAGAGCTTTTAAAGAAGGCCATACAAATGTGCCCGTCCACACGCAGCCAATCAAACTCAAGATGTGATCAGATCATTTGGCTGGGAACAACTTGATCACCCTCAACTGGGTGGTCAGCGCCACGATGACGATGAATATGTCAAAACGGCCGTGTTGCAGTGGTAAGGCGGCAGATTTCTACGAGGATGGTATTCAAAAGCTGGTTGTGCGATATAATAAATGCCTTAGTATTGGTGGAATATATGTTGAAAATTAGATTACAGTACAGGCTTCATGTAAAAATAAAATTGTTACGAAAAGTCTACTTGTTTAATTTTAATTCAAAACGTTACTTACTTTAAAAACACGCCTCGTGTATTCACTTGGTCTTTGGATCACGTGTTGGACTCGTGATCGACAGCTATTTCCCTCCCGAAAGAGAGCTCAGAGCTCGTAGGTCCGATCTATGGGTAATGCTATGACCTTACACACACACACACACACACACACAAAGAAAAGGGCATAGAAATCACTCCCATCCAATTCATTTCCCATATATTACACTCCCCTCCACCCTCCTCCCTGCCTCCTATCTTGGCACCTCCTAGATGACGGGTCATCCCTGCACCCTGTCCACTGCCCTGGGTCAGAAGCAGTGTCGCAAGACAAAGCACATCCACAGCAAGGCCGCTTCATAAGTTCGGCGACCCCCCTCCCCCCCCTCTCTCCGTCCCCTCATGCAGGAAAGGAGAAAACAGGGAGAAATCCCTTCGGGCTGCGTCAAATTTTTTTTCTCATACATACTTCCTCACCCCCCATCCCCCACCCACTCCCCCTCATGCATCACAGCCTCATCTATACACAACCCTTCTCCATTCACCTCTATCTTCTGTCCTCTCCCGTCCTTCCTCTACAGACATTCCTCTCTTTTGTAAAGCTCCTTTCACCCCATCCATACATCTCATCCTAGGACGCCCCCTCATATTCACTCCTTCCACCTCCGCCTTCCACACTTCTTTTATTTATCTTTCTTCACTCATTCTTTCCATGTGTTCAAACCATCCTAATACTCTTTCATCAACCGTATCTCCCAACTCCCTTTCCACCCCTGTTCTCCTCCTCACCTCCTCATTTCTCACTCTATCTAGCCTTGTAACCCCTATCATACCTCTCAGACATTTCATCTCAAAGACATTCAAACTCCTTCTCTCTTCCTCTCTCATGTTCCATGTTTTTGCCCCGTACATTGCTGTTGGCACAATCACTCCTTCATATAACCTCCTCTTAGCATCCATTCCCAGATGTCTATTTCTCATTACACTTTTTAATCCACCAAGGCATTTACTAGCTTCTCTCAATCTACATTCTACCTCCACCTCCACTCCTCCCTTTCCTGTCACATTCGCACCCAAGTATCTGAAACTATCCACTTTCTCCAGTTTCTCACCTTTAATGCTCACCTCCAGCCTATTGTCACTCTCTCCCCTTGTACATCTCATCACCTTGCTTTTGCCCACATTTATCTTCAGCTTCCTTCTTTCACACACCTCAAACTCTGTCACTAACTTCCTCAATCCTTCCTCTGATCCTGCTACAAGCGCAGTGTCGTCAGCAAACAACAGCTGGCCCAGCTCCCACTTTTCTCAATTTTCTTTAATCATCTCCAACCCCTGGCCCACTACCCTTGCATTCACCTCTCGCACTACCCCATCCATGTATAGATTGAACAGCCGGGGCGACATAACACATCCCTGACGAAGTCCCACCTTTACCTCAAACCATTCACTCTCTCCATTTCTAATCCAGACGCAAGCTCTACTACTCTCATAAAAACTCTTTACTGCTCTTAGCAGCTTTCTTCCTATCCCATATATCTGCAGTACCTCCCACAGTGCCTTCCTGTCTACTCTGTCGTAAGCTTTTTCCAGATCCATAAAAGCCCAAAAAACATCATTACCTTTTCCTATAGCTTTCTCACATACCTGTTTTACCACAAAAATCTGATCTACACATCCCCTACCTGTCCTAAAACCATACTGTTCCTCACCAATTACTCCCTCTGTTCCTCTCCTAATCCTCTCAATCAAGACCCTCCTATAAGCCTTCCCAACTACACTCAACAAGCTCATC
The DNA here is from genome assembly GCF_046742065.1 of Oratosquilla oratoria. Taxonomy (NCBI): domain Eukaryota; kingdom Metazoa; phylum Arthropoda; class Malacostraca; order Stomatopoda; family Squillidae; genus Oratosquilla; species Oratosquilla oratoria. Next base: position 27,433,353 of record NC_134810.1, read on the forward strand.
CCTTTGTAACTACTACACTCACACTTGTCCCCCTTTCCTTTGTAAAGCGGAACTATACAGGCACTCCTCCAATCCTCTGGCACTCTACCCTCTCTTAAACAAACATTAAGTAACCTCACCAGCCAGTCCATCATAACTGTACCTCCTTTTTTCAGACATTCTGCATGACATCCATCCAACCCAGGTGCCTTACCTGCTCTCATCATCTTAACAGCTGCTTTCACTTCATCCTTCCCTATTTCTCCTCCATTTTCCTCACTCATCACTCTCATTTTCTTTGCGCTTCCCACTGCAATTACCTTTCCCTCCCTATCCTCCTTCATATTTAGCAACTCCCTAAAATACTCTGCCCACCTTCCTCTCACTGCCTTCTCTTCCATTATCATGTCTCCATCTGCACCTTTTACTTTTTCTTCTCTACTTGATTCGCCTCCTCTTCCTCTTTTAACTTCCTCCCAAAACATCTTTTTATTACTTTCAAAATTTTCTATCATACTCTTTCCCCATTTCACATCTGCTCTCCTCTATGCTTCCTTTATCTTATGCTCAACTTCCTTTCTCTTTACTTTGTACCTCTCATACGATTCCCTCGTCCTAATTTGTAGCCAATCTATGAATGCCTGCTTCTTCTCTTCTACACCCTTCTTTGCTTTCTCATCCCACCACTCACTACCCTTCTTTCTATTTCCTCCCGCCCTCCTTGTTCCACACACCATCTTTGCACACCTTATGACTCCCTCCTTGAACCATCCCCATTCCTCCTCCACTCCTAGTTCTACTCTATCCTTTACTCTCTCCCACTCCTCTTTCAACTTCTTATACTCCTTCTCCTTTTTTTCCTCATTTAAGTAGTTCACTCTAAGTACCTCCCTACCTTCTGCCCTTTTCCTCTTTCTCCACCTATTTTCCACTCTCAATTTACCTTCCACCAGGAAATTAAAACATAGACCAATTTTAGCTGAACGATAATTTGTTGACATAAATATCCACAACTCATCTCGATCCACAAGGGCAGAAAGGTTTTCTTAATACAAAATGAAAATGCTATTGTGAGTTCTCATGTATGAATTCTGGCCCAAATCTACAATTATTTTATGTATAGCTAATGTTCCTTTTTCGCCATACACATAAACACAAGAAAATGGCAACCGATTGGGTTGACGTGCTTCTTTTGCCTTGCGTTTTATCCTGGTAGATAACGGTGCAATCTCTCACGGAAGAGTTCTTCTTACAGAATCAACAACACCTGACACTTTTCTTACATTAAATTCCATGCAGTATATTCAGATATATGTATACATACACCCATTTATTTAAGTATAAAATGTTCTCTTGCTTCCGGTGAATACAATTCTTCATGTGAAACAGGTGATAAACGGGAAATGGAGGAAAAAATATGGTTGACCATAGCATCACCCTTAGCCATTCTGAGAAAAAATATCTAACGGAAATGGTTTAATCGAGCACTTTTGTTTCACCGAAAGAATTTTCAATCAAGCATTGCAGATGTGTCACCCGTGATAGGATTTCCACAGCTGTAATGTTTCCCATCACTCAGTTGCGTATCTGGGACGACTTGACGCGATGTGACAAGCGAAGCTGTCTTAGCGCTAATGTTACCAAAGGCATTCAAGTATTAACTAAAATTTTAATAAATATTGGGGGAAATAAGACTCCGCACTAAGTTCACTATAATTGGGCTGCACTATATGTACATAGTTTCCGTGCCTGTGACGGATACTTTTGTTTTAATGACTCACTTTCTTTTTCGTACCATCATATGAACTTCGCCTACATGTACATCATTATCGAGAGGGTAACATTTCCGATTTCCCACACCTCTCCACTTGTCGTGTCTGTTACGTCTCAGGATATCTTTTTTTACCATTAATTTTTCACACGCATCGCTGCACTTATTTTATGTCGTTCTGTAGGCACAGAGGACATATAACTCTGATTCATACCCTGAGACACATCGAGCGAAGAGTTCTGCTCAGGTTTGTCTTGGCATCACCGTGCATAAAGCTCTGTTTACCAAAGTTGTTTGTCGGTGTTAATTTTTTAAATTTATCTTTACTCTTGACCGGATAAATGATTTATTATAAACAGAATTTATTTAGCATTTTAGTTGCGAAAAGCTCATAGCTGAATAGAATTGACGGTGGAATGAATATATAATTCTGTAATTATACACTAGAATTGTTCAGCCTTTCGCTGTAGCATTTTGCATGATAAACCCTCAGAGATTTTAATTAGTGTCTTGGTAAGGCCTTGTGCAAATAGATTACTGTGTTTTGCAGTTCTGTGCAGAATACAGGAGTACTTTGCTCTTTTGATGGGTATCTTATATTATCAACAAAGGTGTTATTGTGACAGTTAACGTCTCCAGTACATTCGATATTGTATTTACTTTGGTTGCCATCAGGCGATTTTATTTAGCTAAGGGGTATATACAGACATTCGATACTTGAAACCTGACGTTACTATTTGTTTGGCGTTTACATTGGACTTGCTAAGGCGTGCTTCTACGAACGTGACCAATCTGTTGGCGTCTACATTCGACTACCGTTAGACGACGTTATTCAGCTGAGGAAAACTCTTAGTATCTTGGCTTTCAGACTTGAGTTTTTTTTTTTTTTTTTTTTTTTTTTTTTTTTTTTTTTTTTTTTTTTTTTTTTTTTTTTTTTTTTTTTTTTTTTTTTTAATGTTTGCAGGTCTGTCATCCGCCCGGACAGGTGATCCGGAACAGTTCACGCATAAAACAGGAGATGGTGGTGTCCGCGTGATGCCACTGTCAGTATGGGCGGTACCTAGAGGAGGTCAGGAAGGGAGAGCACCCCTCAACCTCAGGCGGCGCTAGAGTGAGGGTGTGCCCCTAAGAAGCTGAGGGTTGCCTCGGAAGGGGAAATGGTGAAGTAATGCGCCACCTATGCCGCGGTGAGTGGCGGGTTGTGATCGCAAAGAGTGGCAGTGTCTGCACTCCAACAAGCTGTTGCACCGCGGCCCCACAAAGTTTGCAAATTGCAACACTTGTGATTGTCTTTTCAAGGCGGATCCTGTGGACGATAGATTGCGCCCTTCTACCAGGAGGCAGGTGGACTACCTCGTACCTAGTATCCTACCTACCTAGTATCGTACCTAGTATCCTACCTCGTATCTAGGTAGTATCACAGCGCTGATTCCGAAGTATGAAGATTACTGTTGTGGTCGGACCTGGTCATCCATCTGGCCTTATTGATGGTGATGTCCTTAATATGTGTCATCGTGGATGCCAAGGGCAGTGATTCTGCTGAACCTCGTCGCTGCCATCCCCAATAGTGTTCCCTGGAGTCCCAATATAACTAGGAATTCAGTGAAATTTTGCAGACCTTTCATGCTGGTTGAAACTGGGACCAGTAATGAGTATCTGATTTGCACCTTAATTCAAACTGTTGTACAAATAGTTATCGTAGATAATGCTGATGTTGTCTTTGGTGATGGTACGATGGATTCTCTTGAAAATGATGCCATTGCCTTACAATTGTTTAGAAATATGGTCTTTTGTGACCACGCAGAGTATGTGAACGGAGTTTGTATTAGACTCATGCGGAACTTCTTACACATTTTGGCCACCGGCGTGATACAACGGCGTGATACAATATTTTTTTCAAACTTCATATATGATGTCGTTTACATACAAAACTTGCACTAAATCTAATTAACCATTGCTCATAACTTCAGTTTTTTATATACTAAGCATTTTTTCCATTGCTTTCCGATTTCACTTGTTTTATATTTTACAATCATACACATATACCAAAGTCTTTTTCCCCCTTACACGGGAGGTAGCCAAAAGAAAAAGACATAGAAACCACTCCCACCCATTCCATCCCCTACATACTCCATTCCCCTCTACCCTCTTCCCTCCCTCTTATCTTGGCACCTCCTGGATGACGGGTCATCCCTGCATTTTGTCCATTGCCCTGGGTCAGAAGCAATGTCGCAAGACACAGCACATCCACATCAAAGCTATATAATATCGATCTCTTGTCCGAGTCAATACAGAGGATAAATAATTAGTGACTGTATGAAAGTTGATGAAAAATATGCGCATCTAATCAAGTTTATGTCATTTCAGAAAGATCTGTGAAACGAAGAATGATGAAAGCTTCTGCAATACTGGTCCTCGTGGCCACGGCAGCCGCCGTTGGTGTCTGTAACGCCTCACCGGTGTCGAGGTAAGAGGAAACCAGAATTTCTTTGTCTATTCGAGTATTATTCGTGAAAGTAACAAGGTGGCGAGAAAGGAGGGGATACCAGTAGGAATAATCCAACTGAGATCACATAAAGAGCCGCGTGGAAGAAGTTGTTAGCAAGTTACAAGACGAATCCCTCTAGTCCGACGTTTTTCGACCATTTTCTTTTATGTCCCACACACACTTATGCATTGTCGTTGTTGTTCAGCCTCCTGGAGATCACTTCAAAATTGAAAACAATCGTTCAATAAATAGAATTATATAATCGTCGTGGCCCCACGGATCCATTGGCCACAAGTTGTGAACAGTGTCATTGTCTGTCTATTTATCTATCTACCAAGAGCCTCTCCTCCCTTATAAGGTAGGTAGCCAAGTCAAAGACACGTACCTACTTTCACCCATTCCACTCCTACCCATTCCACCACCTTTTCCTCCCTCTCATCTTAGCTTCTGTATCCCACCCTCTTCCCTGGGTTAGGAGCACTGTAGCAAGATACAACACATCCACAGCAAGGCCGCTTCATTTAATCGGCGACCCCCCCCTTCTCCGTCCCCTCATGCAGAAAAAGAGAAGACGGGGAGAAATCCCCTCGGGCATCGTCAAAATATCATTTACAGGTAAGCACCCACCCCATCCCCCGCCCCTCCCATGCATAATAGTATCATCTTTACACAGTCACTCTCCACTTATCCCTATCTCCTGCCTTCTCCCTTCCCTGCTCAACAGACATTCCCCTCTTTCCCACTGCCCCCTTCATCCCATCCATCCACCTCATCTTTGGTCACCCCCTCAAGTTCACAACCTTCACCTTTGCCTTCCACACATCTTTTACTAATCTTTCATCACTCGTTCTTTCCATACGTCCAAACCATCACAATACTCTTTCATCGGCCCTACCTACCATCTCCTTTTCCACTCCTGCTCTCCTCCTCACCTCCTCATTTCTCTCACTTTGTTTAACCTAGTAACACCTATCATACTTCTCAGACACTTCATCTCAAAAACATTTAAACTTTTCCTCTTTGCCTGTCTTAAATCCGAAGTCTCTCCCCCATACAATGCCGTTGGCACAATCACCCATTCATACAATCTCCTCTTTGCTTGCCTGTGATTTTCCATAAGCCACAACACAGGAGTACATATCGTACACACTCCTAGAAATTTTCCATCTAGAATGATTTCCGTCTTGGTTTTCCTCCTTTGGCCCCGTCCATACTGTGCCCCATGACCATGGCGGTGTTGGTGGGGCTGTTGAAAATCGAAGTTTCCAACACCGCCAGCACACTGCTGAGCTGTTTTGAACCGATTCGATTTGATGGGCATGCAGGTGTCACCAGTGCCACCTCAGCCTTTGTCGAGGGGAGACATATGCGTTACATTCTCCGTCATGGCTACTTCTGTTGGCCCCATTGATTGCACGAGAAGCCACACTCAATATTACATAGTTATTGAAGCAGCATCCCTGCATATGGAACATCAAGAACAAAGAACACAAATGCGAGCCTTGATGATACGAGGAAAAAATTATTCTGAACCGTGATATTAGAAATATCTTTTTAGGTTGTGCTATTCCTCACCGCGGCTCCCGCCAAAAAACAATTTCTTTAAAAGTCGCAACTGACGTTACTATTAATTTGCATCACAGTGAAACGTCGGTTTTCGAAGATAATTCGTTCTAAAAATATGTTCTAAAACCGAATTGTTCGAAAACCGAATTATATTTTCCATTACAAATAATTTAAAAGAGATTAATTCGCTCCCAAGTACCACATGAATGCTTATTTACCTAATTACACTTTATATATCATATAATAAATAAAACATAAAAGTGCAAATCAAACGAAAAACATAACAGAAGTAAATTAAATGACAAAGCAACACTGTACAGTTATTATGTAATGTATGTATTGTACCCTTTTGGCTGCGATGTGAACGCATAGGTGGATGGAGATGAGGGAGGGAAAGGGGCGAATTATTGCTCGGAAAGGGAATCCCTTTCCATAAATACTTCTGGTGATTCTTGTTCGGGTGTTTCTTCTCTTCTCTTTGGCTAAGGTAAATATTTCTCTTTGGTTTCTTTCCGTTTTTCTTTCACTGGAAACCTTTCCAATGTTTGTTGTTTTAGCCTGCGCTTTAATTTTTTTTAAAATGTGATATGACATTGTCATTGAAAAGATTTACTGCTCCATGTGCTACCACGGTGTCTGGGTGGTATTTTTCTACGAAATTTTGAACATCATCACATTTAGCACAATTTTTTTTTTTTATTAAAGAACTTGGTATATCTTCAATTCTTTCCTCCTCCTCAGAAGACTGTTACTCAGCCAATTTCTTTTGCTGTTCATTTTGAAGGTGTGCAAGCTCTTCAGTGGTAAGCTCATTATTGTGGTCTTCCACTAGCTCTTCAATATCTTCACTGTCGACCTCCAAGCCCATATTTTTTCCCATAGAAACAATCTCTTCAACAATAGCATTGTCCTCGACAGCAGCAGCAGATCCAGCAGTTTCAAACCCCTCAGTCTCTCTCTGGTACACAGCCTGAATTCATGGTTCTAGCACTCATTTGGTTCCATGCATTATCAATAAGATTAACACAACTCAGGATATTGAAATGGTATTTCCAAAATTCTCTCAAGGTTAACTGAGTGTCATTAGTAACTTGGAAAAATTGACGAAACGTGGCTTTAGCATAATGTTTCTTAAAGTTAGCTATGACCTGTTGATCCATAGGTTGGGTTAGAAGCGTTGTGTTAGATGGCAGGAATTTGACCTTAATAAAATCAGACTCACCAACTAAGTCATCCTTCAAACCTGGAGGGTGAGCAGGAGCATTATTCAACACGAGAAGGCATTCTAGTGGCATTTTTTTTTTCTTGCAAGTATTTTCTAACACTTGGGGCAAAAACCTTGTGAATCCATTCTGTAAAAAATTGTCTTGTCACCCAAGCCTTCGTATTAGCTCGCCACATTATAGGCAATTTACTTTTCATAACATTATTTCTTTTGAAAACTTTTGGATTATCAGAATGATACACTAGCAGTGGTTTGACTTTGAAATCACCACTTCCGTTACCGCACAGCAGATGAGTGAGTCTGTCTTTCAAGTATTTGCGGTCTTTGTTTACTAATGATGGTCACTCCTTTTGCAACATCAGCCGATTTTATAATTTCTTTATTCTTGAGAATAGTGCAAATTGTAGACTTTGCCATACCGTACTGCACAGTAAGATCAGATACACGAACCCCATTTTCGTGTTTTGCGATAATTTCTTTCTTCGCTTCGATTGTTTTTCTCACAATTTTTCTTTTTCCGTGACCAGTATCACTTTTTGCTTTGGAGCCATGGCTGAGGGCTAGTGTAGGAAAAATAAATGCTGAATACAATAAAATTGATAACGAAAGTACAGCGCAATTATTCAGCTCAGCGGTCAACAGAGAACTGTTTACGTTTCGTCAGCGGCCACGTGTCAGCGTCGTTCGAGAACCGAAATTTTGTTCGAAAACAGAGGTATTTCCAGCTCGAATTTTTCGTTCGAAAACCGATTTGTTCGAGTTCAGAGACGTTCGAGAACCGAGGTTTGACTGTACTTATTTGTGGGGTTCAAAGTATTCAGAATGAGAGCAGCTATCCAATGGTATACATAAGAATTGCATCTGTGATACTGGCAAACTTTTTTTAATTAACCGATTTTTTCTTAAAGAAAATATACCAGTACGAAAGATTGTAGACACCTGGAGACAAAAAAAAAAAAAAAAAAAAAAAAAAAATATATATAAATAAATGAATAAAAAAAAAAAAAAAAAAAATCATGCTTTCCCTGCTCCCAGCGTTGGCAACACTTTTGCAAGAGCTTTTAGGATAGGTCATGTGCGTTTGTTATTTTCCACCGCAGCCACCGATTTTTTCTTAAAGAAAATATACCAGTACGAAATATTGTAGACACCTGGAGACAAATGAATAAATAAATAGATTATAAATAAATGAATAAAAAAAATCATGCTTTCCCTGCTCCCAGCGTTGGCAACACTTTTGCAAGAGCTTTTAGGATAGGTCATGTGCGTTTGTGCTATTTTCCACCGCAGCCACCGAAAGATAAAAACGCTACTGACGTTACTATAAATTTACGATATTTATTTATTGTGTTCAAAATATTCAGAATTATAGGAGCTATGTAGATAATAATGGGACCTTTCGCAGTGAGCAAATTGATACCAGACACCGCCAGATTTTGTAATTCTTGCCGGAAAATAAATACTTTTTTGGGCAAGTTTTATAAGCTTATAGAGGTGTATCGTTGTACATTATTGTGTCTGAAATTTAAGTAAATTAATTTCATGATTGCAAACGGCATATAACATTGTTTGAGCCTCTGTTTATAATCACAGATGATATTCGTAAAACAGCCTATAATTGTATCAAGCCAAGCAATTTGTCATTTTCTACCGACTTCAATGGACGTATACTGATATATACTTTCATTTGAAAGCACCAAGCAATAGGCAAATCCATGTAATGTATCGAAGATATAATTTTGCATCGAAGACTTAATTTTTTCGGTACGATAAACTTTGTCTTTCTCTTATTTTTTTCTTGAATCTGACGTGCAGTTTGCCACGGCACACGTAAAATTAGTCATATTTGTTTGAAAATAGCTCCCAGCAGATCTAAGAGGCTATTCTTTACAAAAATATCGTTAACTTCGTACGTCCGCCACCACTGTTGTTATTTCTTATCTCACTGATTATCTTCATATACAGGACGTGACAGTGATATCCATTATTTTTCAACACTCTCAGATAAAATGCACAAAACCGAAATCAACTTCCTTTTATTTTTACTGCTCATAGTTACTTCAGTAAAAATAATTACCTATTTTTAGTTTTACCTCATAATTAAATTAACAAAGCCTTATCACACACCAGTAAGTACAAATTATAACATTAAGAGTCATGTTTTTAATTTTAAATACATTTATGCAGCAATTTATGGCGTATCTTTTTTTAAATATCGGTTTCCAAATTAGCTAAGTCACCCCTTTGCCTCGTGAAATCCGAGACAATTGAAAATTCTAGCGTTAAAAGGAATCTACGAGCCTGACTGCAAAAGGTCCCATTGCATTTGTGAGACTGGCATTCTTTCCTCATGCCCACTCAGTTTAGACATCACTGTGAACACTTAGTTTAGCATTCAACACCACCACCTGCTACATGCAGAGCTGCTTGAGGTACAGTGTGGACCTGACTTTAGGGTACTGACAGCGGCGTGCAGAGGTCTGGTAATGCCAGGGAAACTCCTTGACTGTATGCTACAAAGAATTCAGTATTAGGCCTACTACTGGGAGATATGAGAAGGGAAGATATTTTGAATATATAAACACAGATGAAACAAAATAAACACTTTATTCAATTTGAATATAAACCAACCTAATTTATTAAGTTATTCCCACCAAATGCTACCTCCTGGATGCCCCCCTGTCTCCCGCTCATTTTCGCACGAGCAGGACACGGGTTCTACACTCCGGTACCGAGCGCCTTCCCGTCTCCCCTTGGGATCTCGCTCTGCCAACTTCTATGTCCTCGCATGACGCGCTTGCACTACAACATAGCCCCTGTGTTTTTTTTTTTTTTTTTTTTTTTTTTATTGTTGGAACATCATTCGTGGAGGCACATTCCCGGTCACTTTTCGCGTACCCTAGCGCACCGGCATAGGTTGAACTCATAGGGCATCGCTAGACTGTGTCAAACCCACCCCCACAGGGGCAAAGGCCATGGCAGCCTCCCTGTCTCCGAGCAGAAAGAAACACCGACCCGACGACTCTGACGATGAGGAGAGGGCACCGGATCCCACTCACAACATGCCCTTCGACGTCGTCCGATCCCGCGAGACTAACCCCTTACAAGGAAAGCTAGTCTCCTTCAGATTACTACGGGATGGCACGGTCCTCCTTACCCCCCGCCACCAAAATGTAGTCAACACCCTCGACGAGGTCAAGGAGATCCGAGGACACAGGTTAAATATCACGAAGCTCCTACCGGAGGATCGAGTGACCAGGATGGTGGTCTGCAATTTCGATGCCAAATTGGGGCTACTCACGAGTCAGCCCAGGATCACCAGCGCCAAATGGCTACTCGACCGATTCAAACGAATAACCCACCACGTGATCATTGACGTCAAGGGAGACCCCATCAGCACGTTAGAATTAGGAGGATGGGGGAAATTTCACGGGGGTACGTACGTTCCCGAGCCCCTCAGGTGCTTCAGGTGCCAAAAATATGGGCATCACCAGAACCAATGTCGAGCACGTCTTCCCCGATGCGGCTTATGCAGCCGCCCTCACTTGACAGACACGTGCCTCGCAAAATTAAAAAACGGGGCCACTGACCTCCAAGCCAGATGTCCCAACTGCACCAAGAAACACCATGCATGGAATACTCGGTGCACGGTGAGGAAGACTGAGGCCGCGCAGTGCTATCAGAGGGCTGCGGAACGGGTAGATTTCGTCCCGGCGCCACTAGAAACCTTCGTATGGGGGAGCAAGAAGCACAACTCCCCCCCCGCCTCAAGTCAAACCATGCCCTACTTCTGCGCCAAACATTGATAGCAAAGAGACCTTCCCCGGCCTACCCGCACCCCGCCCTCCCATTGTCAACCCCACTCTGACCACGGCTCCCCCATCCCACAGACAGCAAGTGACCGCAGCACGACGTTCGGCCGTGAACCTCGATAAAACGGACGTATACCGCCGATCACGCACAACCTCTGCTTCCTCGATTCTCAACGATGCCGCTACACTCGTTATCCCAGAAACACAACCGCCACAACAACTCCCGCAACCATGCCCGCTCTCACACCCACAACCGCTGTAGCGCACCCTACACCCTCCGTTGTGCCGACCCTTTCGCCCACTGCCATTATCTTGGAAGAGAGTGACTTCAAGGAAATTCTCTCCACAGTTATCGAGGGGATTCAGGCCGCCCTCGGCCACAAAGCCCTTGACACCAAGGGAACCGATACCATGATCAAGAAGACCATGGAAATAATCCGCCGCCGACGGGAGCTGCGCACACATACGCCCGCCGCCCTCTACCCACCGTCACAAAGCACAATCAAGACAAAACCGCCAGCGCGACAACACCCCCTCCCCCCACTACCCAGCCCAGCCCTGCCCGCAACCACCCCCTCCCCCCAACTCGGTCCGCTCAGATAGCCCTGCCACTGCCTCATCCGCCGAAATCCCCTCCACTGATCCAGATGAACTCCCCCCCCCCTCCGCGTCAAGACCGATGATGACAGCTGCATCTCCTCAGCACCATCCACTTCCGGTGCCAACCGGGGCAACGGAAGTGACTCATACATGGACAGAGAGATTACTGATAATGCCTCTCTTCAAAAACACTGAACTGAGCGTCCTTCAGTGGAACATCAACGGGTTCCTCCGCAAGAGATCATATCTCCTGGCTATCGCTCAGTAATACGATTTCGACATAATTCTTCTACAGGAAACACTACTAAGGGAGAAGGTACGATTCCCAGGATATCGCACCTTCTCCTTACCACGCAGCGACACCACGAGAGGCTGCATGGCCCTCGTCAAGGACAGCCTACCCTGCAACGAAGACACCAACCCCAGATATTGTGGCGATGGCGTGGAGGCTCATGTGGTTCTCGTACAATGAGGCCATGAGACCTTCACCATCTGCAACTTGTACAGGGGCCGTCACGCGGTCCTGTACCTTGGAAAAGTGAGGACCCTTGCTGGGGACAGACTCCTCATCCTCGGACGGGGTTTAACGCTCACCACCCATCTCTGTCATCCACACAGGGCCTCAATGCTGCAGGGAATCACCTACACCTTACACTGACCTCCTCCTCCCACATCGCCTTGCTGAACGACGGCTCCCCGACCCATGTACGGGGAGGCAGGCTTGACCTAACCCTTGTGACTGCCACTCTCTCCTCCCGCGCAAGATGGGAGATCCACCCCGTTGTCACCAGTGACCACTTTGTCGTATGCACGTACATACGAGATGTGGCTCCGCCACCGGTGGTGCCACACATTCCGCGGTGGAACACATCCAAGGCCAACTGGCCTCTCTTCTCCAACGGCCTGGCGTCCTGGGCAACTGAGTACAACCCTTCAGCTAGGGACGTCGACAGCTAGGAGGCGGACCTCTCAACCGCCCTCCATGGTGCCGCGAGCGATACGATTCCACTGACAAGGACACTGCTCCCGGCGAGGGCGGAGTCACCTACTCCATGCTGGCACACCTCGGACCTGTAGGAGATGAGGCCTTTCTCCGCGTGATCAATGCGTCCTGGAGAACCGGGAGACTGCCCACAGCCTGGAAGACGGCCACAATAGTGCCGATCCCCAAACCCAAGGAAACCGGTGCCTACCGCCCCATCAGCCTGGTCAGTTGCATGGGGAAAAGAACAGAAAGAATGGTACTTAACAGATTGTTATGGAAACTAGGTCCGTTGCATGAGCATATCTATGCTTATCGCAAGGGCACTGGTACGGCCCACAGCATTGCCACCCTTCTCGCAGCAGTGAGGAGCGAGTCCTCCATCGCCATTTTTCTCGATCTGGAAAAGGCCTTTGAGCTAGCCAGTCCTCTGGCTATCCAAGACGCTCTCGCATGCAAAGGTGTGAGAGGAAGACTTCTCATCTGGATAAGCGACTACCTATCACGCAGATCTGCGTGCGTGCGTTTTCAAGGCCACTTGTCGGAGCCCACGATGCTAGAGAATGTTACACCACAGGGAGGGGTCCTCAGCCCGACTCTCTTCAACGTGTTGATCTCCAATATATTGGAGCTCCCCCTCCCCCACGGGTGCAAAATCATCTCCTACGCCGATGATCTGGCTCCCATCATTGCTGGGAAGCAACGATGCCACGACAGGGCACAGCGCTGCCTCGACGCCGTCGCAGCGGGATGCGTCAGGATCAAAATATCCCCTCGGAAATCCAAAGCCATGACATTCGGTCCTGGGGATGGGGAGGGGGGGGGGAGGAACCCCTCGTTACTCAAGGATTCGCAATGGACGGGGTCACACAATTCTAGTACCTGGGCGTATGCCTCGACAAGGGCCTCACCTTCAACAGGGAAATATCCTACCTCAGAGAGAGAATGACGGCCAGAACCACAGTGATGAGGGCCATGTGCGGAAGAGCACTTGGTGCCACACATCAAGTCCTACGCACGTACTACGTACAAGCGGTGCGTTCTATCGCCGACTACGCAGCCCCGGCTCTCCTTACTGTGGACGCGGATAAACTCCAGAGGCTTGAGACATGCCAGAATGAAGCGGCTAGAGTCATCCTGGGAGCACAACGGTGGTATAAAATTCTCAACCTCCAGCGGGAAGCCTCGCTTCCTCCTCTCCAACTCAGGATCAGAATGCTCGGGGCGGACTTTGTTGCCCGCGCACTCCACCCCCGCGACGAGACAGGTCTAAGTCGGGCCATCTTCACCTCACTTGCACGTGCAGACACACTGCAACGCCCCAACACTTGGCTCTCACACGCGGCCAAGCTCCTGGATTCCTTCCAACTGCGGCAACCTCTCCTCGAGAAGGGCATACCAAAATCCCACCCGGACTTCAAATGCCCGCCGCCGTGGGCACCGGCTCCCGTGACCTTTAAATTTACGTCACTCCCGGGGAAAAAGGGCGCATGCCACCCAGACAGAGCGCGCGTCTCTGCAAACAACGGCATCCGGGCACTGACGCGACCTGGTCATACCATGTATTTTACAGATGGTTCTGTAGAACCAAACAGCCCACACACGGCCGGAGCTGCCTTCGTCACTGATGGATACATCTTCGGCAGGAAAGTCAGCGACTCCGCGTCCTCTCTTTAAGCCGAGGCCGTTGCGATGCAGGGGGCCCTAGAACATGCCCTTGTATCCCATTCCAATTCCGTGGTTATCCACACCGACTCTCTGAACCTGATAAGCTGCTTGCAACAGGCAGAGCCCGAAGATAATGTCCACCTCCTCACCAATGTCATTACGCTCCTGCACGAATTACACCGTGCTGGACGGAATGTCATCATCAACTGGGTGCCAAGTCACGTCGGTGTGCATGGAAACGACCTTGCAGACGCAGCAGCTGCCGCAGCCCGCAAGCGCGCCAGTGTCGATGTCCAGGTCCCTCTCAGCAAGAGCCAGCTCCAACTTAGAACTAAGGCATTAGCACGCACGCAGTGGCGCCTCCAATACAGTCTGGAGACGCAGATTTCCCAACGAGCAGGGTGGTACAAAAAGGTGACAGCATATGAAGCTCTAGTCTTCACCTGCTCTACTCCCAGAAAGATAGAAAAACTGCTCTTCAGGCTGCGTCTCGAGGACCGTTGCTTCTGGTAACTTAATCCCCAGAGCACCATGGAAGACCGCCGGTGCAACCACTGCCGTGCACAAAATGTCGGCCTCCTCCACTACCTGAGCGATTGCCCCGCCACCTCTTTCCTCAGACGGGGACCACCGGTTCCCCCTGAAGGTCTTGTGAGCCGCCTCTGCCGCCTCCAAAGCCCCTATGAGCTCCGTCAACTACTAGAGCGTCCGCCGCCGCTCTACCAGCTGCAGCCTCTCTTTTTTACTGCGCCCTATTCCCCCTGAATAGCTACATTATTCCACCTCCTCTCCACAAGGTGTGTCTTACACAAACACTACCATGGGAGTGATACTTCACTGAAAAAAAAATAATAATAAATAAATAAAAAAGAAAATGCCCCCACACCCACCCCACCCGGGATCACTGCCCCTTCACCCTCCCCCCCCCCTTCTCTGCACGCCACTGTGCATTGACTACTTAGGGACTTTAAGTGACATCCATACGAACCTAGTCAAAAAGCTTTTGTCTATGGTTGCAAAATTATCACGATACAGAAAACAATGGTGATCACTTTTATTCATCCCCTCCATTCTGCTCCTTGCCTGTAATCTCTTTTGCCATCTCTACAACTCCATTTGAAGACTGACGTCACACTGATTTTGGAGTGTCCTTTTTCTTCCATAGTGACACCTTACTGTCCCATATATCTCTGATGCTGTCAAAGGTGATCAATAAATAATTTGTTCCCCATCTTAGCACCCATCTGGAGATAATTAATTGACAAATTCTAGTTTCTTTACTGTAAAGAAGTCGACACATATAACAATTTATCGCACTGACTAATCAAATGCAGTTGGTAGTCGATCATCGTCGGTCCAAAGGATAACCCAATTGATTGTTCTACGTTTATTTCTAAACCTCACAAGGCGATGCATCACACCCTGTAAGACATTCTGCATTGGATCATTTGCAATGATTCTGTATATGATGGCTGTGCTGTGCGTTTGATGTAGTGTACAGTGTGTCGCAGGGAGTTTGGCTTGGCCTTCTGTTGTTCATACTGGACACATTAATTTGAAAATGCCTCGAACGCTTGCATTCCCAGTGGTCTACTCATAGATGACTTGGCCGAAATAATTACCCAGTGTGATGTCTGAAGAATACAGATTTGTTTGTCCAATTGACAAGCGGAAGACATATTTGTGGTTCACAAGTGTATTACTTGAGTTTTGTGTCATCTTTGTAATAACACTTCCTTATTTCATCAGCTGTAGTAATTCTTTAAGGAGCCAGGAGTTATAGCCATCTGGTTTCACCTGTTTCTGCATTATTGCTTTTGGTTTTGACAATCTGTCAACGCATCACATCTACGTATCAGTATAGGATTGTTGTTAGTGCCAGGTTTCTTTGTGGAGACCAGACCATAAGTACGTTTTACTCCTACTGTGCGAGTGAAATGTCCGTCAGAGCGGAATGAAATGTCCGCTTGAGTAGGGTGAAATATCCGTTCGAGTAGGGTAAAATATCCTCTTGAGTGGGGTGAAATGTTCCCTTGAGTGAAGGTGAAATGTCTGTCTTAATTGAATGATATGCCCAACAAGAGGCAAATAAGATGCCAAAAATAGTGACCACTACAAGGTCAATGTGTCTAGGGTGTGTGTTCCTGTATCCCATATACTAAAACCTTTTGTTATTGTAACAGTGGCATATCTAAACTTACTTCTCCTATTCCTATATATGAGTATTTTATATCAATGAAACCTTCAGTGTGGTGTAGGCTCCTTACCATCTTTGCAGAGTCTTCGGGTGTCCTGATGTGACTGACTTTGCCCCCTGTGTCTGCTACACGGACTCTCTACTGGGGATCTTCCTCGAGTGCATCAACCTGAACAGCATGGCGGAGCTCAAAGACGCCTTCTCAAGGACCATGTTTCCCTTCAAAAGGATTACACGTCTGGAGGTAAGGTTCACTTCCTCCTCTCCTTTTCGTCACACCTTCTTTGACACTGTTGCGTTTGAGATGCTTGAATGTCCACAGCAAATTGAGAAAAACACGTGTATTTATCATACTCTCGATTTCATCAGTTCGGGGTAATGAACATTATGCAAACAGTTACTTTTTCAATTATTCGTAATAAACATTAAGATATGTCTGTCTATCTATATACAGTATATATATATATATATATATATATATATATATATATATATATATATTTTGGAAGTAGGCCGTTAATAATGCATGCGTTGTTAAAGTCAACAGCTGAGATAGCATTATTCTGTTTATAGAATATCTTTTCTATGTTACGCACTAATGTGCGGTCGTCTGGATGCAGATTTCCGAGTAGGATACTGAAGTCCATGGTGTTTTCCTCTAGACGTCTTTCGGCTCTAATTAGCCATCTTCAGGAGGTGTTGTCTGGTTGAATTGTTGACAGAGAATGACGCGGTTTGATCGTGTGGCGGTATATATCGGCGGAGAGCGGAGTGCCCAAACGTCCGCCCGCCAATCAGCGCGCGGGGTGCATCCTCTGTCTTCTCGTTGTAACAAATTCCTGTCTCAACTTCACCCACGAGATAGAACAACACAGCAAGCTCCCTTTCCTCGACATTTTGGTCCGTCGTGAAGCCGCTTCCTTTTCTACGGAAGTTTATACCAAATCCACCAATCTCGGATTTTGCCTTAACGGTGCAAGCGAGTGTCCTGAGCGGTATCGACGCAGCGTCATCAACGCCTTCGTCAAAAGAGCCCTCACCCACTGCTCAACATGGACCGCCACCAACGCAGAGCTCAAGAGAATAACCCAGCTTCTCAGCAACAACAATTACCCCATCCAAGAAATAGATAGTGTTATCCGGCATCGACTGAACACCTTTATGCACCAACAAGAACAACAGACAGTTACACAAAACATAAAACTCTTTTACAGTGCTACTATGTCTTCAGCCTACAAGGATGACGAGAAAGCCATCAAAAATATAATTTATAAGAATGTCACACCCACCGACCCTTCTTCAAAAATCGACCTCGTCATCTACTACAAAACAAGAAGGACATCCAAGTTAGTTGTCAAGAATAGCTGCCTCCCTAAGACAAGTGAAATACAGGAGGTGAACGTCGTGTACCAACATACTTGCTCGAGTGGTGACTGCAGTCGCCTAAATTCTCGGTACATTGGCGTCACCACTACAACACTGTCTAAGAGAATTTCAGCACATCTGCAGGACGGCGCCATAAGAAGACACTACTTGTACGAGCATGGACTAACACTTAAGAGACACCATATGGAAGGCACCACCGCCATCATTGAAAGAAATAATGACACCAGAAGACTAAAGATGACAGAAGCGGTGCTAATTTACAATCAAAAACCCGCTATTAATATACAACAGCAACCTGAAACGTCGTTACCAACGAGAAGACAGAGGATGCACCCCGCGCGCTGATTGGCGGGCGGACGTTTGGGCACTCCGCTCTCCGCCGATATATACCGCCACACGATCAAACCGCGTCATTCTCTGTCAACAATTCAACCAGACAACACCTCCTGAAGATGGCTAATTAGAGCCGAAAGACGTCTAGAGGAAAACACCATGGACTTCAGTATCCTACTCGGAAATCTGCATCCAGACGACCGCACATTAGTGCGTAACATAGAAAAGATATTCTATAAACAGAATAATGCTATCTCAGCTGTTGACTTTAACAACGCATATATATATATATATACATATATATATATGTATGTATATATATATATACACACCAAAAGCCTTTTCCCCCTTATAAGGGAGGTAGCCAAATCAGAGGTATGTACCTATTCCCACCCATTTCACTCCCCTCCACCACCTCTTCCACTCCTATCATCTCGGCTCCTCATGGATGACGGGTCATCCCTGTATCTGCCAACTACCCTAGGTCAAACGCAATGCAGCAAGACACAGCACGTCCACAACAAGTCGCTTCACCCAATCGGGGACCCCCCCCCCATCCGTTCCCTCGTGCAGAAAAAAAAAAAAAAGAAAGAGAGAGAGAGAAGATAGGGAGAAATCCCTTTGGGCCGCGTCAAAATATCATTCACACATAAGCACTCCCCATCCCCCATCCCTTCCTTCCTTGCATAACAATATCATGAATACATAGTCATTCTCCAATCATCCCTATCTCCTGCCTTCTCCCTTCCTTGCTCAACAGACATTCCCGTTTTGTTCAACGCCCCCTTCACCCCATCCATCCATCTCATTCTCGGTCGTCCCCTAAAGTTCACTCCCGCCAACTCTGCCTTTCACACCTGCTTTACTAATCTTTTATCACTCATTCTTTTCATGTGTCCAAACCATACCAATACTCTTTCATCAGCCCTATCTGCCATCTCCTTTTCCACTCCCGCTCTCCTCCTCACCCCCTCGTTTCTCACTCTATCCAACTTAGTAACCCCTATCATACTTTTCAGACGTTTCATCTCAGACACATTTAAACTTTTCCCCTCTGCCTCTCTTAAATTCCAAGTCTTTGCCCCATACAATACCGTCGGAACAATCACCCCTTCATACAACCTCCTCTTTGCATCCATTCCCAGATGCCTATTTCTCATAACACTTTTTAGTCCCCCAAAACATTTACTTGCTTCTCTCACTCTACAGTTTATCCCCACCTCCATTCCTCCCTTTCATGCGACCCCAAATACCTAAAGTTATCCACTTCCTACAGCCTCTCTCCTTTTAGACTTACTTCCATCTTGTACCCTTGTACATCTCATCACCTTGCTTTTACACACATTTACCTTAAACTTCTTCGTATTGCACACTTTCCCAAACTCCGTCACTAACTCCCTTAATCCCTCCTCTGACCCTACCACAAGCGCAGTATCGTTAGCAAACAACAACTGATTCACCTCCCACTTTTCTCCATTTTCTTTAACAATCCCCAGTCCCCTGCCCATTTCTCAAAGGATTACAAAGGTGGAGCATGCCGACAGGAGACCTTTTGGTCCATAGCTAGGTCGGATGCGAAAAAAATCATAATAATGATAAACAAACAAATTTATAAATAAAAAAATAATAATGTAAATAATAAATAAAATAAATAAATGCATAGGTATATTTAGATAATAAACAAGTAAATAGTAAATAATAATGAATTGACGTAACTAATAATAAATGAGAATCAAACAAATAATAATAAACAAACGGACAAATTATACAAGACAAATAATATAAAATAAATGATAGTCATTACAGCATCTTGCTTAGGTGTTTATCTAAATGATTCTTAAAGCTTCGAACTGAACTACATTGCACTGCCTCTGCAGGAAGTTTATTCCATTCATTAACTACACACTTGGCGAAGTTGTTTCTACCCACTTCCAAATTAAATCTATTTCCGGACAGTTTGAGACCATTGTTTCTTGTCGGATTCTCATTCAGTGTGAAAATGTTGTCAATTCCCTTTAGAATCTTAAAGACCTGTATCAAGTCACCTCTGAGTCTACGCTTATTTAAGGAAAACAGATTCATGTTTTAGTCGATTTTTGTATGATTTATTTTTTATATTTGGAATAATTTTTGTAGCTCGCCGTTGTACTTTTTCCTCCCGCATCACCCCGCCCGTGTATACATTGAACAGCCATGGTGACATGACACAGCATTGATGCAGTCCCACCTTTATCTCAGACCACTCACTCTTTCCGCTTCCCATTCTTGACTGCCCTTAACAGTTTTCCCCCAATCCCATACATCTGCAAAACCTCCCACAGTGCCTCCCTGTCTACCCTATCATAAGCTTTTCCCAAATCTTTCTCATATACGAGTATCTACCTTACTGATATAATCTGATCTACGCAACCCCAACCTTTCCTAAACCAACAATGTTTATCACCTCTGTTCCTCTCCTAATCCTCTCAACCAAAACACTCCCATAAACCTTCCCAACTACACTCAAGAAACTGATCCCTCTGAATCTACTACACTTACATTTGCCCCCTTTTTCCCTCTTAAAGCGGAAATATACAGGCACTCCTCCAGTTCTCTAGCACTACCCTCTCTTAGACACACATTAAACAACTTCACCAGCCAGTTCACTATTACTGTACCTCCCAATTTTAGACATTCCGCATGACACCCATCTAACCCAGGAGCCTTACCTGCATTCATAATTTTCAGAGCTACTTGTGCCTCACCTTTTCTTATTTCTACTCCATTCTCCTCTCCCATCACCGTCATTTTCTTAGCGCCTCCCACTGCTGCCACCAATCCCTCCCTATCCTCCTCCGCATTCAACATCTCTCTAAAATAATCCGCCTATCTTCCTCTCACTGCTTCCTCTATAGATATGTATATATACATATATACATACATATA
Source organism: Oratosquilla oratoria (assembly GCF_046742065.1). Lineage (NCBI taxonomy): Eukaryota > Metazoa > Arthropoda > Malacostraca > Stomatopoda > Squillidae > Oratosquilla > Oratosquilla oratoria. Next base: position 27,454,285 of record NC_134810.1, read on the forward strand.
TATATATATATATATATATATATGCATTGTACGATATACAATGTACAATACAGAATATGTGATATACAATGTTTAATGTGTGATGTATATGATGCATATAGTGTGTAATATTTTATATGGTGTGTACCGGTATAGTACCATGTCTAGATTGATCGAAGTGCCGTTCTCTATATTTTTTTTTTCCCAGATAACAGATAGCAATCTCGCAGGGGAGTCCCTGGGTCCCATCTTCAAGGACCTTACCTTCAGGGAGGTATTACTGATCGACAACCATATCGATAGCGTAGATGCAAATGTCTTCATGGAGTCTGTGGATGATTTGTCAACTTTCCAGTACACAGATAATGCCACAACCAATTTTCCTCTAAGTAAGCCGTTGACTGATCCCAGAATTCTTCATTCCAGTACTAGAACTTACGTTGGAGGTCGAGGTGACGGCGGTTCGTACTCTGCCGTGAGCGAGTTGGACAAAGATCAAAGTTCATAGTCATGCTACAAAGTATTGGGCACTGTACTAGCCTCCTGATGGGGGAGGGGGGAGCTCACGATGTTAAACTGAATCAATCACCCAAATCAAAGTAATAGTAATAATAAACACACAAATGCACACAAAATAAATGGTATGGTATGAACATGCTTTGGCTGGCTTAGAAAGACCCATGTCTTGATTTCAGCTGAAGACAGCATGATGAAGGAAATGACTAAACCTACTTTGCAAGTACCATATGTTTCAGTGTGGTTACGTAGACTGGAATATGCATTGTATTTAATTACAAATTCAAGTACATCAGGGAAAGAAATATGATGATGATGATGATATGGTTTAACGTCACACACTCCCCCCTATTGGGAGGCTAGGACGGTGCCCCTCACAGAGGGCTTTGAAGGAAAGAAATATACTCATGTGATAGGTCAAAGCAGAGGTTGTTAGAATCCTTGGAAAAAAAAGTGACACGGAACAGGCAATTCGATTTTTGACTTGAAGGATCTTCTATCCCAAACCTGTGACCTCTCCTCTACGCAAGAATCACTACATAGCTGACTGAACTCGCCTGGGACAAATGTCACAAATATCCTTCAGGAACGAAATTGCTGGGTGGACTGTAGGGTCTATGACTATGAGAAAGTTAATGCTATGATACAGCAAGATTCTTCGTTGGAAACCGGAAAACAAGAGAGGTGATCCGTAGAATGTCCTTGGACTTGGTGCAGCATTGGTCACATTACCTGTTGGATATAAATTATTTGGGGGAAGTAATAGACAAGAATATGGTTATGTTTGAGGGTGCTTTTCAAATGTCGAGACATACATGCAAGTGCCAACAACCCTTTCTTTCATAAACAAAGGGCTGCCGAGTTGAATCATGTATCCCATTCATATACATATAAACCACATTTCATTGTTTTCCCCTTTCAGCACCTTGTGGGTGGTCTCAATATAGCACGGAAGAATTTGAGTCGCGTAAGTGGGGAGTAAAAGGATGGTCAAACCGAATAAAATAAAGTAAAACCAGTCATCCTGAGTCCACTGCTGAACAAAAGCCTCTTTCAAAGCATTCCATGATTCACATGACCGTGCCAACCTCCCCCATGTCACTCCTGCAAATTTCTCTATCTCGTTTCTCCACCTTCTGTCTGGTCTCCCTTTTCCACGCTTCCCATCTCGCAGCATCCATTCAGTAATACATTTGCTCCATCGCTCTTTAGGCGTTCACGCTAATTTTCCTGCACAATTTAACTTCCTCTCTTTCACCACCTCCTTAACATCTTTCACTTATCTTTCACTCTAGTCTGCTCTCTCACCCAACTTGCTTTCTTTCGGTCTCTCAGCATTATTCCCATCAGTGATCTCTCCATTCTCCTCTGTGCAGTCCTTAGCTTTGTTTCCATCGCCTTTGTCAGTTTCTAAGTCTCACACCCATTTCAAACATTAAGGTAGAGAGCCTCTCAGGATTTTATTATACTTACCAAACACTTTCCAACCAATTGTAATGTGCCTTTTTATTTCATTAGCATGGTCTTTGATCACTTTCACGATCCGACCCAAATAATTATACTCTTCAACTTCTTCAAGATTTTCACCATCGATTATAATCTCTTTACTTTCAACTTTCGTGTTGAACATCACTTTGGTTTTACTCTTATTCATTTTTAAACCTACTTTGAGTGTTTCCTTGTTCAGATCGCTCAGCGTATCATGGTGCAATGCCATAGTGATTTTGCTTCGAAAAAAGGAGACCAGAAGGAGCTTAGTAACTATCGACAGATTAGCTTCCCATCAAATATATATATAGCATTTTCCAAGATCTTTACATATAGTCTAATTCAAGTTTTAGATGGAAATCAACTGAGAGAACAGCCAGGCTTTAGAAGCAGATATTCTACTCTAGACTATTTGCAGGCAATGAACCAAGTAATAGATAAAATGACAATATACAATATATCTGTTTAGTTTTTATAGATAACGAGAATGCCTTTGACTCGGTAGAACAAATAGCAATACTAAACTCGCTACACAAACAGGGTACCAACGAACAGATCGTAAGGGTTCTTGAAAAGATTTATGCGAAAGGTACCGCTTTAATTCCACTAAAAGATACAAAAAACTCAAGATTGAGAAAGAAGTACGGCAAAGCGATACAATTTCCCCCAAATTATTTACAGCCTGCTTGGAAGATATTTTCAGAGGGTTGAGTTGGGAAGAGAAAGGTTTAAAGATTAATGGCGAATATTGTAAGCATCTAAGATTTGCTGATGACATTATTCTTATTTCAGAAAGAGTAGATTTGCAAGATATGATGAGTGACCTGAACAAGGAAACACTCAAAGTAGGTTTAAAAATGGATAAGAGTAAAACCAAATTAATATTCAACACGTAAGGTGAAAGTAAAGAGATTATAATCAATGGTGAAAATCTTGAAGTTGAAGGATATGATTATTTAGGCCGGATGGTGAAAATTATTAAAGATCATGAAAATGAAATAAAAAGGCACATTACAATTGGTTGGAAAGTGTTTGGTAAGTATAATAAAATCCTGAGAGGCTCTCTACCTTTATGTTTGAAATGTAAACTTTACAATCAATGTATTCTGCCAGCAGTAATCTATAGGTGTGAGCCTTGGAAACTGACAAAGGCAATGGAGACAAAACTAAGGAATGCCCATAGGAGAATGGAGATCACTGGTGGGAATAACGCTGAGAGACCGAAAGAGAGCAAGTTGGATGAGAGAGCAGACTAGAGTGAAATATATTGTGGAGGTGGTTAAAAGAGATATGGAATTGGGCAATTTAGCATAAACGCCTGAAGAGAAATGGAGCAAGTGTGTTACTGAGTGGACGTCGCGAGATGGGAAGCGTGGGAGAGACCAGACAGAAGGTGGAAATACGAGATAGAAAAGTTTGCAGGAGTAACGTGGGTGAGGTTGGCACGGTCATGTGAATCATGGTATGCTATGAAAGAGGCCTTTGTTCGGCAGTGGACTCAGGATGACTGGTTTTACTTTATTTTATTTGATCGAGAGAAACCGGTGAAAAGAGACTGCGCAATGAGATCAGTGAATGTAAACATAAAAGAGGTCCTTGCGACAGCCATTACGTCAACGTTGAGGATTTTTCCCTGACAAAAAATGCCTACTTTTACGCATTTTGTCATAAATAGTAATACTTTCCACTATTTACGTATACATGCGCTGTAGTGTAAATGTTGTTTACGAAGAAACGCGTCAAAGTAGGCAAATGTTTTTGAAACTTTTTCAAACGTTTACGGTTTTGTGGCTGGCATGAGGACGCCTAGTGCTTCGGTCACACATACACGGCTGGAGTGAGTTCGAGTTCGAGTTCGAGTAAAAATTACTTCAATTACATTTTTTTTAACTGAATGACGAAATTAGAGAAGTTAAACCTATACGAACTATAGGCATATTGTTGAATTGTCCTTAGTGACGAGAAACATGATAGCGTGACTGCGGCACTAAAGACGAGGAAAGCTTTAGGACCGCGACTTGCCGCCTTCTTCATCTGCGCATGCGCAGTCACCTCTCCAATAATGGAAGGGTCAGAAATCACTTCCCTACCGAGTCGTTTCTTGTCCTTTTGTCCTGCTTTCCTGCCATTAGGCTGTTCCATTTATCTTTGTATGTTAATAAATCCTGGAAAAAGGGGATTGTCTGCGCACAACATATTATGGTCTTGTATGTAAGTCATATTGAACGCACGATTCAAGACATTCGCAAAAACCTCTGGAAAATGAAATGAGAGCTGACCAAACGTTTTCGTCGATCAATATATCTTCAACCTACCCTGAATATGTTTTAATAGATGAAGAAGTTTGATCTAAATTCGTCTAATTAACCCCCCCCACACACACACAGGCTCTTGCATGTGGACTTGTGTGATTTATTTCTTTTTTCTTTCTGCATCAACCAGGCACAACCAACTTCGCTAATTTGAGAGACCTCATTATCGAGGCCGATTGTGACACAATCCCCACTATTGATGCTCCCAAACTCTTGAATCTGGTTCTCACCTGCAGTAAGATTAGCGGTTCCTATAGCGTAGATGGCATCGTAAGCACAGAACTGCAATCACTGCAACTCGACAGAATGCCTGGTCTGACGGTAAGTCCTTATGTATTTGATTGATCTATTATTCATTTTATTAGCATTATTTTTTGTGGGTTGGTATTAAGATATGTGGAAGCTAACAGGGTTCGAATCCTGAAATACACTGTAAATACTTTATGTGATATGCAATCAGTAATTTGGGCTGGGATGGGGACTTCAGTAACATCCCTATGGATGAGAGTCACGCAGCAATATTGTATGATTGTAGTATGAAAACGTATATGATAAACATAAAAAAATGAAAATATAGAATAAATTCCACTGCCCCTCCTCTCTGCTACCGCCCTTAAGGCGTCAGATAACAATGATAATGGGACCTTTCGCAGTCAGGCTCGTAGATTCCTATTAGCGCTAGAATTTTCAATTGTCTCGGATTTCACGAGGCAAAGGGGTGACTTAGCTAATTTGGAAACCGATATTAAAAAAAAAAAAAGATACGACATAAAATGCTGCATAAGTGTATTTAGAATTAATAACATGACTCTTAATGTTATGATTTTTACTTACTGGTGTGTGATAAGGCTTTGTTAATTTGATTATAAGATAAAACTAAAAATAGGTAATTATCTTTACTGAAGTAAGTATGAGCAGTAAAAATAAGAGGATGTTGATTTCGGGTTGTGCATTTTATCTGAGAGTGTTGAAAAATAATGGATATCACTGTCACGTCCTGTATATGAAAATGATCAGTGAGATAAAAGATAACAACAGTGGTGGCGGACGTACGAGGTACGTTTGTGTAAACAATAGCCTCTTAGATCTTCTGGGAGCTATTTTCAAACAAATATGACTAATTTTACCTGTGCCGTGGTAGACTGCACGTCAGATTCAAGAAAAGTAAGAGAAAGACAAACCAAGTAACTAAAAATATCAAAGGATATGCCAGATTTCCGAGTGCAAAAACGGCCCCCTATAGAAAATTGATTAAAGTACCTACTACAGATATGGCAGGAACTATATTTTCATTTTATATGCAATAATATGTCCTCCACACTATCAATATTTCTTATTTCTTATTTCAGTGGCAATGTAACAATGTTGTAGAAGACGGAGCATTACGCAACGCCTTTATTCAGAAAATTCTAAGGAATACCGAGAGTGTTAAAATATATACGGGCATGGAACAAAAGGACTTTTATGATTTGTTTGATTTGATAAAAGAAAACGTGACTCGCATACATTATTAAAGAGGGACAATTAGTGTCAAGAATGAGAATACACCGCCAGGCATTATCAAAGCACATACAAATAGGATGAATATTTAATGACCCTATTGCATTTAAGAAAAGGATATGATTTAGGAACTTTAGGAGATCTTTTTGAAGTAGCACGAAGTGTTGCAAGTAGTATCATCATAACTTGGATTAATGTACTGTATTTAGTACCTAAGGACTGGCTTATATGGCCGACTGCAGCACAGGTGCGTGCAAGTTTGCCAAAAGATTTCCCTGAAGAGTATTCTGACACGCGAACAATCCTAGACTGTACAGAGATGTCCACAGTCAAACCATCAAATCCTTCAGCTCAGGCTGCCACATATTCCCAGTATAAACACCACAACACACTAAAAGTACTCGTTGGAATTACTCCCATAGGACTCATAACATATGTGTCAAGTGTGTATGGAGGTAATACGTCAGACCGCTATACTGCAGAGGCTGAGTTCATTAATAAAGTTGACCCAGGAGATGCCATAATGGTGGATAGGGGCTTCAACATTGGTAATCTAATACTCCAGCGTGGTGCAAAACTACACATCCCACCATTTACAAGGAAAGCCAGTAAAGGCAGGATGCTCACACAAAGTGAAATTGCTAAAACAAGAAGTAGAGCAACAATACGTATACATGTCATGCGAGCCATTGGAAGAATGATTGGTTTGTTGCCAGCAGCCGAGGGTTAGTAATCGTACCGGAAAAATTAAGTCTTCGATGCAAAATTATATTTTCTATACATTACATGGATTTGCCTATTGCCTGGTGCATTCAAATTAAAGTATATATCAGTATACGTCCATTGAAGTTGGTAGAAAATGACAAATTGCTTGGCTTGATACAATTATAGGCTGTTTTACGAATATCATCTGTAATTATAAATAGAGGCTCAAACAATGTTATATGTCGTTTGCAATCATGAAATTAATTGACTTAAATTTCAGACACAATAATGTAAGCTTATAAAACGTGCCCAAAAAAGTATTTATTTTCAGGCAAGAATTCTAAAATCTGGCGGTGTCTGGTATCAAATCGCTCACTGCGAAAGGTCCCATTACGATGATACTTCTTTGTCGCGGCTAGTGCCGCTTAAATTGTTTTTATCGGCTTAAGAAACCTGCACAGCGAAGCTATAGCGGTAATCCCCTACCACACTCCTGGCCAAATGGCCACTTCCGGAAGGGAGTGTGTGGTTGGACATTCCGCATAAATCATCGGAAATTTAAAATTCCCGGCTCTGTGCAGGTGGCGCAAGCGTCTACAACCCCACCTCCCCCTCCCTATCCCCTCCCTTCTTACTCGGCTGCACGGATTGAGCCGTCACTTCAATGAGAAATGAAGGCTTCGCCTGTGGGAGGAGGGAGGGACCCTAAATCTGTGCAGGTTTCTTAAGCCGATAAAAACAATTTAAGCGGCACTAGCCGCGACAAAGAAGTATTATCGGCTGAGAAGAAACCTGCACAGCGAAGCTATGCATGAGACGAGGATAGGTGGGAGGAGAAGGTGAAGCCCAAATTGTAGTCGAGGACGGGGCTCAAGCCGTTATTACGTGTGTCTCGTATGGGAGACTATTCATCTTATCATTCAGTAGAGGGGAGACAAAAAGCATCAAGTACTTATATCGATATCAATATCAATATATATATATATATTCATTTATTTATTTATTTTTTATAAAAATAATATTGTACAATTTACATAGTGCATAAATTCCATGTAGAATATTGTATCTTGCTCAGCGGTTCCTGGGCCTTCCCCTACCCCTCGGTCGCCCTTTGCCCCCCTTCTTTTGCGAAGAGAGGGGTGGAGCCGTTCCCATGGCGACACATGGGACAGGGGTGATCGAGTGGTAGAGATACCGTGTCCTGAAGGAAGTTGCTGATGCCCAGCCCCCGAGGTCCTGCACCCGTTCCACAGAGTGGGTGCGGAGAAACGCCAGCGATGCCGCGAGGCCTCTGATGTTGTGGGCGTGGGGGGCATGGCCCGGGTCGGCCTTCTCTATAACGCGGCAAAGTAGACGCGCCAGGGACCTCGGGGTTAGGGGGTTCCGAGATTTCGAATTGTAGAAGAGATGATCCTCGGACACCCCTTCCGTGCGTTCCACGTAGTCTTTAAACGCACGGACCGGGCACAGCGGGTGTGGGTTTCCTTCCTCCAGGAAGGATGGTATTCTGATAGGGCCAATCATGTCGTCCGCCTGCTCATTCTTGGCTAGGAATGTAGGTGATGGAGCGAGAGTTAGGGCAGAGCAGTCCTCCTCCAGTTTGGAGAAGGACTGGTGGCGGGTGATCGCCGCCAGCTGTGACGCCCTGTAACCCGTAGCCAGGGCGAGCAGAAAGACGGCACGTTGAAGGAAGTGTTCCTCCTCCATGATGGTCCCTTCGAACGTCAGGTACTGCAGAACACGATGCAAGGACCAGGCTAGGACCGGCTGACGTCTCGGCTCTCTCGAGGCGCGGATCCCCTTCATTAGAAGGTTTCGCGCCCTTTGTGGCACTCTGATGTTCATGCCGAAGCAGAGTGGATCAGCGAGGGCTGCGTAGTGAGCCGAGATCGTCGCCGGTGCCCTGTTGGTGGTGTCAGCTAGCCAAGACAGGAAGTCCAGAACTGTGCTAGCGGAGATGGTCACTATCGCGTGTCTCCGAAGGTTGGGAGGGTTGTTGGATCTGGATGACGGTCGGGACCGTAGCGAAGACGCGGTCTGTCGCTTCCTGGTCGAACAGACCATGGGAAAGGGGAGCTGCTCTCACCACGCCCCGGCGAGCTATCTCCGGGGCCGACCGCGCTGCAGACTGACGAGCTGCCAAACGAGCCGCGGTGAAGGCCCTCGCTGCTGGGGGTAGGGCTGATGACGCCATGTTGGCTGTACCCTCTGCCACGGTAGAGAGTGCCGCCAGGGTGTCTCTGCATACAGAAAACACGCGAATCAAATTAGTAGGGCGAGAAGGATCCCGATCCCCGGAGGGTGTAATAAAATCACATCGCTCAATTGTAGAACGTATAACATATGCGAAGCCGAGGTCGTTTCCGAACGACCTCGTCCTCGGGCGCTAGTCAAGAGGCTCCGTCCTGGGTGAAGACGCTACCTGAGCGTCTCTCGCCAGGACAGGTCTGGACCCTCTGTATAGATTGTAATATCCCACTCACCTCAATTCTTCCCGCGGGAAGTCCTCAAAGCTCGTGGCGAGCGTCGTCAGCCAGTTCCTCATCATCGCGATTGCCGTGACGGTCGAGATGGTAGAGGCAAGGTCTCGTCTGGTCGAGGCCTCCGTCGTCAGCAACTTAGCCTCCGGTTCACTAAGTTGATGGGGGAGGGCGGGGTCCCTGCCCGAGTGCCATAAGCAATCGCGCAGGACCTCCGGCGCGAAGGGTGGTGGCAGGACGACGGGGAATGATGAAGGGATATGCCGTCGAGGAGGAACCGTCTTGGGTTGGTCTTGGGCCCGCTCGAAGAGAGCAGGGATGTCCAAGGCCTTCTCCCCTTTCTCCTGCGGGAACCAGGCGTTTGGGGAGAGTGCTACCGCCGGTGAGTCCCCCGACCTGTCGACAAACATATGCCCATCAGGGTTTAAACGAGGGTTCTCCAGGAGAGCACCTAATGCGTCCAGAGTGTTAGAGGTGGAAATCCTGGAGGGCGTGGAGGCCGGGGCGGAGAGGGGTCGAATCTTATATAGAACCTTAGCCCCCTCCTCGTCGTTGGCCCACTTTAGGATAACGTCATCTCTCCTCCTCCAGCCCTCCGGTAGCGAGTAGTCGGAGACCAGGCCACTAGCTTGTGGCCTTCTCCAAACGAGTACTCCCAGGACCGGGGAAGGTCACACCATGAGAAGGGGCGGAACTCAAAAGAGTCCGTCATGGTAGGAGGATAAGGTAAAGAAGAACTGTAGTGGTCCTCCACCCCGTCCAACCCGACGGACGTCTGATTGGGGGGTTCCTCCTGAGAGGGGCCTTCTAGTCCTATACCTGTCGCCGGCACGGAGGGGCGGAGGGAAGGACCAGGAGGGAGAGTGGGAGGGGGGGCTAGAGCCGTAGGTTCAATAGGAGGTTGCTCTGGAGAGGGGTGCGTTATGATTTGCGCGGCCTGAAAGGCCGGATAATGTGATAGGGCCGATTCAAGGACGGGGCCTATCAGGGACGGAAGGAGGGCAGCCACTTGGGCAGCCAGAGTTCCCTCTCCCCTCGTTTCGTCCTCCGGCTCCCTGCCCTTGTGGGATTTACGGCAAGGAAAAGGAGAGCGAGGAAGGGAGGGTGGGTTGGGGGGAGAGGCTGTGGAGGGTGGGGACAAGCTGAGCGTCCTGGACCTCGGTGAGGCAGACCTCTTTTTCGAGCGAGATTTCCTGCCGGGTTCACGCGAGTGAACTAGGGAGGAAGACGAGTTCGTGGGGGTGCTTGACAAAGCAAGCCGTAAGGGTTTTAAGGACCCTTGATGGTCGGATGTATGGGGCTGCCGAGAGGCCTGAGGACGCTCGGGGACACCATACTCCGCAACATCAGACTCGTCCCCTTGTACTCCGAGAGGCCCAGGTTGTCCACCAACGGAAGTCTCGGAGACATAGGGAGACGGATGGCGAGGGCGAACGAGGCCCAATTCCACGCCTAACGCCGGATCCGCCCACACCAGGGGGGGGGGTCGTCAGCGGATTTCAATTTCCGAGCTCTGCGCCATGCCTCCCGAAGGAGTTCGAGGGCGGCTAGCTTGGAACGGGTTTTGGGAGGAGCAGCACGAATCTCCTCAACCCGCGCTTTGCACACAACGCAGGCTAGGGGGTTAAAGCCAGCTTGTGAGAAACAAGGGGCATGGCGGGAGCAGAGGTCGTGGTGGCCGTCTGACGAGATCCTGGCTGTGCAGCCGGATTCCACACACAAGCGTTTGGTCTGAAAATAGACTAATGATAATCATAGACGGGGTGTCCCAAAGGTGGCTGGACACAACACCGAAGGGGAAAAACTGCAGGAGAACAGGTAGGGCTCCCTACGAGAACACAAGAGCACGAGCAGGAACCAGACTTACCGGCATGAAAAGAAGGTGGGTTGTTGAGTGACCGACTCGTCTGGTTCCGCGATGCTAAGTGACGGCTCAATCCGTGCAGCCGAGTAAGAAGGGAGGGGATAGGGAGGGGGAGGTGGGGTTGTAGACGCTTGCGCCACCTGCACAGAGCCGGGAATTTTAAATTTCCGATGATTTATGCGGAATGTCCAACCACACACTCCCTTCCGGAAGTGGCCATTTGGCCAGGAGTGTGGTAGGGGATTACCGCTATAGCTTCGCTGTGCAGGTTTCTTCTCAGCCGATAATATTTACCTTGACTTTAACAAAGCGTTCGACAAGGTGCCACATCAGAGACTACCAAATAAAATTAAAGCCCATGGCATAGGAGGAAAAGTGTTAGAATGGATAAGAGCTTGGATTAGTAACAGAAAAAAAGCGGGTCACCATAAATGGAGTAAAATCTAGGTGGGGCAATGTTACTAGTGGGGTCCCCCAGGGCTCGGTTTTGGGTCCCTTGTTGTTCATTATGTACATAAACGACTTAGACGACGGGATGTTAGTAAGTTTGCGGACGACACTAAAATAGGACGCCTAATTAGGTCAGGAGTTTTTTTTATTTCTATGTAATTATTCATTTTTATTTTATTATTGCGACTTTTTATTTGTATTTTATCTTTATTTCCATTTACTAAATGCGACTACTGTGGAAAGACAAACCACCGATGAATATATTTTCCCAGCCATACTTCATTCCCCTCCCAAAACCGAAGGATTATCCAAATAAACGCTACTAATAATATTGTGCCTTGGATTACCAGTCTATTGCAGGTGACTTGACCAAAAAGGTACTTCTGAGGAGTTTGGTCTTTGAAAGAAACGGACTTAATGCAGGTCATTTCTCATTTTCGGAAAACATAGTGACACTGGACCTGTCGTTCAACAAGTTCGAAGACATGCCCGAAATCGAAGGTAAGATGAATTCTTCTAAAAGGTTGGCATCTTCTAATGTTGTTGCTCCTCTGTTGATGTTTCGAATTTTCTTCTTTATACGATTAATTTGTTTGTACTGGATGAACGACATTTTCTTTTCTCAGACAGAAAAA
>NC_134810.1:27468713-27490661 GCF_046742065.1 Oratosquilla oratoria
TTTTCATTCAGTGTGAAAATTTTGTCACTTTTGAATGATGTCAATTACCTTTAGAATCTTAAAAACCTGTATCAGGTCACCTCTGAGTCTACGTTTTTTTAGAGAAAACAGATTCATATGTTTTAGTTGATTTTCGTATGATTTATTTTCTATATTTGGAATCAGTTTTGTGGCTCGCCGTTGTACTTTTTCCAGTCTGTCAACGTCTTTAATGAGATTCGGTGATCGTACGGAAACAGCATATTCCAAATGTGGACGAACTAACGATTTATATAGCTTGTTGATGAGAGATGGACTTTTGAATTCAAAAGATCGTGCAATCAGTCCTAGAATCTTATTTGCTTTCTCAGAGGCTGAAATATACTGCTTAGATGATTTCAGATCGTTACTGATAATTACGCCGAGATCCTTTTTACTATCCACTTTTGATAACGAATTTCCAAATAACTTGTAATCGTACTTACTGTTATTTTTACTTATGTGCATGACCTTCATTTATATGTGTTAAGTTTTATTAGCCATTTATCAGGCCATTGCTGTAATTTATCTAAATCTTCTTGAATATCTAATTGGTTTAAGTGACCATTTGTCATTCCGCACACTTTTGTATCATCAGCAAATTTTGAAACAATAGATTTTAGTCCATGGTCTATATCATTTATATATACTATGAATAGAAGTGGCCCAAGAACGGAACCCTGAGGAACTCCACTTGTAACATTTTTCCATCTAGAATTTTTGCCGTTTAAAACAACTCTCTGTTTTTGATCATTCAACCAATTACTAGTCCAATTTAATAGGCTACCTCTTATTCCGTGTGAAGCTAATTTAGTAAGTAGTCTTTCGTGGGGGACTATATCAAAAGCTTTTGCAAAGTCTAGATATATTAAATCTATATTGTTTCTTTTGTCATAATTCGAGATGACTGTGTTGTAGAATTCGAGTAAGTCACGCAAGAACGTTTCCTTCTGAATCCATGCTGGCTATCATTTATCAAACCGTTACTTTCTAAATGATGTTCGATAGCATATCTAATGATAGTTTCCATAATTTTTCCTACGATTGAAGTCAAGCTTATAGGCCTGTAGTTATTTGGTTTCTTTTTGTCATCTTTTTGAATATGGGAGTAACGTTAGCTAGCTTCCATTCTCTTGAGACATCTCCGGATATGATGCATATCTTGAAAATAATTTCTAATGGAACAACAATCTCATTTTCCATTTCCTTTAAGATTCTTGGATGGCAACCGTCAGACCCTAGTGTTTTATTAACACTGAGTGTCTCTATACACCTTTTATTTATTTATTGTTATATTTACCATAGTAAGTTCACCCTAGGCATTTTACAGGTTTCAGTTTGGAGTTCACTTTGAAGTGTTTAGTTTACGAATACTGAGTTAGAATAGTTGTTTAAAATATTACACATTCCTTTTTTTGAATATTCAAGTTGATCGTCAGCAGATAATAGTGGGCCAATGTGGTTCCTAATAACTTTTTTTTTATATCTAATGTAACTATAGAATTCTTTAATATACTCTTTAGATTTATCAGCGGTATTCAATTTCATATTGTTTTCATTTTTATTGTATTTTTTAAATCTCTCTGTATTAATACATAACTTTGATAGTCATTAGGTACACCCGAGCACTTGAATTTCTTATAAGCATATCTCTTTTTAGCAATACGTTTTTCAGTTTCTTTGTCAAGCCATTTTGGGCGAGCCTGATTTCGGGAGCGTCTATCCTTAAATGGGATGCAAGTATGAATCCTCTTAGTAAACGTATTTTGAAACATTTCCCACATCAGATCTACAGGTCTTTAGCTTAATTTTGCCTCCCTATCTACAAGCTGAAGCTTCTGACGTAGTCCTATGAACTGAGCTTTACTGAAATCGGGTATTTTAGAAACACAAGTATCTATTCTAAAAAGAAAATAGCAGTTTGAATCTAACAAAGTTGTGATCGCTATTTGCAAGAGTTGAGTTTCACCGACTTCTACATCGGTTATCATGCTTTCGTGATTAGTGATCAATAGATCGAGTAAGTTTTCATGTCTTTTGGGCTCTTTTACATGCTGAACTAAGTAATTGTCACCGAGAAAATCTATCAAGCGACTACCTATATGGCCATGTTCTAGAGTCATCCAATCAATGTCAGTAAAATTGAAATCACTCATTATCAACAAGTTCCGGTTGCAGAAACTAGACAGTTCTTGAAACAACAGTTTGTCGTCTGCTAATGATAATGTCTTTGGCTTATATATTACACCTACATTAATTTTTTGTCCATTTGTTTGGGATAATTCTACCCACAAACTATCATATGCATCCTGTTTTACTTTATAACACATGCATGGACATTGCGATATTCAATTTCATACAACAGAACACCCCCACCTTTCATGTGGTTTCTATCCTGTTGAAAGTGTTTAAATCCCGCAATATGAAATTCAGCTTCAAAGTTTCCACCATTAAATGGTGGGGGTGTTCTTTTGTATATTAGAAGCAATGTCCATTCCTATCATATCGAGATTTTTGCTTTTGACATACGCCTGTATTTCTTGGAATTTGTTCCTAATACTACGAGCATTAAAGTAGGCTACATGGTTTTAAGAAACTCGTGATTATTTTTTTTAACACGTCCTGAGTTTCAACATCATGCCTTACGTTATAATTTTGTTCTTTATTGACATCATGCTCTATACTGATATTTCTTTCTTCAATGACATTCAGTGCCTCATGGACATTTGCCCCATCACGGACATCTTGTCGCCCCGTCGTTCACTGACATTGTGCCCGGCACCCCTTCCTAAAATGATCTGTACTCCACTGACATTATATCCTACCGTGACATTTCGTCCTCCACTATCATTACATCCCATCGTGATATTTTGTCCTCCACTATCATTACATCCCATCGTGATATTTTGTCCTCCACTATCATTACATCCCATCGTGATATTTTGTCCTCGACTATCATTACATCCCATCGTGATATTTTGTCCTCCACTATCATTACATCCCATCGTGATATTTTGTCCTCCACTATCATTACATCCCATCGTGATATTTTGTCCTCCACTATCATTACATCCTAATGTAATATTTCGTCCTCTATCGACATTATCTCCTTAAATTATATTTTGTCCTACACTTACATATTGCTCTACATTATTGCTATACCCTACTGTTTTCCCCAGTACACTCTATTTCCCTTTCCCTTCGAGTTTCTACCCCAAAAAAGGAACAAGTTTGTTACAAACTCCCACAATGTGGTTTGTAAGAACATCTTTGCCTCTGCGTGTAAGGTGGATTCCATCAGAAGCGTAAAGGTCATGACGCCTGAAAAAGATATACCAAGGATCAAGGAAGTGGTATCCTAGTTGCGTGCACAATCGTGATATTCTCTCATTGATCCCTATGACTCTACTGTTCCAACACGACCCAGCGTAGATCCTCGGAAGGATCCCACAGACTATGTGACGGCTCCCACGTTCCTTCATCTCCTGAAGGGGAACCTTATAATTCCGAACAAGTTCCTCTGACCTTACCCTACCCACATCGTTACTTCCCGTATGAGTAATCTATATATGGAGTTTTTTGAAACCAAAATTTTAAGTAAGATCATTCCCCCCAACATTACATGGATGCGGTACATTGATGACATCCTATGTCTGTGGCCCATTCAAGATAATGTAAATGATTTTTTATGTAAGCTTAATAATTTGGTCAGTTCCATTAAGTTCACGGTGGAGATAGAGAAAGAAGGCGTTTTGCCTTTCCTTGATTGTAATATCTACCGCCGTGAAAGTGAGTTGAAGTTTAGTGTATATCGGAAACCAACCAACGTTTGTTCATATATACACTATTATTCCTCACACCCTGATGGCGTGAAGGTATCTGTTTTCTCATCGATGTATCTCAGGGCCCTACGCATTTGCAGCCCAGAGTACATCGATGATGAAATAAGATGTATTTACGACATTGGTACTAAGCTACAATACCCCACACATGTTCTTGATAAAGCTTACAATCGTGCTAAAAGGACATTTTACAACCTTAGGTCAACTCAAACTTTCAATATGAATAACTTGCTAATTTTACCGTACCAAGAGAACCTGCAAAATATTCCAAATATGTTACGTAAATTTAACATTAATGTAGTTTTCAATAACAAGAACACTGTAAGACAACTGCTCATAAATAATTCTGTCAATAGTAATAAAGGGTGTGTGTACAAAATACCTTGCAAATCATGTAATCAGTTTTATGTTGGTCAGACTGCTAAAGCACTCACAACACGAATTAATCAACATAAGAAATACGTTAGAGAGGGAAACCAATCTAGCGGTATATTCAACCACATGAACCATTTTAACCACCCAGTTGACTGGGATAACGCTAAAGTCATCACATACAACAACAACATAACAGAAAGAAATTTAATTGAATGCAGTTTGATCAAATCTAGTAAGGGGATAAATGTTAATCTTCATCAAGGTTTGTACAAATTAGATAGTTTTATTTCTCATGAAATTTCAAAATTGTTTGAATTGTAATATAAATTATGAGCAGTTGTCCCATACTTGTTGGTTACCAGGACGGCCCAAACGTCCCATACTTGTTGGCTACCAGGACGGCCCATACGTCCGTCACGTGTACTTCTTCCACTACCTCTCCGAATGCCCTCTTCACTATGTCATATATTCTGTACCTTGTTTCTTCATCTTGTAATTCCTTCTTTGTATCTGCACTGAAGATGTAATTACACGAAAGCGCTCTGCTTCGTTAGTTTACTTTTTCCTAGTGGTTATTTACGCATATATATATATATATATATATATATATATATATATATATATATGTGTGTGTGTATATATGTATATATATGCATATGTATATGCATATATATGTACACATATATGCATATATATATATATATATATATATATATATATATGTGTGTGTGTGTGTGTGTGTGTGTGTGTGTGTACGTACACTATATAACATCCCGTGCCAGTCCGGACCCCGATGGGACTACTGGAGTTATTTCTCTCCATCCTGACACCCTCTCCTTTGATTTTGTTTTCACTTCTCGGTGTTTCAGAAAGCCTCTCGTCCATTCTAGGAGGTTTTCTTTAAATCCTCCAATATGCTTCAGTTTCCATATTCTTAATTTGCTTGCTTTCTTGCCAAAGACTTTCTCCATATCGAGTTGCATACAATCCACCCAGAACCTCTCTAATAGCACATCAACCACCCTTGAGTAAAAACTACATTCGAAACACACGGTTTTATACTTCTGAGGTCGAGTTTGCCATTATGTACATCTCTCGATATTTAACACATGTGATTTTCACAAATTTCACACAATTAACCATCATACTGGTGTCTCCTTCCTTCTTTGAAGTAACACCACATTGGTCCTCTTCCGGTCCTAGGGTACTGTACCTTCTTCTATGAAACCAAAACTAGAATGTGAAATTTGCCCGTCTATTTAACTAGTTACATTACACACGACTGGAACTGTGATCATGGTAACCCGTCTCATGGTCTCCATTGATCAAACTTTGCTACTTATTTATGTTGTCCTCCTAGTGTGTGCGTGTGTGTGTGTGTGTGTGTGTGTATGTGTGTGTAGTTTGCACTTGATTATGCTTCCACAACTCATAATGCACTCTCGCTTTTTATTCTTTGAACCTTAGGCGTATCAGAAGATGCAAAGATATCCATGAGATCCAACGATAAGCTCAGAAATCTACTTGAAGGACAGACGAAGCCCTTGATTGATCACTTGGCTAAAGGTGTAGGCACAGTCGACTTCACCGGTGTCGCGGTAAGTCCAGTCTCTTCGTCATAAAAAAAAAAAAAAAAACCCTCTCGAGAACGAAATTTACCAGCGTTTCTATCCTTGCCGACTGTCGTACTTTCTTACTCAGAGTACAGGCTTCGTTCTCAGTGTTAATCTTTTTTTTTTTTTCGACATTTGTCATTAGCAGCTCTTTAGTCACACTTTTCGAATCAATTACTTGCTAAAGTATATCTTCTGCTTTAAATGAATCAATAGATAATTAGATCAACAAATAGATAAAAAAAATGGATTAAAACGAAAAGTAAACAAATTAATTTTATATCTTGGTATAAATGAAACTAAATTTACTGTGAATAAGTTGAAGCTTGTGTTGATGTGTGGTATCAACTTGGGTTATTTTTATGTTCAACTGACGGTCAGGATCTTGATTTGCCTAAGGCGACTTAAATGTTTGCCTTAAGATAGGAGAGGGATATCTTCATGGCAGCCGCAGAATCGTGAACATTAACAAGTTTTCGCCAATATTTCCTATTTTTACGATTTTTGTTATAAATTGCAAGGAAAGCTTACGAGCATCATGCGGTTTGAAGCCCTCTCATATTCACCATCACTACCCACCGGCTCACCGTTCGTTCTTGTTTTATATTCTAAGTCGCCTCATTGGTTCTGAACCCTTGTCCCTCCATTTGCACATATGGAGGTTGCGAACCAGCTTACACACTATCTGTTGATGCTTATAACATTCCACTATTTATTAGTTTTATTCTTACGAACGTTTGACGATTTTATTCAACTTAGAAAAAGAAACTCTTCATATATTCGCGAATTGACTCTCTTTATCTTGTTGCACCTACAATAACTACATAAAGAGTCAATAAATGGGAGTGATGAGATGGAATGATATCACATGGACAACGATTCCGCGGCTGGATTGACGCACGAGCTTCCAATGTCATTTTGTCTTCCATGCCAAGTTGTTATCATAGTCTCACATATTGAAGTCCTGAATCGCTCAGACCTCCAAATGCTTAGCCGCTTTGCACTCCAACAGAACAAAACGATTGGCAAAAACTAGTGGCTGGCCTGCATGACACCAATTTGTTGGATTCAGTGTTAAATTCCCCTTCTTGGAATTAACGGGCGAAGTTGCAGACCGTTCCCTGGAGCTGTGGGAAAGTTGTGTAATTCTTTAGTAGAACATTCGAGAGAAAATCTAATGTATAAATTTTGTTTTTTCCAGGTATTTTGTAATTGTGACTTCGTTTGGCTGACAAGGAGTGGTGCACTCGGTGCTCAGATAATGAATCTTAACCACTGCATGTCAGACGACGGAAACACACAATATGAACTTGATCAAGGTATTATAGATTTCCTCGACATGCTTTGTCCAAAGCCCTAAAAAAGAAAGCAAAAAAGATGGTATAATAATGACCAGTGTGGGAAAAATCTGTAAACCTAATTGGTTTATGGGATTTGTTTCAATGGTAGGGTTTTCAAATGTTGGTTTACAAACTCCAAGGGTACAAGCGTTTGTACCTTTTCTAAAAGGTACAAACGCTGTATCTCCTTGCCCTCATTCCTTGATGACGATGTTTTTAATTCATAAATTTTGAACAGATGTGCCAAATGACATTTGTGCAACAAGTGTCATTGTAGGGCTACGCAGAACATCTTTAGTTAGCCATTGTACAGTGTTTGTTGTGTGTGTGTGTGTGTGTGTGTATATATATATATATATATATATATATATATATATATACACTAGACCACCCGTGACCTGTTGGGTCATATAAAATTTTAAATGATACGTTGTTAATAAAATGGTCAATAAAATCTTTATTAAGACAATGCTCTTATATTTACAACATTCTTTGTACAATTTGAATGACTTAAAACACTGATATTTTCCTTTTTCTTAATTAACTCTACTCAGCGCAACATATAATTGTCCATGCTGAAATACAGGTTTGTCTAGGCAAACTAAAACTTTCTGAAATGTCTGTCCTTGAGACTTATGAATGGTCATGGCAAACGCTGATTTAATTGGAAACTGAATTCTTGCGCAAACGGAATATTGTCTCCTTCAGAAGAAGAAAAAAAAAAAAATCATGGAATTAGAACGATTTCTCCTTGGAACTGTGATGCAATAATTTTTAACAACAATCAAATTATCATACAGCTCCTCCATTATTAGTCTAGTGACGTTACATAAGCGTGGTGGGTCAATATTCCTCATACACATGTTTGGAGCTCCTTTCTTGAGTTCAAGTTTATGGGGAGGTAGTTCAGACAACTCGAGCGAGTCGAGAAATTCTGTAGGGTAATGTATGGCTTCTGTTCCTACACAAACGGAATTAAGTGAAAAATATTCTTAGATTTTTCCGGGGAATGTTTCAATGCACTTATGATTTATTGTTCTAACTGTCGCATTAAATGGCACTGATATACAGTTTTCTGCGAACATTCTTACTGAATTATCGAACGAAGGATAAATGTATTGAATGCATTGGTCAACATTACGTCCCAACATGTCCACTGGCTGTCCAATCTCATCATTTTCATTCTTTTCAATCTTGTCCTCGCCAATCTTCATCAGTAACTGAAAGTATTCATCACCTTCTTCTTGAACTCTAATATTTCGTTTTAAATGGAATTTTGTAAATTCACGCCACAAATACAACTCTTTGATGCAAGCATTGTAAACGTCGGCATCATTTCCTCTCTTGACGACTGGCAGTAGTTGTCTGAAGTCACACACAGTCAATATCCCTCCGAATGGTTCATTGATAGTCCTGTCGGCTGTCTCAAAACTCTCCCTCCTCATCATTGGACATTCGTCCCAAATAATTATTTTTGCTGCCCTTATCAAGTCAGCTGTTGGTGATTTTTTTTTTTTTTTCAAAATTACAAAAATCATTTTCTCTTACATTGAGAGGAAGCTTGAATCTAGAATGAGCAGTTCTACCACCAGGCATCAATGTTGCGGCAATTCCTGATGATGCTACAGCCAGTGCAATTTGTCCTGAGCTCCTTACTTTTGAGAAAATAAGTTTTATTAAGAAGGTCTTTCCTGTGCCTCCTGGAGCATCGATGAAAACAAATGAAGAAGAGCGCGTGTCTAAGCAACTACATATGAATTCATAAATGATTATTTGTTCCTCATTTAATAAGCCTTGGTGTGTATTTACGTATACTATTTGTTTTGCTAGATTGTAGCTTTGCTCAGCCATTATGTCTCTATTTAACTGTGTCACACTAGGCTGATTCTGAGGCAAAGGCAACTCAAAGTCTTGCAGTGATTTGCCAGCAGCACAAAGTTTATCCTGTATGTACCTCAATGTGTTATCGATGGTATTTTTAATGATCAACATATTCTGATCATTAGCTTGCTTTTGCATTGCATTTCGGTAATCCTTTGACATAGAGTTGGAAAAATCTCTCACACAACTCAGAAGGATTTGAAACTTCTATGTTTAGGAGTATTAGGCTTGATTCACACTATCGGTCCGGTCGCGGTCCGCTCACGGTCCGGTCCAATATTATCTCATTAATTTCAATTGAAGCATTCACATTGGCGCTCTCGCTCCGGTCACGGTTCCGTCAAAAGATATTTTGACTGGAGCGAGACCGGACCGTGAGCGCCAGTGTGAACTCAGTTGCCACGGTCCTGCTCCTCCTGCTCCACTCCAGTCGAGATTCAGCCCTCATATAAGCAAGTAATGTTACCTTCTGCCCTACCAAACCATGGATAATCCAAAGAAAACACCACAATGGGATCATGAGAAAGTTAGAAAAATGATAAAAATACGTTTTCTTTTTATTTATCACCGATACAATGACAATGCGTACAGCTAGGATATGCATAAGCACCAACTGAATAAAATACAACCTACAAAACTTACTTTAATTTTGTGGATTCAGTTGAAATGCTAATAGAATTAGTCATAAGGTAAACCAGAGCTGTACGACCTGACTTCGCTGCACTACAGTGATAACGTGGCGAAAGAAGCTGTGTTGAAATAAGCAGGCAGCTGGGTTGTGAAGGTAAGAAATTCCATACAATAGCCTAATGTCCACTGTGGAAATGCATTTCCTATTCTCACTAAACAATTTTCCTATACAATAATGTTTGCATACTTATCATATTGCCAAGGTACTGAGAGAAAAAAAATACACATTATTAACCGAAGAAAGAAATTCCATATGTATAATAACAGCCTATTATCCACTGCGAAAATGCATCTCATTAGCTCACTCAACAAATATTCCTACACAAGTTTGTTTACTTATATTTTATTATTTTTGCCAAGGCATTGAACCAGCTGGGGAACTGAAATAATCTTTCAGTGTTTCTCACGCCAAAAGCCTCCTTTGTAGCATTTCCCCCTCTTCCTCTCATTGAACGTACTGTGTTTGATGGAGGCATGGCAACAGTATCTGGTAATGCAACAGCATTTGGGTGTATCAGATTATGAAGTATGCATGTTGTTGTAATGATTGCATTAGCGTTGGAAGGCATAGCTTTAAGTTTCCTTAAATATATTCTGAAGGTTTGCACAAGAATACCAAATGTGCACTCAACTATCCTCCTGGCTCTAGATAATCTATAATTAAAAATCCTCTTCTCTACTTTATGTTCAGTCTGTGAACCTGGGTAGGGCCTCATAAAATTTCTCTTCAGCGGGAAAGCCTCATCTCCCACTATAACGTATGGTGCAAGCACATTAGTGCCAGGAAGTGCAGCATCTTTTGGTACATTTCAGGTCATCCCCAATTTTGGATAGTATTTTCTCAAATGTTCCTTTGTTCATTCTGTAATAGCTGTGGAATTTACTCTCCTCGTCAATAAGACGAGGATACAGAGTATGAAATTCTCCTTCAGTCTTCCTATCTTGCAACATAGGATGAACCCACAATTTCTTTCTTTTTCTATTTTGTTTTCCTTCTTCATCAAGTGCAATAGCGATTATTGCCAACTCGGCGTCAGAAAAGTCACACATCCTTCGTAACTGATGGTAGACTTCTACTGGTGTCGAGGGAGAGGCAATGGCGGGAACGAGAGTGGACCGATAGTGTGAATACCTCAGAACCGAGAGCGGAGCGCGACCGGACCGATAGTGTGAATCAACCCTGAATACCTCAGAACCGAGAGCGGAGCGCGCCCGGACCGATAGTGTGAATCAACCCTTACAGTGAACAAATCCCTCATCGCTCTTGGCAATCTTGTTCTCTCTGTATCCTCCATAGTTTGTACCCAGTGATTTTCATCAAGCAGTAATCCTCTTTCTTTGCAAACAGCTTTGAATGATGGAAATACTTGACCTTCTACAGTTTGCAATGATTCGAAAGAATTAGGTCCTTTTACATGATGAAGCAGTGAGTAGATGCAATTAGTACAAGCATTATATGACAATGAATGTCAACAAAACAGAAACTATGAAAGTGGAAGGCATGGAAAAGAAACAAATCAATAAATAAACTAACCGATTAACCAATCAAATAACAAATCGACAGGATAGATGAATTAGAAAACTTACTTTTACGAAATGACGATGATCGTTGGCACTGCTAGAGCTATTTCTGGATAGACAACAACATTAGCTTACACATGAACAAATTTTTTTTCGAGTCTACAGCGCTACCAGCCATTCGTTATAATATTAAATTTATCATACCAACTGTTTCTTGTTTTATTTTCAAAATGGTTTTGTCGTCAGAAATTTGGTGCTATGGGATTTACGCTCCCAGTGCCTTTACATGGAATATTTGGATACCTTACCCTACTCAACATTAAACTTCAAGATGAGTTGGTTCACATATGTAGATGGCATTGTTATTATTATTATTATTATTATTATTATTATTATTATTATTATTTTTTTTTTTACAATTTTTTTTGGGAGGGAGACTTTGGGTTCTTTAGGTGTATTCTTTAATATTTGAAATTATTTTGTACCTAGCGAGTGGATGGTGAAAGTTTCTTCAATTCTGCGTACTAATTTTTGTAACATTTCTTAATATGCCCTCAGAATCCACTATTCTTCCATGACTCATCTTCATCAAGTGCTCATAAGTATAAGCTCAGCTTAGAAAAAAAAAGAGAAGTATGCAGTGGTGATGAAATCAAAACACTGTATTACATTATCGTTTGTCCTGTTTCTCTTACCATAGAGACGGTTATCCACAATGACATAAAATGACCGAAAAAATATGAAGTGTGTTTATAACGTCTTTATCACCTGATAAATTGGCGAAGTGTGAAATCTCCACCACCCGCAATGTCCAGATGATGAACATGGATGGGATTTTGTCGGCAAGTGCGTGCATTCAAAGGTCATAGATGTATAATACAATGCTCACGTCTACGCTAGTGGCTCTCCTTCTCTCTGATGACGTTTATTACTTATTTGGGTCTGCCAAATGCTATGCGTGTTTACAAATTATATAGGTAGAATTTGTGCTGGAGAGACTAACCCAGTCTATTTCTAATTTGTGCGCACAAGAAAACACGTTTCTATCTTTCACTGCATCCTAATCTGCTACTTTCCTTGTCAATTATAATCGGTAAATATAAAATTGTTTCCCAGTCTCACGGATGCATTTCTTATCTATATCATTAGATAGTGCTTATCAGTCTGAATATTTTGAATCCCTATAAATAAGTACAGCAAATTGATAGTAACGTCAGTAGCCATTTTTATTCCTATTTTATTCATTTATTTGCTTGTTTATTTATCTGTTTATTCCATCTATTTATTTATTAATTTAATCAAATTTGCGAGGCTGCGGTGAAGAAAAAGAACCGCACCCACCCTCATCTAACCTGGTAATTATAAAGATGCTTCCCCCCCCCAAAAAAAAAAAAAAAAAAAATCGTACGTCGCCAGCGCCCTCGTCGCTCGAAGCGTCAAGTGGAGGTACTACACGTGGCTGACGACGCTGGTCATCCTGTTGGGGTGGGGTGGGGTGGGGGGGAGCCTTGGTGGTGAAAGCGTGGAAGTGTTTCCTCTTTATGGGCATTGATGAATAAGTCTGGACAAATTCTCAGAGAGGAACTTGTCTTTTATCCCAGGCCGTACCACCCACTCTTAAAAAAAAAAAAAAAAAAAAAAAAAAAAAAAAAAAAAAAAAAAAAAAAAAAAAAAAAAAATATATATATATATATATATATATATATATATATATATATATCCTATCCGAGAGTTGATCCTTGACATGGTGCATAGGCTTCAGAATCTTAATGACTACAAAAGCCCATGGAGATGAAAATCTCTGCAGGGTCACCCATATCGAACAGCCTTTATAGCAGGGGTGTCCAAAGGGGTCGATGAGACCATCCAAGGGGTCAGTAGATTGCTAGGGGGTCGATAAATAGCCAAGGGGTCGAAAGGGGGTCAGTAGATTGCTAGGGGGTCGAAAGGGGTCAGTAAATTACTATGG
The DNA here is from genome assembly GCF_046742065.1 of Oratosquilla oratoria. Classification (NCBI taxonomy): domain Eukaryota; kingdom Metazoa; phylum Arthropoda; class Malacostraca; order Stomatopoda; family Squillidae; genus Oratosquilla; species Oratosquilla oratoria. The sequence continues at coordinate 27,481,963 of NC_134810.1, forward strand.
GGTCGAAAGGCAGTCTTTAAAATTAAATGGTTGGCATGAAATGATCATGTTCTCTTCTTGTACTGAAAGAGAGAATACTCAACCAACCAATATCTAAACTTAAAGAAAAACCATGTCAGTTCATTCAGAGTCGAAAATCCTCCCCGTTCTGTGCATGTAGGAAGAATCTCACATACATCCACATCATGAGTGAACATAAAGATGACGAACTTGAGTAATATTATTGGCTTCAATATTACTTATAGCAATATAATAAAGAATATATAATATCACTCTTACAGCTATTGATGAATTATAGATATTAATTCTAAAACACTTATGTTTATGTATATGTGAAAGTATCTGTATTATTGGAACGCCGCGACATCACGGTGCAAAGGAATCGAAGTAGTTTTATTCTGGCTAAAGACAGACGATATTATTCACCTATTCATTGCATTCTCTCGATAAATGAAATATTAAAAAAGTCATTTATTCAAAGCTTAACTTGTGACGTCATGTCGTGTTGCTTTCTGAGCTCCTGACAGAACCTCACGAAAATAAGTAGATAAATAAATAAATAAACAGTATTCAAACACCTATACAAGTTCAATCATAGGTTAAATGAAGATGATCAAACGTCTATAAATGTTTATTGTGACATGACACAAACTATTCAAAAATGTGTATTGCCTTTATTATTGACCTAACGAGAAAGCGAGAGAGACGACGGGAGAATTTGACGACTCCTTTTGGAGACTGAAGACTCCTTCGGAAGATTTTGAAGACTCCTTCGTAAATCCCCTGGAATTTCCACGGTTCCTGCTAGTTGTTGTTGTTGTTATTGTTATTATCATTATTATTACTATCATTATCATTATTATCATTATTATTATCATTATTATTACTATTATTATTATTATTATTATTATTATATTTATTATTATTATTATTATTATTATTATTATTATTATTATTATTATTATCATAATACAGGAATACACACACACGCGCACACACACACACACACACACACACACACACACACACACACTCACACACACGTACACACGCACACACACACACACACACACACACACACACACACACACACACACACACACACACACACACACACACACACACACACACACACACACACACACACGTAAACCAACAGCATAAAATCTACCTTGTTAGTCTTCTTTGTTCGCACGGCTCCGCCTCGCTGGAGAGGTCCACGGACTTTGTCACCCGGCTGACTCGAGAAATGAGGAATCATCGAAGTAGAAGACACAGAGCCCGAGGAGGTAACCCGAAAAGAATCATCGCCATTCCCTCGACAACGTCCGTCTCCAAAGCTGCTATTGCCATCTTGGTCCAACGATGAAGACCTTTTCGTTGCCGCACCTGAAGAAGTTCTGGACCAGGTGGGCAATAGCAGCTTGTGAGACGGAAGTTGTCGAGGGAGTGGCGAGGATTCTCTTCGGGTTCCCTCCTCGGGCTCTCTGTCTCCTATTTCGATGATTCCTCATTTCTCGAGTCAGCCGGGTGACAAAGTCTGTGGATCTCTCCAGCGAGGTGGAGCCGTGCGAACAAAGAAGACGAACAAGGTAGATTTTGTGTTGTTGGTTTACGTGTGTGTGTGTGTGTGTGTGTGTGTGTGTGCGTATGTGTGTTCCTGTATCATAATAATAATAATGGTAATAATAACAATGATAATAATTATAATAATAATAATGCTATTGCCCACCTGGTCCAGAACTTCCTCAGGTGTGGCAACGAAAAGCTCTTCACCGTTGGCACCGAAGAACTCGACGAGGAGAGGCCTTTCTTCATTCAGGACAGATCCTGCACCTGCTGCAAGACAATGCAGGTCAACCCTCTTCCTCCATAAATTCAAGCCATGGAAGTCGCCTATCTTCCATTTGAAGATCAAGACATGGAAGTCGCCCATCTTCCATTTGAAGATCAAGGCATGGAAGTTGCCCATCTTCCTTTTGAAGATCAAGGCATGGAAGTGACCCATCTTCCTCTCGAAAATCATGACATGGAAGTCTCCCATCTTCCATTTGAAGATGAAGCCATGGAAGTCGCCAATCTTCCATTTGAGGATCAAGCCATGCAGGTCGCCCATCTTCCTCCTAAAGATCAATCCATGGAAGTCGACTCTCCTCCTTCTGTTGAGGAATTGATGGATTCCAGCGGCTGAGGCGCTCAAGCTCAAGCGCAAAGTCCACAAGGCCCAAAAGACCAAGGCAAACATAAAAAGCCGCATTTTTTAAATGTCAGAGACTTGGAAAGAATTCCCATTACTCTTTAAAGATTTTCATAAAAAAAAAAGTAAAATCTTTGCAAGCCCTTCTTGAACCTAAGTCAAAAACACAAATAAGGGAGGAATAAATTTTTGAGTGCCTAAGACTTGGAAAGAGTTCGCAATACTCTTAGAAGATTTTCATAAAAAGTAAAATCTTCGTCTGCCCTTCTTGATACCAGCGCCCACGGAGTCTCCAATTTTGGATCAAGATAAGGAAAGGAAAATCCAGCTACATCCAGAGCCCCACCGATCTCAATCGGTTCTTCAAGAAGACGTTTCTACTTCTTTGACTTCGGCAAAACGTGGGCCATCCCTCAGCTGAATAAAATCTCAAGACTTTGCCAGAACAAAGTTTACAAAGTGACTTCAGAGGCATGAATGAACTATTCATATATTTGTTTTGTGTGTGTGTGTGTGTGCGTATTCATGATTTTCATGTGCGCGTACGGCGTATGGTAATGATGTATATGCGTGTGGTTTTGTGCATTAGTGTATATTTGTACATGCGCGCGCGCGCAGTTTTTATGTGTAAATAAGTCCATAATAAGTTCATCTTCTCGTTACGAAATGCCTGGTATCAACCTTGTTCTCTCCAAGATCGAGAGAATATAAGATCTGCTCGCGCGCATGTTGTGACGTCATCTGAAGGGGAGCCCACAGAGAAAATGGTGAAAACGTAAGTGAAAATGTTAGGTAAAAGAGAAAACGTACAGGCACCACAGAGTTTCTGGGAGACTTACCTATTTCATGTTCTGCAACCGTTAAAATGGGGGTTTCATTTTGGAAAAATGTTCTTGTGGTTTATCTTTGACATATTTAATAAAGAAACAGATGATGCAGTTAAAACTGGTGATTGACGTAAACGCCATCTAGTGAGAGAGCCGCACAGTAAAATGTATGTGGACGATGCGGCTCTCCGTGAGCTTTCCCGTCTTTCCTATATAGTCTTTGGGCCAATCACTTCTAGTGACGTCAATGCGCAAACGACCTAAATACTGGATAGCTGTTGAGTAGACCTTGTATTCCCTCGATCTTGGTTCTCTCATTCACTTTCTCACCAGACGCGAGGTAGACGTTATCGTTTGTCAGTCGTCGGCCTTTGGATCAGACTCCTCCAGTCGTCACGATCTTCGTATAATTTCTTTTGATTTATTTCTTCTAGCGTTAAATTTCTTCTCTTTAATTTCATCTTTACACAATCTATCTCTTTCTAGGTCTTCCCGCCTGTCTCTTTACTCTCGGTTGCCAACACACATATTTCTTAGGATATTTATTCTCTTCCATTCTTGTTACATGCCCATATCCCTATTAATCTTTAAACCACTCCCACACCAACTTACCCTCTGAAAACATCTTCCTGTAAATAGAGTGTGTGTGTGTGTGTGTGTGTGTGTGTGTGTGTGTGTGTGTGTGTGTGTGTGTGTGTGTTTACCTAGTTTACCTAGTTGTATTTCACGGGAAGGGGAGCTATGCTCGTGGTGTCCCGTGGTGTGTGTGTGTGTGTGTATCTATCTAGTTGTATTTTACGGGAAGGGGAGCTATGCTCGTGGTGTGCGTGTGTGTGCATTCACCTTGGTCTTTTGGATCACGAGTTGGACTCGTGATCGACAGCTATTTCCCTCCCGGAAGATCTATATATTAATACGCTTGTAATTGTCTATCGTGTGTGTCACGCGATGACGTCACGGCAACCAAGCCTTGCTGACGACTGATTGGCTGCGAGCGAAGCGAGAGTGGTCACGTCACGGCAACGGAGACGACTTATTGGTCGAGAGCGGTGACGTCACGACAAAAAGGAGACGACTTGTAACTGTCTATCGTGTGTGTCACGCGATGACGTCACGGCAACCAAGCCTTGCTGACGACTGATTGGCTGCCAGCTAAGCGACAGTGGTGACGTCATGGCAACGGAGACGACTTATTGGCCGAGAGCGGTGACGTCACGTCGCTTCAGCGCGTCCGACACGACGTCACAGTACAAAGGAATTGAAGATGTTTTATTCTGGCTATAGACAGACGATTTTATTCACCTATTTATCGCATTCTTTCGATAAATAAAATATTAAGAAAGGCATTTAGTCAAAGCTTAACTCGTGACGTCATGTCGTGTTGCTTTCTGAGCTCCTGACAGAACCTCACGAAAATAAGTAGATAAATAAATAAACAGTATTCAAACGTCTGTAAAAGTTCAATCATAGGTTACATGAAGATAATCAAACGTCTATAAATGTTTATTGTGACATGACACAAACGATTCAAAAATTTGTATTGCCTTTATTATTGACCTAACGAGAAAGAGAAAGAGAGACGACGGAAGAATTTGACGACAACGTCGGGAGACTTTGACGACTCCTTTTGGAGACTGAAGACTCCTTCGGGAGATTTTGAAGACTACTTCGTAATACTTTAAAGTTGAATAACCGTGGAATTTCTGCGGGTCCTATGTGACATGACATAAACGGCCTCTATTGCCTTTATGATTGACCTAACGAGAAAGAGAGAGAGAGAGAGACGACGGGAGAATTTGACGACTTTTTTTGGAGACTGAAGACTCCTTCGGGAGATTTTGAAGACTCCTTCGTACTACTTCAAAGTTGAATAACCGTGGAATTTCTGTGGGTTCTATGTGACGTGACAAACGATTCAATTTTTTTTATTGCCTTTATGATTGACCTAACGAGAATGAGAAAGAGAGAGAGACGACGGGAGACTTTGACGACAACGTCGGGAGACTTTGACGACTCATTCTGGAGGCTGAAGACTCCTTCGGTAGATTTTGAAGATTCCTTCATAAATTCCGTGGAATTTCCACGGTTCCTCCTAGTTGTTGTTGTTGTTGTTGTTATCATTATCATTATTATCATTGTTGAACGTCTAGACCTCCTAGAAGACGTAATCTACCACCAAAATCTCCTAGATCTTCATCTACCGCCTCTACACATACTATCAGCACTGCACATATGCATCTAGGTGCATATAGGAGTCAAGTGGTACTCTGACCTGACTTCGACGAGAAGGGTCATCCCGCGGTCATCTATGGTCAAGTCTCTATTGTTCGGACCAAGGGCGTCAACCTTACAACCAGCATCTGGACGCCGGTATCGACACCTCAGAAAACCCAAGCGATATTGCCATTAATAACAAAATCCCTTTTCCTACGGGATATGTCCATCCTGTCCAAACCTCGGACAACTGTAGTACATTGTTTATATGTATATGCAAATTGTAAAGTATTTAAAACCTATCCTGATCTCTAATATTTGCTAAAACAGCATCTTGTAAATAAATGATATCTCGTCGGCAACCTAGCCACGAGCCATGTATGTAAACACCTGTCACAAAATAAAGAAGACCACAGAGAGCTACGCTGCTCCGCCGTGTTTATCCGAAACGCCGCTCAAACTACCAACCACGTTACCAACTCTCATTGCGAACTTAAACATATGTTGGACAAGACCACATCATTATCATTATTATTATTATTATTATTATTATTATTATTATTATTATTATTATTATTATTATTATTATTATTATTATTATTATTATTATTATTATTATTATTATTATTATTATTATTATTATTATTATTATTATTATTATTATTATTATTATTATTATTATTATTATTATTATTATTATTATTATTATTATTATTATTATTATCACTATTATTATTATTATTATTATTATTACTAATATCATTATTACAATTATTATTATTACTATTATTATTATTATCATTATCATTATTATTATTATTCTTACTGTTTTTATTATCATTTATTATTATTATTATCATTATTATTATTATTATTATTATTATTATTATTATCATTATTATTATTATTACTATTATTATTATTATTATTATTATTATTATTATTATTACTACTATTATTATTATTATTATCATTATTACTATTAACATTACTGTTATTATTACTATCATTATTTTTATAATCATTATCATTATTATTATTATTATTATTATTACATACATACATATACCAAGGCTTTTTTCCCCTTCCAAGGGAGGTAGCCAAAAAGGGAAAGGCATAAAAACACTCCCACCCATTTCATCCCTAAATACACTCCACACCCCTCCCACCCTTCCTCTCATCTGAGCACCTCCTGGATGACGGGTCATCCCTGCACCCTGCCCACCGCCCTGGGTCAGAAGCAGTGTCGCAAGACCCAGTACATCCACAGCAAGGCCGCTTCATTTAATCGGCGACCCCCCCCTCTCCGTCCCCCGTTGCATATAAGGAGAGGACGGGGAGAAATCCCTTCGGGCTGCGTCAAAATTTACTCACACATACTACCCCCCCCCCCCCCCCCCCCCCCCCACCCCCGCCCATTTCTCCTCATGCAGTCACAACATCATCCATATACAACCATTCTCCACTCACCTCTGTCTTCCGTCCTCTCCCTTCCTTCCTCAACAGACATTCCCCTCTTCCCCAAAGCCCCCTTCACCCCATCCATCCACCTCATCCTAGGACGTCCCCTCATGTTCACTCCCTCCACATCTGCCTTCCATACCTCTTTTACTAGTCTTTCTTCACTCATTCTTTCCATGTGTCCAAACCATCCTAATATTCTTTCATCAACCCTATCTCCCAAATCCTTTTTCACCCCTGTTCTCCTCCTCACCTCCTCATTTCTCACTCTATCTAGCCCAGCCTAGTAACCCCCACCATACTTCTCAGACACCTCATCTCAAACACATTCAAACTCCTTCTCTCTTCTTCCCTTACGTTCCACGTTTCTGCCCCATACAGTGCTGTTGGCACAATCACTCCTTCATACAGTCTCCTCTTCGCATCCATTCCCAAATGTCTATTCCTCATTACACTCTTTAAACCACCAAGGCATTTACTCGCTTCTCTCAATCTACATTCTACCTCCACCTTCACTCCACCTTTTCCTGCTACACTTGCACCCAAGTATCTAAAACTATCCACTTCCTCCAGTTGCTCTCCCCGTAATGTTCACTTTAATGTGCCTTTCCTTTTCTAAAAAGAAAAGGAAAGACATTATTATTATTATTATTATTATTATTATTATTATTATTATTATTATTATTATTATATTATTAATTATTATTATTATTATTATTATTATTATTATTATTATTATCATTATTATTATTTTTATTATTATTATTATTATTATTATTATATTATCATTATTATCATTATTATTATTATTATAATACAGGAACGCACACACACACTAGCACACACACACACGCACACACACACACACACCACACACACACACACACACACACACACACACTAGGTAGCGTAATTGGTAGAGCACTGAGCTGCCACGAAAGTGGCCCGCAGCTCCTGGTTCGAATTCTGCCCAGGGCCGAAATTATTTCGGTACCACTGCGCTTCGGGTCGACACTCTGACTCTCGTGGGCGGGGAGTTGGGTGTGTGTGTGTGTGTGAAAGGTCATAGCATTATCCATAGATCGGACCTACGAGTTCTGAGCTCTCTTCCGGAGGGAAAATAGCTGTCGATCACGAGTCCAACACGTGATCCAAAGACCAAGTGAATGCATACACACACACACACGTAAACCAACAACACAAAATCTACCTTCTTAGTCTTCTTTGTTCGCACGGCTCCACCTCGCTGGAGAGATCCACAGACTTTGTCACCCGGCTGACTCGAGAAATGAGGAATCATCGAAGTAGAAGACAGAGAGCCCGAGGAGGTAACCCGAAAAGAATCATCGCCATTCCCTCGACAACGTCCGTCTCCAAAGCTGCTATTGCCCACCTGGTCCAGAACTTCTTCAGGTGTGGCAACGAAAAGGTCTTCATCGTTGGACCAAGATGGCAATAGCAGCTTTGGAGACGGACGTTGTCGAGGGAATGGCGATGATTCTTTTCGGGTTACCTCCTCGGGCTCTGTGTCTTCTACTTCGATGATTCCTCATTTCTCGAGTCAGCCGGGTGACAAAGTCCGTGGACCTCTCCAGCGAGGCGGAGCCGTGCGAACAAAGAAGACTAACAAGGTAGATTTTATGCAGTTGATTTACGTGTGTGTGTGTGTGTGTGTGTGTGTGTGTGTGTGTGTGTGTGTGTGTGTGTGTGTGTGTGTGTGTGTGTGTTATAATAATAATAATAATAATAATAATAATAATAATAATAATGATAATTGATAATGATAATGATAGTAATAATAATGATAATGATATTAATAACAACAACAACTAGCAGGAACCGAGGAAATTCCACGAGATTTACGAAGGAGTCTTCAAAATCTTCCGAAGGAGTCTTCAGTCTCCAAAATGAGTCGTCAAATTCAACCGACGTTGTCGTCAAAATTCTCCCGTCGTCTCTCTTTCTCTTTCTCGTTAGGTCAATCATAAAGGCAATAAAAA
>NC_134810.1:27491161-27496161 GCF_046742065.1 Oratosquilla oratoria
TAACAATAACAACACAAATGATAATAATAAACTGACATAATTCGTGGCTTAATAGTTTGGGGGTCTATAGAAAATCTTAATCTTTACTAGGGGGTCGATGAGCTGAAAAGTTTGGGAACCCCTGTTCTAATCCGTAGGGGTATCATTATAGTCTTTAGAATGTTGACTACATGCAATTTATGCAGTCAGTAACCTACACGTGGTAGAATTTTATGATAGATTATGATTTATGAGGCGAGAATTTTGTAGGATTTAAGTCTACGAGTACAGTGTTTTAGACAAAGAACAAGTGAAGTACGGTGGACATGTGGCCAGTTACAGACGTCCAAGTTTTACTCTGTTTCAGCTCAGTAAAATCGTGTGGCGTGAGTCAGAATAAAATATCTAAAGTTATCGCCTTACCAGAGAGATGAATGAAATATCTTGGCGGCTGTCAGGGTGAAATTAGAAGTATCACTCGGTACGTAAGTCATATGGTATTTTGTTAATAATGACCAACGATTATTTCCTTAGGACGATAAGCCACGGGAAAGGTCGATTCGTAGAGTAGATGAAGCAGAGATTTAAGGAAAATGACAGAACGGAGGGATAGTAACAGATCAAAGTGATTAGCATTTTTTTTAAGTGGAGATTAGATCCTTGGGGATAATATAAAAAAGAAGAGGTCGAGTCGTAGATAGTGATGCAAAAAAAAAAAAAAAAAAAATTAAACGCAAGTTATTTTTTTTATGAGTTTTTTTACGCGTCCAAATTTGTTCAGATATTAAATATCAAGTATGTGAAAACAGGTGTAAGTACTTGATTCATCCCTCCACATATGCGTATCTACCTTATCCAAAGAGACATCAGATACAGTATAAAAATAAACAAGTAATTGACCTTTTAGTCAGGACTCCGATACTGCAACAAGTGTAGATACTGTATATGGGCCAATATGGCTGCCTTACAAAATATACCCTTGGTATAATCTTCAAAGATTAAACACTCCAAATTTCCTTGTCACGAATGGTTAAATATACACATAAAATAGGATATACAATAAGGTATACACAAATTAATCATGGTCTATGGACTTGGAAAATATAAAAAAACACACACACACGAAAATATCCATGTTTTTTGTCGTCTTTTTTTTATATAAAAAAAACGTTTTTTATAGAAAAGCACGTTTTTTTTTAGTTGTATCTATAGTCGAAGAGAAGATAAAACAGATATTTAAGGAGAGTAGGGCAACGTAGGGATAATACAAGATCAAAGTGGTTAGCAATTCTTTTTAAGTGGAGATTAATTTCAAATCGTAAAAGATTGCTATGTGACATGGTCTGCAGGGATGTCACGAAATTTCTTGAAACATCAAGTACATATACTGTGCAGTCAGTATCCCATACGGGGTCAGTAATTAAGTGATCCAGGAGATCTCAGTAAGTTAACGATGATGCAAACTGGATGTCCTGTCCAGTTGAGCAAAGAACATTAAAATGAATCTGCCACTAGCAAAATATTAAGTGAACTACTGAACGTCTTCATCCCACTTAAAAAAAAAAAAAAAAAAAAAACAACGGAATAAGTCCTTCTTGGTAATGGAAGACAACCTTATCCAATACGAAGTGTCAAAAAAAGAAAAGAAAAAAAAAATTATTTGGAATTGTGGGATGAATGACTGCCTATTAAGATATCTCAGAGCTTATCTACATTGAAAAAAAAATAATATGGAATTTTGTGATAAATGAAGAACTCCACGAGACGAATAAAAAACAATCAAATAAATAAAAACACTATTGTAGTGAGCTCATATTACTTTTATTGACTCTCGTAATATTATGACCCTGCTGGGTTGGTAGCCACGGGAGGTCATGTAAGAATTAACACCACAAGCTGACGAATACTGGCTTACAAACACACAACATCATGGCGCGGTTTTTAGAGTTCTCGCCTGCCACTACGGCGGTCCGGGATCGAAGCCCGCCCAGGGCTGAAATAATTTCCGTATCGCTGCGCTGCGGGTTGTTAATCCAACTCTCGTGGGCGGGGAGTTGGGTGTGTGTGTGCGTGTAAGGTCACAGCATTACCCATAGATCGGTCATACGAGCTCTGAGCTCTCATCCAGGAGGTTAATAACTGTCACCCACTAGTCCAACACGTGATCTAAGACAATGGTGAATCACACACACACACAAATACATACATACATACGCACACACACATACACGCACGAGCACACACACAAACACGTACAAACACACACACGTACACACACACACGTACACACACACATACACACACACACACATACACACACACACACACACACACATACACGCAAGAGCGCGCGCGCGCACACACACACACACACACACACACACACACACACACACACACACACACACACACACACATTCAGGCTATCACCAATCTTATATTCGATTAAGAAGTGTATTTAATTGGTTTTGATTGTGGCATTGCACTTTGGATTTAAAACCTACGATATCATTCAGCTGAGGGGATTTTTTTAAGCATCATTGGTGATGAGTGTTGGAGATGTTGCATGATGCTTGAGTGAGGAATACAAATTTTTACTTTTATTTTATTTTCATTTTCACCTTTATTTCGTTATTGGCTTGTGCTTTACTTTCGCCCATTGGAAAATAATTCAGTTAAATTCCTTTCTATGGTTACTGGAAGACTCAGTGCTCTGTCTTTTTAATAAGGTCATTCCAAGTAGAGAGTCTCTGGGAAGGATCAATTGCCAGAAGGCCGAAGACCAAAGACTCAAATGAGGTTTCTCCGATTCGTTTCCATGGCCCTAGACCTAGGTACACCTTGTCCCGCTCCACCCAGTGCTTGAAGCCTGGATCCTCCAGCTGGGATTTGACCCAAGGTCGGGCCGAGGTCAGCATGAGGAAGAGGACCATCCCGCACGACCAGATGTCAGCAGGAGTACCTCTGTATGGGCTTCTGGCGAGAAGTTCGGGCGCCATGAAGGCGGGGATGCCTGCAAATCCAGTCAAGACCATCTCTTTGCCCTCGGAGATGTAAACGCAGGAGAGACCCATGTCGGCGATCTTCAGGGTGTCTCTATCCGCGATGAGGAGGTTCGCGGGCTTTATGTCCCTGTGGACAACCCCCCCTCGAGAGTGCAGGTATCCCACACCTGCCACCATCTGGTCGAAATAGTTCTCTGCCTCCTCTTCGATCATGTCGAAAAGTCTCGATTCCAGGGACCCTCTTCGGCAGTACTCCATATACATTTGGAGGTTCCTGCCTTCGTTCTTCAAAAAAAAAAAAAAAAAAAAAAAAAAGTTTTATGATGTTCGTATGGCTCAGTTGACTGTGGATTACTTCCTCCATAATCGTGGAAGCTCCGTCTTCGATCTCAACTTTCTTGAAAGCCATTCGCTCGTTGGTCCCTTTCTTTTCGATCAAATTACCTTCGTGGCTACGAACACGTTCTTCGTTCCTTTGCAGAAGGTCAGAAGGGAAAGACCTCGATACGAAGCCTTCTTCAGTGGTTTCCGAGGCGACTAGAACGTAAGTCGAGTTCCTCCTGAGCTTCCCGGGCCATTTCCTTCTCTTCGACGTTGAAGAACTCTTGTTTCCTTGGCCCTTACTTATCCTCCAGGTGTCGTTGTCTTCTTGCGATTGCTGCGGTCGCCAGCAGAAGAAAAGAATCCCGAAGAACATCTCGAAAAATCTGCTCACAACTGGATAAGACCAAAATGGCGAAAACCTTAAAGAAAATCTACAGAAATGGTCATCTGAGATTGGGATCAACCGGAATTTGTGAATGTGTTCGCAAATGTGTTCGCATCGGGATGTGGACCTCCCGATGGGTGATGACTAAAATCAATCAATCAATTAATCAATCAATATCTCTTTAACATGGTTCTCTGCCATATGAACCTAGACCTTTTCCTTGCTTTCATTTACTCTCGAAGGGCACCAATTGAGATAATCGAAGCAGGAATATATTCATAATTGAATTAGTAATTCCCACTTCCAGCATCTTTCTACGTCTGCCTCTCCGTCTGTCTGTATATGTCTGACTATTAGGTTCTCTCTTTACATATTTGTTTATCTATTCCTCTCTCTATTTCTCTCTCTCTCTCTTTTATATATATATAATATATATATATATATATATATATATATATATATATATATATGTATGTATATATATATGTATATATATATATATATATATATATATATATATATATATGTATACACTGAATGGTTTCCAGTGATCAATTAATATCTTTTTTCAACCACAAATCACTTTTAATTTCATGCCATCGCAGTCGAGACTGAAGAATCGCTCGATGGAGGCATCAGTTGGAAATTGAAACGTGGACGAGCTAGCGTATTGGTTTAAGTCACTGTAACTTTGTTACGGGTTAGCTGGGTTCGAATCCTCGGCTCGTCCACGTTTCAATTTCCAAAGGATGCCTCCATCGAGCGATTCTTCAGTCTCGACTGCGATGGCATGGAATTAAAAGTGATTTGTGGTTGAAAAAATATATATGTATGTATATATACATATATATATATATATATATATATATATATATATATACTTATTTGTAAGACACAAACGCACAAGCAAACACACATACGCACGGATGTACACGCACACACACACACACACACACACACACACACACACACACACACACACACACACACACACACACACACACACACACACACACACACACACACACACACACACACAATGACAGACAATGGCCTGAGCTTTACGAACAGAGCATGTGGCATTCCAGGCGTGGTGCTTCTTGCCACAATTGGGGCACATGGCAATAGTCTCAGTGCCAGCTTTGAACTTGTTCAGGCAAGTCTCGGTGAGACGAGACATGCTACAAATGCCACGTCTGTGTTGTTTGGCTGTGCACCGCGCCTGGTGATGACCATAGCGTTGACACTTAAAACATCGGAGAGGATCAGGGATGTACGTTCGTACGCCATACTTGCCATACATCCCC
>NC_134810.1:27501161-27518661 GCF_046742065.1 Oratosquilla oratoria
TATTGCAGGAAATGCATGTATGCTTCACTGCTTGCCCCTGAATGTGAATTATTCATTTCATGCTTTTGTGCTTGCCCTTGAGTGTGAATTGTTTATTGTATGCAAATGTACATATGTGCAAGTGCATACATTAGCTACTTGATGTCAAGTCCTGGTAGTCGTACCAAGCCTTCAATGGACAACCTATTGTGTGATATGACCCGTGGTCAACTTGGCTTGCCTTGACAATTCAGCTGCTGAGACACCTGAATCTCATAATGGCAGATTCAACCACACAATATTGCCATATGATTATAACTGATAACAGTTAGTGTAATTCATCACTTCTTGTAAATGTAATTAGAGATGTATAAAAAATCAAAATAGATACTGGGTGTCCATACTCAGTTCCATAATGTAATAATTTATAGATAGATGGAATATATATACAATTGTGAAGTGTATTGTATTGTTGGCAACCACCACATATCTTTGCCACTGGCATTGGTGGAAAGCACCAGTGAAGCCGATGGAATAAAGAGAAGAACCCAAACAGATTTACTGTCCATCTCCAACCAATGCAGATCCATTCAATACCACAAATATTGATTTTGTAAGTTTTAATACATCAAGGTAATGTATTTTTTTTTTTTTTTTTTTTTAGAAATATTGTGTAGGTGTGCACTTTCTAAAAGGAAATACACTACTGAACAGAGCTGTGACTATAGGTTTGAGACATTATGTTGTCGTTTGTCCTATCCCATCAATATTAGTTTGATGATGTTCATTGATGTTGTATACCAGGTCTTCATCATCATGATACATATTTTTAAAACTACTATGGAGTTGAGCTTCATGCTTTTCTTGAAGCTATGAAACTCCTTTACCCCCCACAGTCTGATCAGATGCCCAAACTGACCATTAACATCCCTGACAATGACAATGATCCTGCTAACCTCTAGAATTATAGGTACTGCATTACTAAATACAAGTTAGGTTAGGTTGAATGAATTTATCATGTTTTAATTTCTTTGACCACATCTGTCTAAACAAAGATGGTGTTTCAAAGTAGTCATTGCAGCTCTGTTTATTAGTGTATAGCTCTTAGCAACTTTTTCTGTTATTGATATCTGCCAAGAAAAACATATATTACATTGATGTATTATAATTTACAAAATGAATATCTAATTCTCTATTGCTGTATTGTGTAGGTGTGCATTTCTAAAAAATTATCTTGCTTTTTTTCAAACAATATTTTATGATTATGTAAAGTACTCTGGTCAGTCAGAGTAGATTTGCAAACTTATAGTTTATACTTTTATTTTATGTAACGTGCTGTTCTGCCAAGATGGTGCTCTATAGGACCATTTATAGTAGAAATCATAGAGCAAATCATAGTAGATATCTAATATAAATTGTTTTATTCCCAGACTGAATATTTACATAACCACAATTTAGTCATGGTACTAGTATCCATTTTCAGTGATAGCTGCTAAATTAAAAATCTTAATATCCAGAGCTTTACAATACCTAGAGAATATTTTATGTTCAATATCTAATCATTTTTGTCTTAGTTGATGCACTTGTTAGAGGCTTAAGAACAGCTCCTAGTTTCATGATTTTCAGAGCAGATACAGCAAACTCAAAATTGATCCTTACATTTATAGTTACTTTCTATGTAGCCATATCTTTTACAGTAGAAACAAATTAGCACATGATATCTATCATGTATGACATACCCTCCCCACTGAGGCAGTTGTTTAGATGATGAGAGCTGGTAAGGCACCTGGGTTGGATGGGTGTCATGCAGAATGTCTAAAATAGGGAGGTACAGTGATGGTGGACTGACTGGTGAGGTTGTTTAGGGTTTGTTTAAAATAGGGTAGAGTGCCAGAGGACAGGAGATGCATGTATAGTTCCACTTTACAAAGGAAAGGGGGACAAGTGTGAGTATAGTACTTTCAGAGGGATCAGTTTGTTGAGTGTAGTTGGGAAGGCTTATAGGATGGTTTTGATTGAGAGTATTAGGAAAGAAAGGAATAGAGGGAGTAATTGGTGAGGAGCAGTGTGGGTTTAGGACAGGTAGGGGCTGCATGGATCAGATTTTTGTTGTAAGGCAGATATGTGAGAAAGTTTTAGGAAAAGATAAGGATGTTTTTGGGTCTTTATGGATTTGGAAAAGGTTTATGATGGGGTAGACAGGAAGGCACTGTGGGAGGTACTGCAGATATATGGTATAGGAGGAAAGCCTTTAAGAGCAGTCAAGAGTTTTTATGAGAGTAGTAGAGCCTGTGTTAAAATCAGAAATGGATAGAGTGAGTAGTTTGAGGTAAAGGTGGGATTTCGTCATGGATATGTTAGGTCCCCATGGCTGTTCAATTTATACATGGATGGGTGGTGTAAAAGGTGGACACAAGGGTAATGGGTCAGGGAATGGAGAAAGAGGGTAATGTCTGTTGAGGAAGGATGGGAGAAGATATAAGATAAGGGTGAATGGAGAATGGTTGTGTATGTATAATGCTGTAATGCATGGAAGGGAGTAGGTGGGGTATGGGAGTGAGGGAATATGTTTGAATAATAATTTGACACAGCCTGAAGGTATTTTTCCCCATCTTCTCTTTTTCTGCATGAGGGGATGGAGAGGGAGGGTTGCCAATTAAATGAAGCAGCCTTGCTGTGGATGTGCTGTGTCTTGTTTCACTGCTTCTGACCTAGGGCAGTGGGCAAGATACAGGGATGACCCATCATCCAGGAGGAGCCAGGATAAGAGTGAAGGAGGGGGGGTGAATGGGAGTGGAGTATGTTGGGGATGGAATGGGTGGGAGTGGTTTTTATGCCTTTGTTTTTTGGCTACCTCCCTTGTAAGGGGGGAAAAAGCATTTTGGTATGTGTATGTATGTACTTTCTGAACATCAGATGTACATTTATACATTGTGGGCAGTCTGCCCTGCTGTTTGTTTTTTCTATACAAACTAAAGATTGTTCCTAATATCAGAGATAAGATTCAAGCATAAGTTTCTTGCAATTATTATTACTTTTATAGATTTTGAATAATTTAGGGCATCATCTGATAAAAGTTAGACATGGGCTTGAAAATGACAAATGATAGAATATTTATGACCCTTTAGATTTGCCTGACATGTAGATGAATATGAGTCTGTGATTGTATGTGTTTTCACAGATATTTATTTTTCAATTCTTTTTTCCAGGTGAATTCCAAATCGGGAAAATGGTCAATAAAGAAGAAGAAATATCTACCCTTTGGACATATATTAGTGTTCTTACATTTGTTGGCAAATTTCTAATTTCTATAAAACCTGGTATTCAAGACCCCTTTTCTTACGCAAATCACCAAGAAAGAAAGAGGAGAAAAGAAGAACATGTGAAGATTATTAGATGTAGTGATGACTGTTTTAAACAGTATGTTGCATTTGATTTT
Source organism: Oratosquilla oratoria (assembly GCF_046742065.1). Taxonomy (NCBI): domain Eukaryota; kingdom Metazoa; phylum Arthropoda; class Malacostraca; order Stomatopoda; family Squillidae; genus Oratosquilla; species Oratosquilla oratoria. Next base: position 27,504,580 of record NC_134810.1, read on the forward strand.
GATTGGAATGGAGCAGTTGTTGTTCACCCTAGTAGGGCTGTTAAATGGACTTTCCATAACTTGCAGTGGCAACTTGCAAGTTTCTACACACGTAAAGGAAAGAAAATTAAAAGAATATCAAATAGATGGATAAAGATTTTAGTATCCGAAAAAATAGACCCATGCAGCTGTTTTATTTCTTCAGTTTTATATTTTAATATTACCAAAGACAATGAATTTGAAGAAATATACGTAACTTTAGATGATGAGTATTTTCCATATTCAGAATGGATGTACAAAATAATAAAATTATGGACACTGGGTTCCATAAATTTTCCCAGAAAAGATATTTTAAGACCAGTCACTCAGCCTCGATATGCTAAGGTGTTAAAGGTTGCTGTGATTGAATCTCCTTACTATAATGCTGTGAAGGAAGTGGAACAATTGCTACACAAATACTTCGACACTACACGTATAGTTCGTAAGGAAGATGTTTTGTGCATACCCATACCCATTTCATTGAGACATCTATTTATTAGTAGTAGTCAGGTGTCTTTACCCCCGAAATGGTTATTTTTTAAAGTTGTTGATATTGAAGATGCAAATGCTTTGGAATGCCTGTTGGTAAGTAAAGAACAATCTAGCCTCTTTCTTGTAAGCAACACAAGATGTTTAGTGCCCTCTGTCAGATCCAGTTTCACAGCAGCTGGTGAAATTTACATTCCACTCTGTCTCAAGAAAATATATGAAAAATCTTTACAGATTTACCGTACATTTTTATGTACACCATATTATGATACCTTGAATGTAAATAAGGATAGTCAAACTCTGCATGGGAGAGTATCAAGAAAACCTCTTTCAGACATCTTAAATAGGCAATACAAAACATCAGAGAAACCGAAAACAGTAGTTAGTAAGCAGGTTGAAGAAAAAGCAAATAAACAAACCACTTTACAAGATGAAGCACAAAATATAGCAAGTCCAAATCTTCTGTTGATTGGTCCAGCTGGTAGTGGGAAGAAAACTGTTGTGGAACATATTGCAGAAGGACTTCATTGTCACTTGCTCTTTGTTAATGCTTTTGACTTAAAGGGCGAAACTAGTGGTAATACAGAGGGAAAAATCAGACAAGTTTTTCATCGGGCAGCAGCATTTGCTCCATGCATCCTGGCTATGAGGAACATTTATTGCTTAGGAAAGGTAAGGACTGAGTAATTGTAGGATGTCATGAATCTCATTAAAGTTTAAAGTTGTTTTAAAAAAAAAAAAAAAATGCTGAATGAAAACATATATGCTTAAGTGGAGAACACTGGTACAACATGGTTAGAAGAAGAGTAAGTAATAGGTGTGGGATATTATTTAGAACCAGATTATGTCCACTACTAAATGTATAGTAAGTGAAGCTTAGATTGACACCAAAATGAATTTTATTGTATGCATTTTTGAAGACCATGCCAGCGGGAGAAAGTAAATAATTGTTGACAAAGTACATGTTTATGGGGTGAACATGAGGGGGCGACCAGTGGGGGGGGGTGGCATTGGGAAGGAGGGGATGTCTTGGGGGTGAGGAGGGGATACAGGGGGTGGGTGGAAAGTGATTGTGTATGGATGATGCTGTGATGCATGGAAGGGAGTGGGTGGGGGATGGAAGGGAGGGTTGTTGATTGAATAGAGCAGCCTTGCTGTGGATGTGTATCTTGCTGCATTGCTTCTGACCTGGGGCAGTGGGCGAGATTTGGGGGTGGCCCTTTGCCTAGAAGGAGACAGGAAAAGAGAGAGGGAGGGGTGGTGAATGGGAGTACAGTGTGTGGGGATGAAGTGGGTGAAAGTGGTTTATGCCTTTGACTTTGGCTACCTTCCTAGTAAAGGGGAAAAGTCATTGGTATAGTGTATGTACATTTTTATGGGAAAGGGGGAGGTGCAAGAGGTAAATGCAAGGGTAATGGGCCAGGGATTGGAGATGGTTAGAGAAATAGGAGAAAAATGGTAGATAAGCCAGTTGTTGTTTGCTGACAACACTGCTTATGGCAGGATCAGGGGTGGGATTAAAGAAGTTAGTGACAATGTTTGGGAAGGTGTGTGAAAGAAGGAAGTTGAAGATAAATGTGGGTAAAAGTAATAAGGTGATGAGATGTACAAGGGTAGAGGATGGCTTTCAATATTTGGGAGTGAATGTGGCAGGAAAGGGTGGAGTGGAGGTGGAGGTAGAATGTAGATTGAGAGAAGCAAGTAAATGCCTTGAGGAATTAATAAATGTAATGAAAAATAAACATTTGAGAATGGATGCTAAGAGGAGATTGTATGGAGTGATTGTGCTGACAGCACTGTATGGTATAGGAACATGGGACATAAGAGAGGAAGAATTTAAATGTGGTTGAGATGAAATGCCTGAGAAGTATGGTAGGGGTTACTAGGCTCGATAGAGTGAGAAACATGGAGGTGAAGAGGAGAGCAGGGGTGGAAAGGGAGTTGGGAGATAGGTTTGATGAAAGAGTATTGGGGTGATTTGGACACATGGAAAGAATAAGTGAAGAAAGATTAGTAATAGAGGTGTGGAAGGCAGAAGTGGAGGGAGTGAACATGAGGGGATGACTGAGGATCAAACGAATGGATGAGGTAAAAGGGGCATTGGGAAAGAGGGGAATGTCTATTGAGGAAGGAAGGGAGAATACAGAAGATAAGGGTGAGTGGAGAATGGTTGCGTATGGATAATGCTGTGATGCATGGAAGGGAGTAGGTGGGGGATGGGCGGTGAGGGAGTATGTGTGGATGATATTTTGAAACAGCCTGAAGGTATTTCTCCCCATCTTCTCTTTTTCTGCATGAGGGGATGGAGAGGGAGGGTTGTCAATTAAATGAAGTAGCCTTGCTGTGGATGTGCTGTGTCTTGTTGCATTGCTTCTAATCCAGGGGAGTGGGTGAGATGCAGGGATGACCTGTCATCCAGGAGGAGCCAAGAAAAGAGGGGGGGATTTATGCCTTTGACTTTGGCTACCTCCCTTGTATGGGGTAAAAAGCCCTTGGTATATGTATGTATATAAAATACATGTTTATCAAGAATTTTTTGTATGAACAGTGTCATTATCTGGAATAATTGTTATCGTATGTTCCAATGACTGGAAACCCACATCCCCACTGTAGCTGGCAATGGTCCTCAAAACATCTTATAGATCTCTTTTGGGAAAAAAAAATTGAACTGTTGTTAGTGTAGCAATACTGGAGACTTTCTATTATTGGCTGGAAGTAGTAGAAGGTGGGGAGCAGTCATCATTTGTCAGCTCTTCTTTTGTAAAAAGGTGTAAGAAATATAGTTAAAAATTATAGAGATCTTGATCCCAGTCTGGCATTGATGTGTCATTTCATTAAGGCTGCAGCTACAGCTGAAAGTGAGGAGGTTGACGGGTTTTGAAAGTGGGCAGTAAGGAGATGATTCTCTCTACTGACCATCTAGTAGGACCACCACAAGTAAATACCTATCATTGGACCCTTATTATCTGTAATCTGCTACTTGACTTTGTTTTAGAAAAAAAAGGCATGCATTCATTATCCATTTGTTATCTTATATCAAACACTACATTATCAGTTAACTCAAAATGTATGACTACACTGGTCAAAGGAAATTTTTATAATTTGAAGTATCGTGAAAAGAAAATGAGGTTCTTCCTAGTAACAACCCTGTGTTACTGTTTTCCCTTGGTTACAGTGATGCCTTTCTTCTGTTTCTTCCCGGGTAATATCAGTTTTATTTTGCTTTGAGATTATCTTTGTCATAAGTGGTTTAGAGTCCAGGAACCTGCAAGGATTGAGACAAACTACATTTTCTTTTGATGTCCACTTACAACACCAACATCCATTTCACTGCAGAACCAGAGTTATAATGAGAGACCTCTCACTATCATGTATTGTGATCTCTAACAGTAGAGTGTCCAAACCCTTACTTTGGGAACAGTCTAGGATCAATTTTAGTTGGCAAGGTAAAGGATTTAGAGGATGACTCAAGAAGAACTTCAGTTTTAGACTGTGCCTCCCTCCTTGAAAATGTTAGCACAGTGTTTATGGACTGTTCTAACATAGAGTAACTTGAGGCAACAGTTTATTGGTTGATGGATTGATTGATGATTATCTTTATCATATTTTTATATAAAGCAACAATATTACTGTATGCCCTTTTTATCATATGGCTGTCCTTCATATAATCTTTTATTTGAATTATATTGCATAGTATCATTAGATAAGTTTATTCTTTCATCAGAATGCAGGAGACTACAACTGTCAGGTAATTGATAACAACCACTCAGTTGACCCATAACTCACCTATGGAAGAAATATTTTGTTGTCTTTTTAAGTGGAGCTGTGCAGGATAAAGTGTTTGGTATCCTCTGTGTGATGGGTGTATCTGAAGTAGCTTCTGTAGCCAAACGTACTCTGTGCTGGTATTGTTTTAGTGCTGGATGGTGACTTGAACACAATGCTGGTAGTACAGTTCCCACTTCTTTTGGAAAGGACTTCTGTAGCCCCATATCTGGAGGGGTTTGTAATTGTAGGAAGTTCAGTGGTTGGTGGTTGCTCAGCAACCTAGGTGTGTATGTATGTGTTCCTGCATAGATGCACTGTGCATTACAGGCAGCAGGCTACTGCATCTGTTTTAGTAGTACACTGCTGGTGTGATTCTCTTGCTATACTTGGTTATGCATATGGGATGGGTGGGCAGGATTGAGTACTTCTACGTAGAAGTGTGTGCCAATCATCCCTATGCCATGCTCTAAGAGAAATTTTTTAGCATCTTTGTATAGATGCTCCATTGGGAGAATTTTGGTACATCTTTTAATCATTCACATTGCTTTGTTTTGTACAGTTTGTAATGTGTGTGCTATCTTGATTGTTTGGAACCATGCTGTTAAGGCACAGTTGATTGTAGATATAAAACTGTTTGTTGACTGATTAGAATCTCCTCTTCACCAAAATCCATTCTTGCTACTGATCTTAGTACAATATTTATTTTTTTATTGATTCTCACTCCCTGGTCCCAGATGTGTGGGCTAAAAGACATAAGTATCAAAAGTGATAACTGACATTACTTTAGAGGGATATGGAAAAGTGGACTTTGTATTAAAGTAATATTGAGGCACTTTCTGTGTGTAGAGGAGTACAAGTTAGATGCATTTTCACAGACATGGACCAGTAGCTGGGTTTATGTTTCTTGTATAGAAGAGAGAGTAATATAATTTTTTCTTTATGTGGAAGAAAGGATACAGTTACACTTCCATCAAAAGTGTCGTAGATGCAACCATTATAGAGGGCACCAAACACATCCTTCACTGCCGTGCACAAACTGTAACCAGACAAAAATACAATATTTCTTCCTTTAGTGACCTATGGACCCATCTGATGGTTGTTGCTCATTACTTGAAGGCTGTGGGTCTTCTGAAAGATGGCTTTAGGGCAGTGGACTGATTGATATCTAGTGAGAATCTCTGTTGGAGTGTTGTGTGCATATTCTAAGGACTAAGTCATGGCATCTTTTGAAGATGTGTTTCTTTGAAATTGCATTTTGTATGAATAGACACCAATTTATTGTTTCATTATTTTTGAAGGATGAAGAGCAGTAACTATAGTTAAAGCACTAAGGTTGTCAGATTTTTATCTTGTGTTTGTATTGTATAGGACAAGGAGTCACATGAGGATGCAAGAGTGGTAGCTACTTTAGGAGAGGTAGCTGAGAAGTTTGGGAGTCATCACCCTAGAGTATTCTTTTTTGGCCTGGCAGAGAAAAAGACTGATCTTACAGGTAAAATAATCTCTACAGGAAGTGTATAAACTTTACATGGGCATATAATTTTTGGACATTGTAATAACAATTAGTTGAATGTATTTCAGATGATTTATGGTCTTTATTCATCTATCATGAAATCCTTCAGCCAATGTCAGTTCAAGAACGACAGAGTCTGTTAATGGAAAAACGTGATGCTGGAGTATTTAAAGGAAACTGTCAAATAGATGTTCTTACTCAGAGGACTGCTGGTTTTGTTTTGGGTGATTTCTCAGGTCTTATGGAAAGTGCTCAGAGGTAAGTGAATAATTTCATTCCTTAAATTCATTTGATCTTTTTCAATTTCTGTTTTGGCTTATTCTGGATGATATTATTTAGTTGAGAGGATCTTAGGTTGAAGGATCCTTTGAATAGTTGATGAGACTACTCAGTTTTTGTTGTTACTGATAACAGATCATTTTATTCAATTGAGGGAGGGGGCCTAGGTTAAAGTAATCAAAAGTACTATCTATCTATATCTATTTATCAAAAGGCTATCAAAATTATAATCTTTAAAATCTTCTGATGTGAAGATAAATATATATCAGTATTTTCCCAAGTTTACACAAATTACTTCCTATCCACTCTTAGTGGGATTTTTATAAAAAAAAAAATTCCATAGTTAATGAATGTATAAGTTCATACTAGTTTTAGTATTGAATAAAGTCTTACTATCAATCTTTGTTCATGAATATAGTTTATATAACTTGTAATTTTTTTTTTTTTTTTTTTTTTTTTTTTTTAGTCTAGTGAATATAAATAAAACATGTTTTATATGTTAGTGTTATGCTTTGGAAAATTTTATACAGGGTAAAAAGAGGGGTAGAAGACAGGTGTTACATTTTATGGGTTAGGTTTATGAAACAATATAGTGAGCGAGCAAGCAGGTTGCCTAAGTCCGCCTTTCTGTCTTGTTTATAAATATTAGCTGGGGGCTTGAGTGTATTGCTGACATGACATTCCTTTGTAACCAAAGTGAAAATTATGCAGAGGCTCGAGACTATCTTAAGTAAACCATATTGCCATACAGACTTGTAACAATAAATCTGATTGGTGAAAGGGTGGAGGAGAAAATTCAATTGGTTCATGCTTGTAAGATCATACCCTTTGGGGATGATCTTAAATATAAAGTTAAAGATCAGTGGACTAAAAAGAATCGCTAAGTCACTGCAAAGTTCATATAGGATCTTGCATATGTTCTCTCAGAGGGTTCCTTTGGAGCCTGCTGTATAAGAATTAACTGAAGAAAGGTACAAAAGAAAAGTAGAACTTAATACTCTTGGACAGAAGATTATAACTAAAAGAAATGAGATATTATATCCATAAATTATGACCACAAGGGTGACTAAGTGTCAACAGAACTAACAGTGACAAGAGAGGTAACAGTGTGAAACACAGACAGTGATAACAGGAGCAACAAGAGTTGACAGGGGCAATAGTGGTGACAGTGGGGGTGACAGTGGTGGCAGCCAGGGATAGAACCCATGCACCAAAACGCCTCTGAAGTATAGGGCATGCAACTCAATGCACACTACTAAAACGTCTCTGAAGAATAGCACATGCAACTCAATGCACACTACTAAAATGTCTCTGAAGAAAAACAAGTTTTTGGAGGAAGAAAATACCATAGGGGTAAATAAGTTCATTAACATAGTAGAAACACTAATAGTGATGAAAAACAGATGAAAAGAAAAGGATAGAAATATTAAAAGAAAATGTAGATCCTGAGAAGAGTAGTGCTAGGCTTGTAATAAATTTCCAGCAAATGGAAAATATAAAAAAAATATGATGATTAAGAAATCATTCATTAAACACTAAATCAAAGTGTGATCAGGATCCTATCAGGTCTTTGGTTAGAATGATAAAGACAACAAAAACAAATGAAACAGACACAGAATATTTAGCAAAAATGGATGGTCTAAGGACAGGATTTTCAAGTTGAAGGATTCAGGTTGGATAGAAAGTAGATCTAGTGACAAGTTAAAAGTTTCTCAGGCTACTAAGTTAATAGCATTTGTGGCAGGATCGGAGGAGGGATTGAGGAAGCTGGTGGCAGAGTTTGGGAGAGTATGTGATAGAAGAAAGCTAAAGATAAATGTGGGTAAAAGTAAGGTGATGAGATGTACATGGGGTGAAAGTGGCAGTAGACTGGAAGTGAACATTAAGGGAGAGTGACTGGAGGAAGTGGATAGTTTTAGATACTTGGGTGCAAGTATAGCAGGAAAAGGTAGAGTGAAGGTGGAGGTAGAATGTAGATTGAGAGAAGCGAGTAAATGCCTTGGTGGATTAAAGAGTGCAATGAGGAATAGACATTTAGGAATGGATGCGAAGAGGAGACTGTATGAAGGAGTGATAGAGCCAACAGCACTGTATGGGGCAGAAACATGGAACATAAGAGAAGAAGAGAGAAGGAGTTTGAATGTGTTTGAGATGAGGTGTCTGAGAAGTATGGTGGGGGTTAATAGGCTAGATAGAGTGAGAAATGAGGAGGTGAGGAGGAGAACAGGGGTGAAAAAGGAGCTGGGAGATAGGGTTGATGAAAGAATATTAGGATGGTTTGGACACATGGAAAGAATGAGTGAAGAAAGACTAGTAAAAGAGGTATGGAAGGCAGATGTGGAGGGAGTGAATATGAGGGGATGTCCTAGGATGAGGTGGATGGATGGGGTGAAGGGTGCTTTGGGGAAGAGGGGAATGTCTGTTGAGGAAGGAAGGGAGAGGACAGAAGACAGAGGTGAGTGGAGAATGGTTGTATATGGATGATGTTGTGATTGCATGAGGAGGAATGGGCGGGAGGGTGGGGGGTGAGGTAGTATGTGTGAGCAAATTTTGACGCAGCCCGAAGGGATTTCTCCCCGTCCTCTCCTTATATGCAAGGGGGGACGGAGAGGGGGGGTCGCCGATTGAATGAAGCGGCCTTGCTGTGGATGTGCTGTGTCTTGCGACACTGCTTCTGACCCAGGGCGGTGGGCAAGGTGCAGGGATGACCCGTCATCCAGGAGGTGCTCAGATGAGAGGGAGGGTGGGAGGGGTGTGGAGTGTATTTAGGGATGAAATGGGTGGGAGTGTTTTTATGCCTTTTCCTTTTTGGCTACCTCCCTTGAAAGGGGGAAAAAGCCTTGGTATATGTATGTATGTATGCATGTTGGTATACAACAGTGACGAGATGACTGCAGAAAAGCTATACATGGATCTTAAAAAGACAATGGACTTTGGGGAGATGGATCTTTTACAAAGTTATCAAGAAAGTAAAGCAATTAGTCCATATGTCAAAACATTATGAATGCGACAACAGAAAGAAACTAGGAACTCTAGGAGTATTTACAGACACAAAGGCTCTGAATAGAGAAGCACTTCAAGGAATGCTAGACTTGATTGTCATAATTGTAACAAATGGGCATAAAGCACAAAAGTGTAATGAGATTATTTGTAGGAACTGGAAATATAAGGGTCATGATGAGTATCATCGTAGAAACCCACCTTTTTGTTTATATCACAATAGAGTAGGACATGGAACACAGGATTGGGGAGCAATGTCAAATTTTTGTATTCACCCAGAAACAAGAGGAAAACCCCCAGACACAAAATAGAACAACACTACTGAGCTAACCCTAGAGCAACAAATAGACATTATAGTGTACTGGACAGTGATGAGAAAGAAAACACCAGCACAAGAGAAAATTTTAAATTTACTATAACAATTGGATGGACTTCTGTAGAACCCATCATTGTGGGTAGAGTATTCAGTAGACCTATTCAAATATTTACTGATATGGTTGTCTGTAGTAACTGTTATAACCAGCAAAGTTTTAAACCAATTGAAACCATGAGTGAAAATCTTAAAACCAATCTATTACTCATTGCAAGGAGTAGCAGGAAGTCAGTTAAAAACATTAGGTAAGACTGAGATGTTATTGTATGTAAAAATGAGCAATTGCACATTCCAGTGATGGTTGTAGAAGAATCTGTTTTCCCAGGAGATTTATTGATAGGATTTGTAACTATGAGAAAAGAGGGCATGGTCATATGTCCAGCTGAGTTAGGGATCGTAGTTAATCCCATTTTTAAATCAACCAGACTTAGAGCCAGTGTCTGCGATAAGAGAACCTATTGAGATAGATGGGAAAGATAACAGTGTTAGATTGGATAGTAGCAGGGCAGAATGGTCTATTTGAGACCAGATAACACAAAAGGAAGAAAAAGGCACTCATTGTGAACACAACTCAGGTGTTTAAGAAATCCCAGAAATTAATCAGAATTCATCAACTTCAAATAAAGCTTTGCTAATTGTGGAAGGTGGCATAATAAAGTCAACATTATTGCACTCCAGAACAATTAACAGAGTAGACATGCAGTTGAAAGGAGTCACTGTAGACTCCAAGATTTTAACCATCCCAGAATCAACTAGGATAAAAGATTTGAAATTGGACTCGGGGATTTGTTAGACACACAAGAACAAGGTAAAAATATCAGTGATTAGTACAGTACTACCTCTCATTAACAGACTAAAAGGGGGGTAATGGTGTCCGTTGATGTGAATAATCCATTGATTTGGAGTGGTTTTTGGGTGGCATAGTGATTGCACGCACTAAACAACAGCACCGAAAATACCGCAAACACAGCTAATTAATGTCCGTTAATGAGAGGTCTCACTGTACTTTGAATAAAGACATAATCTTAAGAAAGGGTACACAAGTAGGATGTTTTCAAGCCTGTCCAAGACCCATTAAGATTTTAAATGAGAGTTCTGAAGGGGTGGAATCACCAATTTCATCAATCTGTTCAATTCAGTAAGAAACAGATTTGGGACAGAAATATAAGGTTCAACCAGAGCCTACTTGACTTGAGTTAGAATCAAGTTAAATTGCATTGCTATTGAAGCACAATAAAGCAATTGTTTTGCTGGGAGATGCCATGGGCAAAACAGCAGTTTTAAAACATAAGATCAAATTAAAACTAGGGACTCAACCTATTTGTGTACCTGCCTACAGGTTACCACATTCCAAGCTAGCCATTGTAGATAAATTGATCACTGAAATGTTATTTCAGGATGTCATAGAACCCAAAGTGAATGGAACTTCCCATTGATTCTGGTGCCAAAATCAGATGGTACCATGTGTCCAGTTGACTGTAGGGAATTGAATAAACAGATGATACCTGATTGACTACTGTTACTAGTAATAGCATATATACTTGTAGTTTGGGAACAGAGAATTGGTATTTAAGCACTATAGATATTAAGTTAGTGTCCTGACAAATTGAGTTGCATGAAGATTCTTGAGATTATACAGCATTTTCTACAACAAGAGGCCACTACACTTTCAAAGGAATGCCATTTGGGTTATGTAACAGTCCATTAACTTAAATGAGATTAATGAGTACAGTACTAGATGGGTTGTTAGGAAACAGCTAGTGTATTTCTAGGTGATATTTAATAGTTTCCCAAACAACAACTGAGCACATTTAGAAATTATATTTGGTATTCTCAAGACTAGTTGAAGCAGGGTTGAAAGTGAAGCTTGAAAAATGTAAGTTTTTGCTAAACAGTATAATTTATTTGTGACATAAGGTAGACATGGACTTAGTACAGTGAACTCAAAGGCAGAAGCAGTAAACAACTACCGAGTACTGAACAATGTCGAAAAAGTTAGAAGTTTCTTGTGATTGACAGGGTATTATAGGAAGTTTATTTAGGTATATGCAGACATAACTAATCCATTAAGTTCTTTGTTAAGGAAAAATTCAAAGTTCATTTGGGGATCTGCACAACAAGCTTTTGACAAATTGAATGATAACCTTATTAGTTCTCCAGCTCTCATTTTTCTTAATTATGATAAAGTGGAGGATAGATGTAGAAAGAGGAAAAGGACAGAAGGTAGAAAGGTGCTCAAAGTGAACTGCTTAAATGAGAAAGAAAAGGAGAAGGAGTACAAGAAGAAGCTGAGAGAGGAGTGGGAGGGAGTGAAAGATAGAGTTTAACTAGGAGTGGAGGAGGAATGGGGATGGTTCAAGGAGGGAGTCACAAGGTGTGCAAAGATGGTGTGTGGAACAAGGAGGATGGGATGAAATAGAAGGAAGAGTAGTGAGTGGTGGGATGAGGAAGCAAAGAAGGTTTTAGAAGAGAAAAAACGAGCTTTCACTGATTGATTACAAAATAGAATGAGAGAATCATATGAGAGGTACAAAGAAAAGAGAAGTAAAGTATAAGACAAAGGAGGCAAAGAGGAGAGCAGATGTGAAAGAGTATGACAGAAAATTTTGAAAGTAATAAAAAGATGTTTTAGAAGGAAATTAAGAGAGGAAGAGGAGGCGAATCAAGTAGAGAAGAAAAGGTAAAGGTGCAAACAGAGAGATGATAATGGAAGAGAAGGCAGTAAGAGGAGATGGGCAGAGCATTTTAGGGAGTTGCTAAGTGTGAAAGAAGATAGGGAAAGGTAGTTGCAGTGGGAAGCACTAACAAAATGACTGTGATAAGCAAGGAAAAGGGAGGAAAAATAAAGAAAGATGAAGTGAAAGCAGTTGTTTTAGATGATGAGAGCAGGTAAGGCAGTTGGGTTGGATGTATGTCATACAGAATGTCTGAAAAATGGAGGTACAGTGATGGTGGACTGGCTGGTGAGGTTATGTAATGTTTGTTTAAGAGGGGGTAGAGTACCAGAGGACTGGAGGAGTGCCTGTATAGTTCCACTTTACAAGGGAAAAGGGGACAAGTGTGAGTGTTGTAGTTTCAGAGGGATCAGCTTGTTAAGTGTAGTTGGGAAGGCTTATGAGAGGGTTTTTTATTAATTGGTGAGGAACAGTGTGGGCTTAGGACAGGTAGGGATTGCATAGATTAGGTTTTTGTGATAAGAGAAATGTGTAAGAAAGCTTTAGGAAAATGTAATTGTGTTTTGGGGGGCTTTTATGGATTTGGAAAAGGTTTATGACAGGGTAGACAGGAAGGCATTGTGGGAGGTGTTGCAGATATATGGGATAGGAGGAAAGCGTTTAAGAGCCGTCAAGAGTTTTTACGAGAGTGGTAGAGCTTGTGTTAGGATTAGAGATGGAGAGAGTGAGTGGTTTGAGGTAAAGGTGGGACTTTGTAAGGGATGTGTTATGTTGCCTTGGCTGTTAAATTTATACATGGATGGGGTGGTGCAAGAGGTAAATGTAAGAGTAATGGGTCAGGGATTGGAGATGGTTAAAGAAAATTGAGAAAAGTGGGAGATAAGCTACTTGTTGGTTGCTGATGACACTGCGCTTGTAGCAGGATCAGAGGAGGGATTAAAGGAAGTTAGTGACAGAGTTTGGGAAGGTTTGCAAAAGAAGGGTAAAAGTAAAGTGATGAGTTGTACAAGGGGAGAGAGTGGCAGCAGACTGGAGGTCAGTATTAAGGGAGATAGACTGGAGGAAGTGGATAATTTTAGATACTTGGGTGCTAATGTGGCAGGAAAAGGAGGAGTGGAGGTGAAGGTAGAATGTAGATTGAGAGAAGTAAATGCCTTGGTGGATTAAAAAGTGTAATGAGAAATAAACATTTGGGAATGGATGCTAAGAGGAGATTGTATGTAGTGATTGTACTGACAGGACTGTATGTGGCAGAAGCATGGAACATAAGAGAGGAGGAGTTTGTGTTTGAGATGAGGCACCTGAGATGTATGATAGAGGTTACTAAGCTGGATAGAGTGAAAAATGAGGAGTTGAGGAGAATAGGGGTGGAAAGGGAGTTGGGAGATAGGGTTGATGAAAGAGTATTAGGATGGTTTGGACACATGGAAAGAATGAGTGAAGAAAGACTAGTAAAGAAAACTAGGAAAGACTCAAACTGTTGCAGTCCCCCTTGGGATTGTGGGTATCTAGTCAACAAAACATAAGGCAACAATTGTCATTGCATTCATCATACTATCTTATAGTAACAAACCTCCAGAACATCCATATCCTGACCTTGAAATCATATCAGTCATGTTGATGGGCAAAAGTTGAAATGTGGATTCCATCCATATCCCGTAAATACAGTTGTATTTTGAGCTTTGCTACAGACCTCTATATTGAGATTTATAGTCAAGTACCTATTTCTAAATAACAGAACAATTCCTTTGTTTAGGAAGATGATGGAAAGAGTCCTGGAAGAAAATGAATGCAACTATAGCAGTGAAGATGAATGTAGTGAAATGAGTCACAATTATGATGTCTCCATAGATGATGAAAATTTAATCATCACAGAGAATGATATATTGAAAGCTTTAGGTAATTTTGTTTATATGTATATGTATTATTATCCTTTTCTATGTGAAAATTTGATATTGAAATTTGCG
>NC_134810.1:27523661-27588661 GCF_046742065.1 Oratosquilla oratoria
CTCATCTTTCTGTACTCCTTGATAATGTGAATATATCACGAAAGCGCTCGGACTACGTGTGTTTTTCCTTTTCCTAGTGGACTCTGCATATATATATATGTAAGGGAATGCATGATAAAGTGAAATACTGATTGAGAAATAAATGTAAGGTTGGTGCAGTGTGGCCATAAGTTGGTTGCCCTGTTTCATCAGGGATTGTATGAATATTAATGAGCTTCATGATTATTTTGATGTTATTCTCAATGTTTTCATTTGTGTGTGTGTTTTTTTTTACTATTGAGGATGGCCATTGGATTTTGCTTGAAGTAAGCTAACCCAAAAATGTCCTCTGAAAAGATTATCATTGTTTTTGTCATTATTTTTGTCAGTCACACATATTCCCTTACCTCCATCCCCCACCTGCTCCCTTCCATGTATCGCAATATCATCCACACACAACCATTCTCCACTCACCATTTTTTTTGCTTGAAGTAAGGCAAAGGCGTCCACTGAAAGATTATCATCATTTTTGTCATTATTTGGTACTTAGAGTGAACTGCTTAAACGAGAAAGAAAAGGAGGAGTATAAGAAGAAACTGAAAGAGGAGTGGGAGGGAGTGAAGGATAGAGTAGAACTAGGAGTGGAGGAGGAATGGGGAGTTTTCAAGGAGGGAGTCTTAAGGTGTGCAAAGATGGTGTGTGGAACAAGGAGGGCAGGAGGAAATAAAAGGAAGGGTAGTGAGTCATGGGATGAGGAAGCAAAGAAGGGTGTAGAAGAGAAGAAGCAGGCTTTCATAGATTGGCTACAAATTAGGACGAGGGAATCGTATGAGAGGTACAAAGTAAAGAGAAGGGAAGTTAAGCATAAGATAAAGGAAGGAAAGAGGAGAGCAGATGTGAAATGGGGTAAGAGTATGACAGAAAATTTTGAAAGTAATTAAAAGATGTTTTGGAAAGAAATTAAAAGAGGAAGAGGAGGCGAATCAAGTAGAGAAGAAAAGGTAAAAGGTGCAGATAGAGAGATGATAACAGAAGAAAAGGCAGTGAGAGGAAGGTGGGCAGAGTATTTTAGGGAGTTGCTAAATGTGAAGGAGGATAGGGAGGGAAAGGTAGTTGCAGTGGGAAGTGCTAAGAAAATGTGAGTGATGAATGAGGAAATTGGAGGAGAAATAGTGAAAGATGAAGTGAAAGCAGCTGTGAAGATGATGAGAGCAGGTAAGGCAGTTGGGTTGGATGGATGCCATGCAGAATGTCTGAAAAAAGGAAGTACAGTTATGGTGAACTGGCTGGTGAGGTAATTTAATGTTTGTTTAAGAGGGGGTAGAGTGCTGGAGGACTGGAGGAGTGCCTGCATAGTTCCACTTTACAAGGGAAAGGTGGACAAGTGTGAGTGTAGTAGTTACAGAGGGATCAGCTTGTTGAATGTAGTTGGGAAGACTTATAGGAGGGTCTTGATTGAAAGGATTAGGAGAGGAACAGAGGGAGTAAATGGTGAGGAACAGTGCAGGTTTAGGATGGGTAGGGGTTGTGTAGATTAGATTTTTGTGGTAAGACAGATATGTGAGAAAGCTATAGGAAAAAGTAATGATGTTTTTTGGGCTTTTATGGATTTGGAAAAGGCTTACGACAGGGTAGACAGGAAGGGACTGTGGGAGGTATTGCAAATATATGTGATAGGAGGAAAGCTGTTAAAAGCAGTCAAGAGTTTTTATGAGAGTAGTAGAGCTTGTGTTAGGATTAGAAATGGAGAGAGTGAATGGTTTGAGGTAAAGGTGGGACTTCATCAGGGATGTGTTATGTCGCCCTGGCTGTTCAATCTATACATGGATGGGGTGGTGTGAGAGGTGAATGCAAGGGTAGTGGGTCAGGGATTGGAGATGGTTAAAGAAAATGGAGAAAAGTGGGAGGTGAGCCAGTTGTTGTTTGCTGACGACACTGCGCTTGTAACAGGATCAGAGGAGAGATTGAGGAAGTTATTGACAGAGTTTGAGAAGGTGTGTGAAAGAAGGAAGTTGAAGATAAATGTGGGTAAAAGTAAGGTGATGAGATGTACAAGGGGAGAGAGTGGCAGCAGGCTGGAAGTGAGCATTAAGGGAAAGAGACTGGAGGAAGTGGATAGTTTTAGATACTTGGGTGCGAATGTGGCAGGAAAGGGAGAAGTGGGGATGGAGGTAGAATGTGGATTGAGAGAAATGAGTAAATGCCTCAGTGGATTAAAAATTGTAATGAGAAATAGACATTTGGGAATGGATGCTAAGAGGAGGTTATATGAAGGAGTGATTGTGCCAACAGCACTGTATGGGGCAGAAACGTGGAACATAAGAGAGAAAGAGAGGAGTTTGAATGTGTTTGAGATGAAATGTCTGAGAAGTATGATAAGGGTTACTAGGCTAGATTGAATGAGAAATGTGGAGTTGAGGAGGAGAACAAGGGTGGAGAGGGAGCTGGGAGATAGGGTTGATGAAAGAGTATTAGGATGGTTTGGACATATGGAAAGAATTAGTGATGAAAGATTAGTAGAAGAGGTGTGAAAGGCGGAGGTGGGAGGAGTGAATATGAGGGGGCGTCCTAGGATGAGATGGATGGATGGGGTAAAAGGGGCATTACGAAAGAGAGGAATGTCTGTCAAGGAAGGATGGGAGAGGACAGAAGATAGGGGTGAATGGAGAAGGGTTGTGTATTGATGATGCTGTGATGCATGATGGGTTGGGGGATGGCATTGAGGGAGTATGTATGAGAAAGAAATTGATGCAGCCTGAAGGGATTTTTCCCCATCTCCTTTTCTGCATGGGGGGACAGAGAGGGGGGTCGCCGAATTAATGAAGTGGCCTTGCTGTGGATGTGCTGTGTCTTGCGACACTGCTTCTGACCCAGGGCAGTGGACAAGATGCAGGGATGACCCATCATCCAGGAGGTGCCAAGGTGAGAGGGAGGGAAGAGGGTGGAGGGGAGTGGAGTATGTGGGGTATAGAATAGGTGGGAGTGGTTTCTATGCCTTTTCATTTTTGGCTACCTCCTGTGTAAGGGGGAAAGAAGCCTTTGGTATATGTATGTATGTATTTGGTATTTGCTTGGATTGGCCATATGCTACCCAAAACCATCCAGTTAAGATATCTGTTATGAAAAGATATTGTTGTTCAATTAAAAATTAGGTTAAACTCTTGTCTTGTCATTGAGAATATATATTTAGAAATAAGTATACATACATATACCAGTGGCTTTTCCCCCATACAAAGAAGGTAGCCAAAAAACAAAGGCATAAAATCCACTCCCACCCACTCTATCCCCACATACTCCACTGCCATTCACCCCCCCTCCCTCCCTCTTATCATGGCTCCTCCTGAATGACAGTTCAGAAGCAATGAAGTAAGACATAGCACATCCATAGCAAGGCTGCTTCATTTGATCGGTAAACCCCCGTCCCCTCATGCATAAAAAGAAAATTTGGGAAAATTCCTTCAGACTGCATCAAAATATCATTCACACATTCAGTACTCCCTCACCCCCCATCCCCCACTCATTCCCACGCATCACAACATCATTCATACACAACCATTCTCCACTCAGCCCCAGCTTATGTCTACTCTCTTCCTCAACAGACGTTCCCCTCTTTCCCAATGCCCCGTTTACCCCATCCATCCATTTCATTCTTGGTCACTCCCTCCTGTTCACTTCCTCCAACTCTGCCTTCCAAACCTCTTTTGATCTTTCTTCACTCGTTCTTTCCATGTTCCATAAACCATCCTAATACTCTTCATCAACCCTATGTCCCAACTCCCCTTTCCACACCTGCTCTCCTCACCTCCAACCTAGTAACCCCAACTATACTTCTCAGGCATTTCATCTCAAACACATTCAAACTCCTCCTCTCTTCCTCTCTTATGTTCCATGTTTCTGTGTAAGTAGGTATATTCCAATATGTGTGTAGAATAACCCTGGAAGGAAAGAATGAATTTGTATAAGTATTCAGTAGATTCAAGAAGAGAAATAAGTTGTGATTTTTTTTCTTTTATGTAACCTTGCAGCATTATAAAGGACCGTCATGGTCAGATAATAAAAACCCAGAGTATTCACAATGGGGTATTAGACATTGTTAGGCTGATTTGAAGGCAAGAAAAGGGGGAGGGGAAGAAATGGCAAGGTAGGTGACGACTGTGCATTTCAAGTCATGTCCCAAGGTGATCTGCCTTGGTACAGGAGGAGAAAGCAACAGAGGCTGCAAACCAGGGTTACTGTGTGATGCTTCAAGGTGATCTGAATCTTTGGCTTTCTGTCCGGTCTTTGTATACATGGACCAGGTCATGAACCATACTCCTAATTGGTGTGATTTCAAAGTTGATGCATGGGAAGTCAGATACAAAATATTTTTATGCCACTGAGTCACCAAGTATGGGCATGTGTTCCTCTTTGAATCCACTGTCTGTCTCAAGTGGTCAGGCAAGGCACTGGTTGAGTTATCACTGGGATTGATGATGGCACTGCATGTGAGTTCCTCAAGGAGGCTTTTGTGCCACCCATGGGCATCAAGGAAGCTTTGGTTGATCCAATGCAGCTAGATGACACAAGTGTATCCCTATGGGACCTCTTCATGGATTGGCAAGTTCATGGAATAACCAGTAGAGGAGGTGAGGAGAGGAAAGGAGGAGTGAGGACAATCTTCCTAATACACATGTAGATGCATAAATATGTGGAATAGCTTTGAAAATTATATAGCCCAAGCTCAAACAATACATGAGGTCAAATCTAAATATGATAATTGGAAATTTAGGATGTAGATTAAGTTGGAACTGTATATGAATTTGAGTCTAGGTATGTTAGAAAATTAGAGAATTGGAGGCAAGACCCAATGAGCATTGCTTCTTTCCTCTATACAACAATTAGGTAAATACTGTTAAAAAGTGGGATTTGATATAGGAAAGTAAATAGAAATTTTACTTCTATTTTAGCCTATTACTGCTTTTATCACAGAATTTGCAAAAGAAGAACATATACTTAATAACTTGAATAAGTAATATTCCCAATGCTGCAGATGCACATATCCATATATTTCTCATATCAGCTATAAAACTAAATTTGATGCAGAATGTATAGGTAAATATGAAGGTATTAAACCTTGTCCCTTGTTTTATATTAATTATATACCCAGTAGTTTTATAACTAAAAATTATAGACAAGTGCATTTACTCAATAGTATCATTACAGAGTTCACTAGAATCTATATACAGTACATAACTCTTAATTAGATAGAATGTACTTAATTGTACTTGAATGTACCTGGAATATTTCAAGTACTTTGGTCTAAATACAAGTACAATTAAGCCCAAAAGTACCATTGAATTTTTAAACTCCTAGTACAAGTACATGAAAATCTGTACTCAAGTCCAAGTACAAGTACAAGTACATTTATATGGACCCAACCCTAATACCATAGCTTCATCATGTTCGTGGTTGTGCACTTGTATGTCATTAGGCCTAGGCCTACTACATGATGTACATGTAGTCTAGACCTACATGATGTATGTATCATCATGAGAATAATGTAAACAAACGTGGTTGCCAGGGTCACAGTTATCCAAGTTTTACTGAATCATGAGGTTCTGCCAGACTGAATAGAGCCTTGGACATTAAAGACAGTAAAAGGTATGAACCAGGAAGTTGTGTGCATCTTGTGCATTCACTTGATCAACAACACATCATTTTCCCCTTTGTTTTTGTTGTCATCTTCACAATGTTCAGAGTCTGAAGCAGAATAATTCCCATTGCTAATGTCTCTGTATGTGGGTTCAAACATTTACCCTTGTGACGCAGGTTTGATCTATCAATCCTCAAGGTGATCCCCTGTGAGATCAACTGATTCTGACTAATTAATTTTGCTCAAAGTTTAAGAATTTTCATTATTTCTCTCCAAGAAATATTCCATTTGTGGTGAGTCTGCCATGGTCATCAATACAGTTCACTACATCATTAACGGAAAATGGTGTTGGCGACAGTTTTTTTGCAGATAGATGTTTGGGCAGAGTAAAAATAAAAACAGCCTGGTATCTTCAATTAATGGGGGCAAATTGAAGGAAATATTTTGT
Organism: Oratosquilla oratoria; assembly: GCF_046742065.1. Lineage (NCBI taxonomy): Eukaryota > Metazoa > Arthropoda > Malacostraca > Stomatopoda > Squillidae > Oratosquilla > Oratosquilla oratoria. Next base: position 27,529,721 of record NC_134810.1, read on the forward strand.
TTTAGCTTCTAGGTGTCATTTACCAAACATTCATGCAAAGTATAGATATGCTACTTGTATATGCTTATCATTTATAGCAGTGGGAAATCTAGGAGAATGACCATGATGGGAGAGGATGATGATGAGGTCATAGCAAAAGAGGAGATCCAAGTAGCATGAAAAGAGATGAAAGATACCTGAATTGGTTCAATTATCATGTGGAATGCTTAATGTATGGTGGAGTTGTTACAATGGAATGACTATTGAGGTTGTACCTTGTGTATGTAAGTATAGACAAGTGTATGATCTATCTCCATTGTTTCATCTCTAGCATTGCCGTGCCAAGTCTGTCAGTGTGGTTTTTGTCCCTGGAACCAGGAACAAGCAATCCTCAACCTCCTGGATTGGGTGAATGAAGCCTAAAGAATTCATGGTCACGATGTTGAACATGTGTTTGTTGGTGAGAAAGAATTGGAGAAGAATGTATAGACTAATGTGACAAGTTCTTCTATGATAGGGGTGCACCAGAGGTGATGTATGATTAGGTACAATCCTTGCTTGCATTAAGTGGGAGGGAGTGAAAGGGATATGTGATGGGAGTGAGAAAAATGAAGATGTTCTCTTTCCATGCCTTGCTTTATGAGTAACAGGTGAGTGGATGGGGTGGGCAGGTGGAGGGTAAGAGTAGTATGAGTACTTAATTTGTAATCATTAATTTTTCTAGAATTGTATCTCAGCTATTAGCGGAACTAGATGGTGTATCTTCAGAAGCTGATGTGTTTGTTCTTGGGGCTACTAATCGTCCAGATCTCATTGATCCTGCCCTCCTTAGGCCTGGCCGGTATGATCTACTTTCTTGAAATACTTAACTTTTAGTTGAAGAAATATTGAGTCTTAGACTATTAAATATTATAGAAGCATGATTTTTATTTTATTCTTACTTTGAAAAAGAAAAAGAAATCCTTTAGAATGAATTTTGGAAAATGATAATTGTTACCTATTTTAGGTTTGAAAAGATGGTCTTTCTTGGAGTTTGTGAGGATAAGGCTGGACAGATGAAGATCATGGAAGCTGTTACTTCAAAGTGAGTTAACTTTCAGTTGATAATATTTATTTTATGATGATGATATTTTAAAAACAGTTTGCTATGCATTCAGATTATATAATTTATTTAAGGTATTCATAAAGAGAATTATAGCTCATAGAATATGCAGAGACTAGGTATCTGATATTTCTTTATTTTTCAGAATGCCAATTTCATCCAATGTGAACTTGAAGAAGGTTACTAAAAGCCTCCCTTTGACATTGACTGGTGCTGACTTCTATGCATTTTGCACTGATGCCCTTTATGCTGCCACACAACGAGCCATACTTGCCATAGAAAATGGTAAGTTGATACATATATTCATTTTGTCTTGTTTTATACATATATATACTAACAGCTTTTTCCCACCTTACAAGGGAGGTAGCCAAAGTCAAAATCATAAATTCACTCCTACCCATTTCAACCCCAGATATTCGAGTGCTGTTCACCACCCCTCCCTCCCTCTCTTTTCTTGGCTCCTCATGGATGACGGGCATCCCTGCATCCTGTTCACTGCCCTGGATCAGAAGCAGTGTTGTAAGACACAGCACATCCACAGCAAGGCTTCTTCATTAATTCGGCGACCCCCCCATCTCCGCCCCCTCATGCAGAAAAGGAGAAGACAGGGAAAAATCCCTTCGGGCTGCATCAATTTCTTTCTCATACATACTCCCTCAACCCCCATCCCCCAACCTATCATGCATCACAGCATCATCCATACACAACCCTTTTCCATTCACCCCTATCTTCTATCCTCTCCTGTCCTACCTTAACAGACATTCCTCTCTTTCGTAATGCCCCTTTTACCCCATCTATCCATCTCATCCTAGGACCTCCCCTCATATTCACTCCTTCCACACCTATTTTACTAAACTTTATTCACTCATTCTTTCCAAGTGTCCAAACCATCCCAATACTCTTTCATTAACCCTATCTCCCAATTCCCTTTCCACCCTCACTCTCCTTCTCACCTCCTCATTTCTCACTCAATCCAGCCTAGTAATCCCTACCATACTTCTCAGGGATTTCATCTCAAACACATTTTTGCCTTGAGTTTCACCGAGTTGAAAACCCACAGCTGCGCATTGCCTGGCAATACTCTTTGGGCCCTCCCACAAAGCATTTCTAGGACACTTTGGATTGTTGTCAGTGTTGTATTGTTGTGGAGCAGTTTCTATGACACCAGCTGAAAGTAGTAGGTGGATGGGAGCAGTCACTTGTTGTCAACTCTCTATGTTTGAAAAGGTGTAAGAACTACAATTGAAGTTGATAGAAAAAGATCTTGGGCTCAATCCAGTGACCAAGTGTCAACCCCTCAGGGCTACACTTCCTGATGAAAGTGAGGGGGTTGACAGGTTTTGAAAATGGATATGTCTACTGTCTGTCTTGCAGGACTTGCACAAACAGGTACCTGTCAGTGGTTCTTGTCTTATTATTAGGCTTATTATCTCCTATAAGTATTATTTATTACTTATATGTCCCATAGTTTCATGCAGTTTATATTGACTGTTGCCCCAATTTTTACTGACTGGAAGCCATCAGTCCAACAGTGTGTCAGCAAATCCTTGAGCTCCTCAAGGGTTCTTTAGGAAGAAACATTGTAATACTGTAGGTCAATTTCAGTATCATTGGTTGATGGAAGGAAGAAGAAAAAACAGTCAAGAGTTGCCAACTCTCTGTATTTAAGAAAAAGTAGAGGAAAAGTAGTCAAAACTGATAGAGAACTAGGGACTGGTCCACAGACTGAGCACCAGTCCCTTGGGGCTGCACCTCCATATAGAAGTGGTGGTATTGATGGGATTTGAAGAGAAGGAGCAGGATAAATGAGTCTCTTCAGTGTCTTCCTTGTAGGACCACCTCATGTAGGCTCCCATTTTTTATCACTGCAGTTACATGTGTTATATAAATGTGTACTCTACATATTAGGTGGGAGGGGCACCATGTATGTGAACCAACCTTGCTGTGGATGTACTGTATTTTGTTGTATTGCTTCAGACTGGGACAGTGGATAGGAGACAGGGATGACCCCTCATCCACAAGGAGCTAAGACGAGAGGGAAACAAAGGTAGTGGATGGGAGTGGTGCATGTCTTGACTGGCTACCTCCCATATATGGGAGAAAAATCCTTGGTCTATAAATAAAAATAGACATATATCTGGAAATGAACACAGGCAAAACAGAACAGTTAAATTTGAGGGAGGAGGGGAGAGGTAATCAAGTTACATGCTCAGTACAGATAGATTTGGTATTAATGAGAATATATGAAAAGATGTTTCAGTGATGAGAGTTAGTAAAAACAAAACCTTATGGATGGGAAGTGCTGATCTTTAGATGTGTGTCTAAGAGAGAGAAGAATGCTGGAGGACTGAAGGAGTGTCTGTATAGCTCTGTTTTACAAAGGAAAAGGGGACAAATGTGATTGTAGTAGTTTTAGAGTGTTCAGTCAGTTGAGTGTAGTTGGGAATGTTTATGGGAGGGTTTTGAGTGGATTAGGAAAGGAACAGAGGAAGTAATTGGTAAAGAGCAGTGTGGGTTTAGGAGTGGTATAGGGTGTGTAGTAAGATTTTTATGGTAAGATAGATTTGTGAGAAGGCTTTGGCCAAAGGTAAGGATATTTTTTGGGCCCTTATGTATTTGGAGAAGGCTTATGATAAAGTGGACAGGAAGGCACTGCAGGAGGTATTGCAGTTTCACTTCAAGCCAACACATCCTGCGTATAATAATACTAATGCATAAAATAAACCTATCCCCTCAAGGCAATACAGAAGAATAGTAATATTCTCAAGGAATGATGAGATCAGAATAAAAAGACAACTTTATGCCAGAATAAAAAATGGGGAAACACCTTTGATCTAAATATAATGATATGGCAAGACTGGTTTAAAAGAACACGCATACAGCAAAATGTGACAAAAGAAATTAAAGTTGCCAGACAAGCGAGATCCAACCCAAAGGGCTTCTTCCATCTCTACAGAAAAAATAAGGAAAGGAAGGTCCAATTAGAAATTACAAAGATGTTATGAGAGAATAGGAGAAAAAAATGAGTGAGGCATTTAACAAATATTTTGTCTTGGTGTTTACAAAGGATATGTTAGATAGGGTACCTAACTGCAATCCAATTTTCAGTGGGGATGAAGAAAGTAGACTATTGACATCAGCATTAGTAAGGTAGAAGTAGTCAAACAGATTGATATACTTAAAGCTACAGAATCTGCAGGGCCAGATGAAATTTTTCTGAGACTGCTTAACCCCTTACCTGGCAACTTTTTTTTTTTTTTAAGAAACATTTCATTTTAAGACAACTTTTTTATAGTATTTTTCATACTGATTATGGAAATAACTTTTATTTTTATCTATTACAAATATTTTACTTGAAATTTTATTTTGAAGGTACCATTTCCGGCAAAAATGAGATAACTCATCTTCCTTTTTTTATAGTCTTTTCCCAACTTTAGAATAAAAAATAAAGGGAAATTACACACTCATTTTACTCTTTTTTTATGTCTTGTTTTACAATTGGTAATCCAGGATTTCCAGTGAATGGGAAGCATGTTTTATTCTGACACATCATGTCGACACCAATGTCATAAATCCTCCTCCTCCTCACTTGACAGAGAATAGCCATCATCAGATGAACTTGCACTTTCATCTGATGTATCCAAGCTTCTAATTGAAGCTTCATATTCATTCTCATCTTCTGAGCTTGATATCTGGGTATAATTCATACATACATACATATGTATGTATCTGGGTATAATTCATAGAAAAAAAAAAAAAGAGTGAGTGTATGTGCACAAAAGCAATGAGTCTGCTTCATTTGACTGATGCCCTATCACTAGCAAATGCATCTCAAGGCAGAAGAGACAGCTACCAGACATACAATTCACCAAGTATACTCATTGACAACTAAGAAGGGCCCTAATGCAATGATTATACTCGTCTGTGTCTATTTTTGAAACACGTTTGGATGAGTTTACTTGTTGCACCCTGAAAAAGAAAAATTGGGTGAAGACAAATTTACTTGTCCTTCCCGGTTAAAGAGTTAAAGGCTGTAAATTTGAAATCTACAATCAGTTAACAAATATTTAATAAGTCAATAGACACTGGTTTTGTGCCTATTTCTTGGGGCAGGCAAATTTTGTTCTTGTTTTCATAAAGAGAGATAAATCATCCATATGCAACAACAATTCAATCAGTTTGACATCAGTTTCTCTTGAATCAATAATAGTTAATAGAATCAGAGATCACATTGAGAAACATAATTTGATTCATGACTCACAGCATGGGTTCTCCAAGTGTAAGTCATGTGTGACTAGCCTTCTATCTTATTACACTAATGTCTACAAGGCATCAGATAGCAATGATAGTTACGATGTTATTCACCTTGACTTTAGCAAAGTGGTTGACAAGGTGCCCCCCCAGAGACTACTAAATAAAGTCAAAGTCTATGGCATAGGAGGAAAAATGTTTAAATGTATTAGAGCTTGGATCAGTGACAGAAAACAGTGGGTCACAATAATGTAAAATCTAAATGGGAAAATGTTTCTAGTGGAATTCCCCAGGGTTCAGTTTTGGGTCTGTTATTATTCATTATGGTTGGGAAATGTGGAGTTCCAGGAAAGAATTGTAGTGGAGAGATGATGGTGGAAATGTGTCTAGAAAGAGAGTTGATAATAGCAAATACAGTGTTTCGGAAGAAAGTCAAGCATAAGTACACATGGGAGAGGGTGGTGGAGGGAAGGGTGGTAGATAGAGCGTTAATGGACTATGTAGTGGTAAATAGGATTATGATAGGAAGAGTTAAGGATGTTCATGTGCTAAGGGGAGAGGGTGGGGGAATACCAGATCATTTTTTGGTGGAAGGTAAGTTGAGAGTGGAGGATAGATGGAGGAAGAGGAAAGGGACAAAAGGTAGGGAGGTGCTTAGAGTGAACTCTTTAAATGAAAAGGAAAAGGAGAAGGAGTACAAGAAGAAGCTGAAGGAGGAGTGGGAGGGAGTGAAAGATAGAGTAGAGCTAGGTGTGGAGGAGGAATGGGGATGGTTCAAGGAGGGAGTCACAAAGTGTGCAAAGATGGTGTGTGGAACAAGAAGGACAGGAGGAAATAGGAGAAAGGGTAATGAATGGTGGGATGAGGAAACAAAGAAGGTTGTAGAAGAGAAGAAGTGAGCTTTCACAGATTGGATACAAAATAGGATGAAGGAGTCAAATGAGAGGTACAAAGAAAAGAAAAGTGAAGTAAAGCAAAAGGTAAAGGAGGCAAAGAGGAGAGCAGATGTGAAATGGGGTAAGAGTATGACAGAAAATTTTGAAAGTAATAAAAAGATGCTTTGGAAAGAAATTAAGAGAGGAAGAGGCGAATCAAGTAGAGAAGAAATAGTAAAAGGTGCAGATGGAGAGATGATAATGGAAGAGAAGGCAGTAAGGGGAAGATGGGCAGAATATTTTAGGGAGTTGCTAAATGTGAAGGAGGATAGGGAGGGAAAGATAGTTGCAGTGGGAAATGCTAAGAAAATGAGAGTGATGAGTGAGGAAAATGGAGGAGAAATAAGGAAAGATGAAGTGAAGGCAGTTGTTAAGATGATGAAAGCAGGTAAGGCACCTGGTCTGGATGGATGCCATGCAGAATGTCTAAAAAATGGAGGTACAGTGATGGTGGACTGGCTGGTGAGGTTATTTAATGTTTGCTGGAGAGAGGGTAGAGTGCCGGAGGACTGGAGGAGTGCCTGTATAGTTCCACTTTACAAGGGAAAAGGGGACAAGTGTGAATGTAGTAGTTTCAGAGGGATTAGCTTGTTAAGTGTAGTTGGGAAAGCTTATGGGAGGATCTTGATTGAGAGGATTAGGAGAGGAACAGAGGGAGTAATTGGTGAGGAACAGTGTGGATTTAGATCGGGTAGAGGTTGTGTAGATCAGATTTTTGTGGTAAGACAGATATGTGAGAAAGCTATAGGAAAGGGGAAGGATGTTTTTTGGGCCTTTATGGACCTGGAAAAGGCTTACGACAGGGTAGACAGAAAGGCACTGTGGGAGGTTTTGCGGATATACGGGATAGGAGGAAAGCTTCTAGGAGCTGTCAAGAGTTTTTATGAGAGTAGTAGAGCTTATGTTAGGATTAAAAATGGAGAGAGCGAGTGGTTCGAGGTAAAGGTGGGACTTTGTCAAGGATGCTTTATGTCACCCTGGTTGTTCAACTTATACATGGATGGGGTGGTGCGAGAGGTAAATGCAAGGGTAGTGGGTCAGGGATTGGAGATGGTTAAAGAAAATGGAGAAAAGTGGGAGGTGAGCCAGCTGTTGTTTGCGGACAACACTGCACTTGTGGCAGGATTGGAGAAGGGATTGAGGAAGTTGGTGACAGAGTTTGGGAGAGTGTGTGATAGAAGAAAGCTGAAGATAAATGTGGGTAAAAGTAAGGTGATGAGATGTACAAGGGGTGAAAGTGGCAGTAGACTGGAAGTGAGCATTAAGGGAGAGCGACTGGAGTAAGTGGATAGTTTTAGATACTTGGGTGCAAATGTGGCAGAAAAAGGTGGAGTGAAGGTGGAGGTAGAATGTAGATTGAGAGAAGCACGTAAATGCCTTGGTGGATTAAAAAGTGTAATGAGGAATAGACATTTGGGAATGGATGCTTAGAGGAGACTGTATGAAGGAGTGATTGTACCAACAGCACTATATGGGGCAGAAACATGGAACATAAGAAAGGAAGAGAGGAGTTTGAATGTGTTTGAGATGAGGTGTCTGAGAAGTATGATGGGGTTTACTAGGCTAGATAGAGTGAGAAATGAGGAGGTGAGGAGGAGAACAGGGGTGCAAAGGGGGTTGGGAGATAGGGTTGATGAAAGAGTATTAGGATGGTTTGGACACATGGAAAGAATGAGTGAAGAAAGACTAGTGAAAGAGGTATGGAAGGCAGATGTGGAGGGAGTGAACATGAGGGGACATCCTAGGATAAGGTGGATGGATGGGGTGAAGAGGGGAGTGTCTGTTAAGGAAGGATGGGAGAGGACAGAAGACAGGGGTGAATGGAGAATGGTTGTATATGGATGATGCTGTGATGCATGAGGTGGAATGGGCAGGGGGATGGGGGGTGAGGTAGTGTGTGTGAGCAAATTTTGACGCAGCCTGAAGGGATTTCTCCCCGTCTTCTCCTTTATGCATGGGAGGATGGAGAGGGGGGGTTGCTGATTTAATGAAGCAGCCTTGCTGTGGATGTGCTATGTCTTGCAACACTGCTTCTGACCCAGGGCAGTGGACAAGGTGCAGGGATGACCCGTCATCCAGGAGGTGCTAAGATGAGAGGGAGGGTGGAGGGGTGTGGAGTGTATTCAGGGATGGAATGGGTGGGAATGATTTTATGCCTTTTCCTTTTTGGCTACCTCCCTTGTAAGGGGGAAAAAGCTTTGGTATATGTATGTATGTATATAAACAACTTGGACAATAGGATTAGTAATGTTAGTAAGTTTGCAGATGACACTAAAATAGGACACCATATTAGGTTAGAAGATGCCCAGATTCTGCAGGAAGATGTTAACAATTTGTTCACATGGTCAGTAAAATAGTAAATGGACTTTAATATCTCAAAGTGCAGTATGTTAACCCCTTCCATACGGTGCCGCACACGTAGGCGTCATGGGGAGCGAGTGTATTCGCGAGGCTGCCATATCGGCGTCTTGATTATATTTATTGTAGTCGCCCCTCCATAATGACATTCTTTCCAATTCTTTTGTAATCGCATTTTCTATGGTTATCAAAATTCACGGGTGAAGAGAGAACGATCGATATAAGCGGTGACTATATTTTATGATGCGAGTATTATTACGACACGTCGTACGGCTGGCATTGGCTGCTGCCACCGAGATCCAAGTCCATGACACCTACGTGTGCGGCACCGTATGGAAGGGGTTAAATGTTGGGTTACATAACCCTGAATGCAAATATAACTTAGATAACACATTTTTAGAGAAAACTGAGTGCCAGAGAGACTTGGGAGTTCTAGTGAGTCCTGACCTTAAATCCAGGAAACAATGCATTAGTACCAGGAATAGAGCTAACAGATCATTAGGTTTCATTGCTAGGATTGTCATGCATAGAAGTGTAGAGGTAATTATCAAACTCTATCTGGCATTAGTTAGATCCATCCTTGACTATGCGGTACAGTTTTGGTCTCCATCCCATAGAATGGATATTAATTCACTAGAATCTGTACAGAGGAGAATGACCATGGGCTCAGAATTTTACCTTACAGGTGATCTAATAGAGGTGTTCAAGTGCATTAAAGGCTTTAAAAATGGTGATGCAAACAAAGTCATCATATTAAAACAACAGAGTAGGACTCAAAGTAATGGATTTAAATTGGACAAATTTAGATTTAAGAAGGAAATAGGCAAGAACTGGTTTCCTAATAGAGTGGTCAATGAATTGAATAGACTTAGTAACCACATAGTGAGCACTGAAACTATTGGTTGTTTTAAGAAACAGTTATACAACTTTATCGATGAGGATGACAGGTGATAATGGACATGGAACTGCCTTGTGTAGACCTTATGGTCCCCTACATTCTTATGTTCTTATCCTTCTTTCCTTTCACAAACATACTACCAGTTTCTTCTCTTCCCCTTTGCTTTCATCCACACTGCATCCATGGATATTCAGTAACTCAGTTACAAGGGTTCTGATGAGTCCTTCACCCAAACCTGAGGGTGATCCCTAGGTCTTTCGCTCTGTCCCATTTTGCCTTCCATGATATATTTGGGAATATGTTGACAGGGTGCCTCTCTCACCCTCACCACAGGGGGAGAATAAAAGTTTACATCACTAAATAATTACTTTGTGTCTCTCAGGTAATATGACAGAAGAAGATATGAAATTGGAAGTAGAGGATGAAGACTTCCAGGTTGCTCAAAGACAGCTTTTGCCCTCGGTGTCCCCAGAGGAATTAAGAAGGTACAAATTAATAAAAGAGTCATTCAATACCTGAGTCATACGCATAGACAATGTTTTATTTTATTTATTTATTTTATTTATTTATTTATTATTATTCTTTATTTATTTATTTATCTATTTATATATTATTATTATTTTTTTATTATTATTATTGTTATTTATTTATTTATTTATTTTTTTTTTTTTTTTGTATTATCCAAGAGCAGGGAAAAATATTCATTTTGTATAAAGAAAAAGTTAATGAAGTGGTCAGCTAATAAAGTGAATTCTTAGATGAACACATTATATTCGTACATACCAAAGGGCCTTTCCCCTCTTGTAAGGGATTACCAAGTCCAAGCACACACCCACTACATAAACATGAAAAGTCATTAAGCATCCCTCCCATCTCAGCACATTAATATAGCAAGATACAGCACCTCCACAGCAGGGCCTAACAGCCAGAGCTTGTTTGTGCCCACCACTTCATTATATGATAATTTCCATCCTCATCCATTCCAAATGGTTTATGGAGTATGAGAAGAACATTTTGCCTGAACACCCCCCCACATGTGCCTGGCCTCATAGAGATGTACCTTAGGAAGGTGAGGGTTTTGATAGGTTTTGATGGGTTTTGAAGATGGGCAGCAGAGAATTGATTTTCTCTGACATCTACCTTGCAGGGCTACTATTTTCAGGTACCTAATTAAGAGACCAGTGATAGATACCTGCTTGTGATTGTCCTACAAGATAGACAGTAGAGAGAGTTATCTTTCTGCTGCCCATTTCCATAACCTGGCAACTCCTTCACCCCCTATTTGGAGGTGCAGACCCAAGGGGTAGGTACTTGATCTCTGGACCATGTGTGACCTGTCTTTTTGTTCACTTTCTGGGATAAAACTTGTGTGTTTCTCTTTGTCCTGAGATTTTTTTGAGTAGTATTACTACTTTTTAATTTGTTGCCAAGATTGTATATCATTGTACTGCAAAATTATATTTTGAATCTGTGTGTGCTGAATAAAGGAAAAAATATTTCAATTATTATTCTTTATTGATCCTCACATAAAATATTGTACGTACTGTATATGTCAAAGGAGCTGTTCCTCCTTATAAGGGTGGTATACAGATCAAAGAATACACTAGAGCAGAGAAGGGAGAGAGGCAATTTGTTGACCATTTTCAGAATTATGAAAGGGATGGAAGTTCTCAATAGAGATGACCTATTAAAATGGGACAAAAGAGAAACAAGAGGACACAAAAAGAAACTGAAGAATGACAATTACAGAAGAGACCTGAAAAAAATAGCTTTCCACACAAAGTGATCAATGTCTGGAACAAACTGAACAGAGATTTCAAGAATAAACTGGATGTGGAGAGATACGAAAACTGGTCACAACGAGCATAGCTCCCATCCCGTAAAATACAACTAGGTAAATACATACCCTACACCCATCCCATATCCACCAAAACCCATTCATTTCCTCTCCCATCTTAGCATCTTACACCTTTTCACACTTAGCTAGAACTTGCTACTATCACTACTTTAGCTGGTGACATAGGAACAGTCCCACACCAGTGTGATGCAAACAGGAGTCCAAAGCTTCTTTGCAGAGATATACAGGATGGCCCAAGGACTGTTACTTGCTGCTGTGGGTGTGCAGGTTTTTCATTCAGTGAAACTTGAGGCAATAATTATTATTATTTTGTATCTTTGCTTGCTTGACAGATTTCTTGCATTCAGTGCAAGACAAAAAAGACAACAGATGTGTGTGGGATAGGTGAAGGATGGGAGTATGCTTTGGCTGTGTCACCCTGACTTGTAATGGGGAAAGGGACTTTGGTAAATGTATATGTATGTATAGAAAGTGCATATATATGTATAGGAAAGGAAATAGGTATGAGTAAAGATTGGTTGTGTATGGATGATATATTGACACAGCCTGAAGGGATTTCTCCCCATCTTCCCTATTTCCTGCATGAGGGGATGAGGAGGGAAGGTTGCTGTGTAAATGAAGTGGCCCTGCTGTGGATGTACTGTGTCTTGCTGCATTGCCTCTGACTCGGGCAGTTAGCAAGAGACAGGGATAACCATTCATGAGGAGCTAAGATGAGAGGGAAACAATGGGTGGTAGATGGGAATGGAATGGGTAGTGGGGGAGTGCCTTGGCTGGCTACCTCCCTTATAAGTGGGAGGAGGACCATAGTATACAGATATGTATGTATGTATGTATCCAATGGCCCCCTTTACCCCATTCATCCACATTGTTCTCAGTCTTCCTCACAAGTTTATCCCATCCACCTCTGTTTTCCACACACTTTTTTGCTTATCTGGCTTCACATTCTTTCCATATGCCCAGACCATCACAGCACTCTTTGACGTATCTTATTCGACAAAGCTCTTTCCACCCCCCATGCTCTGCCTCACCTTTACATTTATCACTCTGTCATGTTTCTCAAACACTGAAGTGGAGGAGGTAAGTGGAAGATAAATAGAGAACTTCAAAGAATTGTTGAATTTAGAGGAGGATTGAGAAGATCTTATTTTGACAATGGGTGATATCAGAAGAATAGGTATGATGTGAGGGGAGAATGAAATTACTGTAACAGAAGAGGAGGTACAAAGATTATTGAGAGATGAAAGATGGGAGTGCACCTGAAGTGGAAGGTTGTCATTGGAATGTCTGACAAAGGGTGTAGTTACAGTGGGATGGTGAAATTGTTTAATGTATGTAAGGGAGTGCAAAGAGAAGATTATATGAAGGGGTGATTGTGGCTAGAACATTGTATGGGGCAGAGACCTGGAATTTGAGGAAGACAGAAAGAAGAAATATAAATGTGTTTGAGAACTATGGTGGGGATTACAAGGATGGATAGAGTGAGAAATAAAGAGGTGAAGAGGAGAGTGGGGGTTGAAAGAGAGCTGGCAGATAGGGCTGGTCAAAAAATACCAGGATGACTGGCATATATAAAGAATGAGTGAGGAAGGACTAGCAAAATGTGTGGATGGAGTGAACTTCAGGGGAAGACTGAGAATGAATGAGATAGATAAATGGGGTGGAGGTGGCCTTGAGTAAAATGGATTTTTGTTAAGCAAGGAAAGGAGAAGAAAAGAGATATGAATGAAGAACGATTGAGAATGGACTACAAATTGATGTGGCCTGAAATGATGTCCCTTCATCTCTATTTTCACTTGAGGGGATCAAGATGGAGGGCCACCATGTAAATGAAGCAGTGGGGCCCTGCTGTGGATGTGCTGTGTCTTGCTGCATTGCTATTGAACTCGGTAGTGGATGGGAGTGGGGGTGGATGCATGCCTTGGGCACCTACCTCCCTTATATGGGGGAAGAAGCCTTTTGGTAAATAAATGGGTAGATAGTGTACATACATACATCTACCAAAGGCTTTTTGCCCCTTACAAGGGAGGTAGCCAAAGTCAAAGAAATAAATCCACTCCCACCGATTTCATCCCAACATACTCCACTCCCATTCACTATCCCTTCCTCCCTCTTTTCTTGGCTCCTTCTGGATGACGGGTCATACCTGCATCTCGCCAACTGCCCTGGGTCAGAAGCAATGCAGCAAGACAGCACATCCACAGCAAGTCTGCTTCATTTAATGGGCAACCCCCCTCTCTCTCCCCTCATGCAGAAAAGAGAAAATGGGAAGAAATCCCTTCAGGCCGTGTCAAAATATAGATAAAGGAGGGAAATATACCTGTGAATTGGAGGTGCACACGTCTAATTCTATTATACAAAGTGAAAGGGGACAGTTATGATTGTAGAAGTTTCAAGGGGATCATCATAGTTGTGTTAAATGTTCTGTATACTGTAGTTTGAAATAGGTTGTGTGCCAGGGTTGTTAAGGGTTTGACTTACTGAGTTCATACTGATTTCTTGATTCTTATTCCATTGCTAGGGTATCTCTTTGGGACCACATATCATTGGGTGTTCTGCATTTGTCTTCAAATTCATCATATACTTACAGGATATTTCTTTGTTTTCTGTTCATTATTGGTAAATTTTAGGACCAAGAATCTTGGGTAGTCCAAGTTGAGGGTGATGTAGGAGTTGAGGAAGATGAAGGGTGATCATTGTCTAATGTGCCTTCACTGTGGTTTCTAATAAAATCCAGCTTCATAGGAACATTTTTATTGAATAATACACCAGGTCATGAGGAGCTACTCTAATAGTACCATGATTAACATGTGATAATGAATTTGTGCTTCCCATGCACTAGAGAAAGTGGTGGTTATGTGGCGGCTTGTGGCAGAGGACAAGAGCAGGGATTGGCAGTAATGTTCTGTGTGTTATACATTTATTCAAGGATTTCTTTATGCATTTGTGAAGGTATCTTGGCTATGCATAAATATCAATATGTCAGCATACCTGCAAAAACATGTACATATGTATATGCATGCATATATGGTATATATATGCATGCATGCATATATACATAGATACATGCATACTTATGAATACATACATACAAATACATACAACTTACATGTATATATGCAAAGATACATGTCAAATGTTCATTTCTGCATAATATGGACAATATATATATATATATATATATATATATATATACACACATATATAAATATACATATACATATTTGATTATGTGTATATGTGTGTAAATATGTGTGTTTATGTGTTTGTGTGGATGCATATGTACATGATAGTTCCAAAATCATACATAAACCTAAATATTAGAATAATTATGTCCATATAATCTTGTTTGTATACATGTATATGCATACATTCATGACTGTATATATATATATATATATATATATATATATATATATATATATATATATATATATATATATATATATATATATATACTTATCTACCTAGTTATGTGTGTGTGTGTGTTATGTGTGCATGGGTTTTTACTTCATTGTAATGTACTAGATAACAGCCATGCACATGGGGCTTTGTATCCTTGTTCCCACTGAGCAGAATTAGCCATAAATTGTTTATAGTCTTTGATTGGACTATCCCTTCTTATAGGCTGTTCCTGTGTGTGTGCACGTGTGTGTGTATATATGTAAGTGTGTGTGTTTGTATTTTGTATTCACATTCTTCCATTCTAATGTATATACAGTCTGCACATACATTTAAATATATCCATGTCCAGGCTTATGTACACCAGTATTTCTTTGCATTTGTACATATTTTAAAACATATAATTAGGTATACATCTTTATACATGTGCCATATGTGTGTATTATATCAGAGGTCTGCTTGTATGTATGTATGTATTTATGTATGTATATAGGTATGTATATCTGATTTTAGTATGTGCTGGTATGAATCTATGGTGATATGTAAGAACAAAAGTAATTCTGAAATGTGTCAAGCTATGAAGTCATGGGATTATAACATATTTTTGGTATTTTTTATTCCTCTTTTATTTTCTGCCTTCTTTGAAGCCTTATAACTACTCGTATAGCTCTAGGCATTATTCATTTCAGGATCCCTTCTTGACATCTTCTCCCCCCCTCTTTCTCTCTCTCTGTTTCTCTGTGTATGGAGTATTGACTGCACGTTTTATGTATTCATTTTCTTTTTAGGGATTTTAGTAACATCCCTGTGGGCCAAGTTATTCAGCCATATTTTATGATTGGAGACTAATCTTTACTCAAAAAAGAATGGTGAACTCTTTTAGTCTTTACTATCCCCACCATTGTGCTGCTTTCCTAAATTTCTCCTTGATCACTTCTATAACTCCTCTTTGGTGTGATATTGTCTCCAAGATAGAAGTGATGGTTATTGCTGACAATATACTGAATACTATCTCAGTTTTAATGCTTACATAAGACTGTGAGCCTCTGTCATCCAAATTCAGTTAAAATAAAAAAAGTAAAGTTGCTCGTTGGGTTCATATGCCATCATAGCTGCCACATATCACAATGCAAAGCAAGGGAAAAAGATGCTTGTGGTAGTTACCCCCCTCCCCCTGCCTGCAGCCTCCAGTGTGCCAAGGTGTTGGTACTTGATCCAGAATTTCTGGGCAATCCCATTGGCTGTTCTTGATCTTCTTAGATGAAGATGGGGTCGCTGTTGGCATCCCCGAAGACAGTCACCAGTTCAATCAGACCCTTGTCCTTCTCGGGATCGAGGCCGTAGCGCTGAGCGTTGTTGGTGAGGTCCCTCTTGAGGCAAATGATGGGTTCAGTTCGAACCATGCACTGCATGGCATGAACCATTGCTCCGTACTTCTGAACCAGAGGATGTATTGCCTGCTTGCCCACATTCTTCTGCAAGAAAGGATAAGCAGGAAGACATGAGGGGTTGGAAATGGATAAGTGTGTTAATGTTACATAGCTATGAGCATATAAGACACTGTTGTGGATGTCAGTGTTGTAAAGATGGATGTCATTGTTGTGGTAGTAGTCACATTTCTCCATGGCCACAGTTGTTTTGCACTACAATTGCTTGAAATTTCAGAACTGTTATTTCTGTCATGTTTTTATATATATATTACATATATATACATATATATATATATATATATATATATATATATATATATATATATATATATATATATATATATATATATACACACACACACACACACACTTTCACCAAATGGACGGCGAGAACTGGTGTTCCAAAGAAAAAGGAAAAACTACGTGGATCTCAACATCCAGGAAGTGCCTTTTTGTATTTATAGGGAAGGGGAGTGCTCGTGGAATAGTGGGGAAGTGATAGAGAAGGAGAAGGGAAGGGATATTGAGGGAAATGGAAGGAAATGAGGAAGGGGAGGACTTGGTCCAAGAGTCCAGGCGGCTTGTAAACAAACGCCGAACGGATGACTTGGATTTCGATGATGGGACTAACAAAATTGTAAAGATCAGAAACATAGATAAGAGCAGTTCAATGGAAGGTGAGGATAATAATTTCCAAGGATTTAATGAGGGGGCGGCGGATGCCACCCTCCCCCGACTGGCAAAACTGGAGGAAAAACTTGAACAAATGACTGAGCATTGGGAGATTAGGTTTGGCAAAATGTCAAAAATTGCCGAGAGGTTTGAAAAATTGGAAGAACTAGAGAAGGCGAACAAAAACTTAACTGATGAAATAGAAGACCTAAAAAGACAGTTAAGAGAATTAAAAGTGGAGAATGAAGAATTGAAAAAGAACAATAGAGACAATAAAGAAACAATAGCAAAGGAGGCAGAGGGGTGGAGGAAGATACAAGAAAATAGTAAAGTTGCATTTTCTGATATAATTAAACAGCAAATGAAAGAACAAACTGAAGACTCAGTTATCAAAGTGATGAGACAGAAGGAGAATATTGTAAGAGACTTAGCAGACAAAAAGAAATGTATAATTATATTAGGAATGGAAGAGAAACATAACCCAGATAGAACCACAAGAATCAAAGAGGAAAATGAAAAAGTAAGAAATTTACTAGAATTAGTTCAGGAAGATGAGCCAGAAATAATTAAACAAATCGAAGAGAAGTTCAGACTCCGGAAATATAGTACAGACAAGACCAGACCAATTAAGATCAAATTCAGGTCACAAACGACGGCAGAGAATATCTTGTCCAAAACAGGGAAACTAGCAACAAGTGAACAATATAAAAAGGTATGGATAAAAAGGGAAATGAATAAAGAGGAAAGAGAGGAGGAAATAAGAAAAAGACATGAAGCTAAGAAAAAAAAAAACGAGACCAGAACGGAGACAGAAAAACAAGAATTCTACTGGAGAGTAGTGAATATGAAATTGAAGAAATGGAAAATAACAGAGAGAAACACAAAAGAAACAGAGAATACAATGGAAATAACAGAAAGTTAAAAGTATCCTACACAAATATAGATGGATTAATAACAGGACTGAATGAACTGAACAAATATCTGAAAGAAAAAGATCCGGACATAATGGGAATTGTTGAGACAAAATTAAAAGGTCCACTACCACCCAACAGCATAGGACACAATGCATATAATTATTGGATTAGAAACAGAGAGAAAAAACAAGGGGGTGGAGTTATGTTCCTGACTAAGAAGGATATAAGCGTGAAGAGTGTCACATATGGGAACAATAGAGTAGAGATGATCATGATAGAAGTAGAAGATAGAGATAAGAAGAGCAGAAAGTTAGTAATAAACTACGTGCCCCCAAAAACAGCCTCGTGGGAAGAGAATGAACATAAAAGCATGTTAGAAGACACAAGAATAACACTAAACAAGATAATGGAAGATGGAGGAAGAATAGTTATGATGGGCGACTATAATTGCAAAGAAATATGCTGGGAAGAGATGACCGTAAAGGGTGGAGAAGACTCATGGGGAAGTGTTCTACTTGAGATGATTATTGACCACACAATGACACAATGGATCCAAGAGAACACTAGGTATATAAATGAAGAAGAACCATCGAGACTAGACCTAATAATCACATCAGAACCTGAAATAGTGGAAAAGATAGAATACCAGGCACCAATAAGCAAAAGTGACCACATACTGATAGAACTAGAACTAAATGAGAAAAAATACATGAAAAGAAATGAACAATATAGAAAAGGAAGATTGATGTATGAAAAAGCAAATTTTGATCAAATAAGAGAATTCTTCCAAAATGAAAACTGGGAAAGAATACACAAAGAAGATACAACAGTAGAAGAGAAATGGAATATTTTGACAAAAATCTATAAAAAAGGAGTAGAAAAGTATGTCGCAAGACAAAAACAAGAAAAAGAATATGTAAAGTGCTGGTACAATAAAAGTTGTAGGGAGATAAAAGACAAAAGAGACAAAGCCTCGGCCAAATGGAAGAAAAACAGAAGACCAGAAAAATGGAAAATATATACTTGTTGTAGAAATGAATATGTACAAGCGTGCAGAGAGGAAAAGAGAAAATATGAAAAAGATGTCATAGAAAAATGTAAAGATCAACCAAAACTATTCTACAGATTTGTAAACAACAAACTGAAAAACAAACAAGATTTGGAGAAATTAAGACAAGGAGGAGTTGAATACACAGAGGAAATTGAAATGGCGGAAATTATGAACAAACATTTTAAATCTGTGTTTACAAGGGAGAACATACAACCTGAAGAGAACGAATGGAAAGAGAAAGTCCCCCCTATGGAAGAAATAGAAGTAACAAAGAATGAAATATTGAACCACTTGAGTAATCTTGATGTCAGAAAATCGCATGGACCAGATGAAATAGCAAACTGGATTCTGAAAGAATGCAGGAATGAACTGGCAGACATAATACATAGCATAATAAACAGTTCCTTGAAAGAAGGTAAAGTTCCAGAAGATTGGAAAAAAGCAAATATAGTACCTATATATAAAGGGGGAAATAAAGAAGACTAACAACTATAGGCCAGTCTCTCTAACAAGTACAATAGCAAAAATTTGTGAAAGAATTGTCAAAAATAGATGGGTAAAATATTTAGAAAAAAACAATGTGCTAAATCCAAGACAATTTGGATTCAGACAAGGACGATCATGCGTCACCAATTTAATATGTTTCTATTCAAGGCTAATAGATATAATACAAGAAAGAGATGGATGGGCTGATTGTGCATTTCTAGACCTAAAAAAAGCTTTTGACAAAGTACCACATAAGAAGTTGCTTAAGAAATTAGAAACTGAAGGAGGAATACAGGGCAAACTGCTAAATTGGATGGAAGACTTTTTGCAAGAAAGAAAAATGAGAGTAGTGATAAGAGACCAACACTCAAAATGGGATGAAGTAATAAGCGGTGTTCCACAAGGAACAGTTCTGGCCCCAATAATGTTTGCTATATATATTAATGATATGGATGAAGGAATTGAAATCTATATGAGCTTCTTTGCAGATGATGCAAAACTATTGAAAAAAGTGAACACGGAAGAAGATTGTGAATCACTACAGAGAGATCTAAATAAAGTACAGGAATGGAGTAGGAAGTGGGAGATGGAGTTCAATACAAAGAGGTGTAGTATAATGGAATTTGGAAAAAGTAAAAACAGAATAACAGGATCATATAAATTGGGAGAAGAAGGAATAAAAATAGTAGAAAATGAGAAGGACCTGGGAGTCATTGTTATGAATAATATGTCACCTGAGAAACATATAAATAAGATTTTTGGAGAAACCTATAATTTAATAAGAACAATCAAAGTTGCATTTACATACCTGGATGAAGAAATGGTGAAGAAAATTCTAATCACCCTGATAAAACCAAGATTGGAATATGCAGCAACGATATGGTCACCAAGTACAAAAAAATGTATAAAAAAAACTTGAAAGAATACAAAGAGCAATTACAAAATTGGCACCTACACTCTCAAAACTATCATATGAAGAGAGACTAGCAAAACTTGAACTACAGACACTAGAGCAAAGAAGAGAGAGAGGAGATTTGATAGCTATTTACAGAATCATGAAAGGCATAGAAATTACTGATAGAGAGAATCTGATAAAATGGGATGACAGAAATACAAGAGGACATGGAAAGAAAATAAAAAAAGACAGCTATAGAAGAGACCTGAAAAAGAACAGCTTTCCTCACAGAGTAATAGACAGTTGGAACAAGTTAGATGAGAAAGTGGTGTGTGCAAAAACAATACATGAATTTAAAAATAGTTTAGATAAAATGAGATATGAAGACGGGACACTCACGAGCATAGCTCCCCTTCCCGTAAAATACAACTAGGTAAATACAACTAGGTAAATACACACACACACACACACATATATATATATATATATATATATATATATATATATATATATATATATGTATATATATGTATATATATGTATATATATGCAGAATATATACCATTCGTTCTACTACCCTTCTCGACTCCTGACTCACCAAAAACAGAAGCGCTGGTAATTACTAAAAAAAATACACTCGATCATAAGAATACTGGGCCAGGGACTTGGTGTAAAGGTGATACATTCTCAGCTCTAGTCCACCAAAAATCAATACTTGACATACTAGTTCAATATTTTGGTCATACGAAAGGACTAGGGACTTACTGAAATAGCGGTGCATTCGTCGATCATGTCCATGAGAACACCCCTCTGTTCTTCATCTGGTACTGCCTTTTTCATGAGGACGTCAACGTTATCTTCGTCCCAGGTTCCATCTTCGTTCAGCTAAATGCAAAGAAAACGGTTAGAACTCGCCAGCCATTTAACAAGACAATAAATTTTTGGAAATTGAAATTTGCATGCACGTGAATATAGGTGTGTGGTATTGTACAGCTATATTGGTTATTATTCTCACTTGCAGAAAATACCGAAAGAACTACAGCATTGTCTTATAATTTTTTCCATTGTTTGCGGGGCTACTCGCTCGGACTTTTAACCTTGCAGGTGGTCCTGAACAGTTCATATTCATGGTTTGTTGTCCACGCAATGCCAATGTTATTAGCGGCGGTGCCCTGAGATCAGAGAAGGGCGGAAGGCATTAATCAACTGCAGGCGGCGCCAGCGGGAGGAAGGTGAAGTTTGTTTCGAAAGGGGAAACGGTTAGGTGCCGCGCCACCCCTGCCGCGGTAGATGTGGTTGGCCGAGTCCTACGCGAAGAATGGCCGTGGCTCTACACTCGTCTAGCAGGTAGTGGCGGAGGGGATGTTGCACCTCGGCCCCACAGATTTTGCTGCGTTCGTAATATCTCTTCCCGCGCGCACTTGACACCAACAACGATATCCTAGGCGGATCCTGTGGACGGTAGA
Source organism: Oratosquilla oratoria (assembly GCF_046742065.1). Taxonomy (NCBI): domain Eukaryota; kingdom Metazoa; phylum Arthropoda; class Malacostraca; order Stomatopoda; family Squillidae; genus Oratosquilla; species Oratosquilla oratoria. The sequence continues at coordinate 27,551,418 of NC_134810.1, forward strand.
TTCCGCCCTTCAACCCGGAGGCAGGTGGACTGCCTTGTACCTAGTGACGAGGTAGTACCACATCGTTGATACCGAAGGATGAAATTTGCTGCTGCGGTTGGCACTGATGTAGTAATTCCTTTCTTACTTAGTTATTGCATATATTTATTGTATACGTATCTCCTTTATTGTATATGTAATACTTCTTTATCATACATGTAGTACTTAATATCAACATATATTTATTGTGAATATTTTATATAAGCCTATGTAGTCATTATAATGTAATGACTACATAGGCTTATATAAAATATTTACAATAAATATTTTGATATTAAGTACTACATGTATAATAAAGAAGTATTACATATACAATAAAGGAGATATGTATACAATAAATATATGCAATAACTAGGAAAGGAATTACTACACTGGCCATTAATCTGGTGACGCCCTTGATCTGTGTAATCGTAGGTGCCAGGGGCAGTGTGATTTTGCTGAACCTTGTGGCTCCCTCGGCATCATCATTCACAATAGTGTTCCCTTGAATTCCAATATGACTGGGGATCTAGTGAAAACTTGCAAACCTCTTATGCTATTTCCAAATGTGCAGCGAGTGATGGCTCGGTTGTTAGAACGTGTATTTGGTAATTGCACAGTGAATTTAATGTCTGTTCGAATTCTGGCCGGGCGCAGAGGTTAGGAAGGGCATTTACTCTGGATAATGGCCCCGAACGCTGTTCACCTTTGAGGTGACTTGGAGATCACTATGAGATATATTAGCTTTCGGTTATTTTTAGTGCAGTGTCATATCGTAGACACCGTCTCCTGCGTTCATGAATAAACAGTTTCCGACCACCGGCAAGGTACTGGGCTCGCAAAGCACGGTAAAAGATTATATGCCCACATGTTACTAGTTATACGCAACGTAGAAGACATAAGAAATAATTGGGTAAGTATAGTAATTGGTACCTGCAGCTGCATTTATAAGAGATGTCTATATCAATAGGAAATTTATGTTATTGTATACAATCAATAAACACATTCCATCGTTATTCTAGTTCACTTAGCAGACGAAAAAGTAGAACAACAATAACGGTGGTCATTACACTGCGTTCAAAATAACTGAAAGTAATATAGCAAGTGTGTACCGGGTCAGGCGGTGCGGTACAGTATTTCCTAGGGAGAGTCGATGAACTACCCTGGGAACCACATAAATGGATGTTTAGCGATTTTGTTCAGTGTTGAATTGATCTCTCGGGGGCAAGGGAACAGCAATCCATAAACATGGGTATTCATTACAAAGAAGCCTAACTCCTCATTTGTAAATTTTGCGTTAGGATACCCATAGCACTTACACGAGTTAAATCTTAGTTATTATAAAATGTATATATCTGGGAACATATTGTATTCACATTTTTTTTTTAATAAATCTGAAAAATTATTGGGTCGAAGCCCATCTTTACGTAGGTGATGTTGCTAGCCTAATTTCATTTACCATCACATAGAATATAAAGTGCTCCAAGATATGGCATGCACTTGCGGAAACTAACAAAAAAATAAAAAAAGGAGTGTAGATGGATGTGAAAAGAAACATACTATTCCAATTTCTTCAAGAACACAAATGTAGAACTCCACATTCTCTGTTATGCGCTGTTCGACCTTCTGGCTGTCGGTAGTTACGTAGATGGAATCATGTGTCTGAAATCAGAATAAATGAAATAATATAAGGTAAAATAAAACAATAAAATGAAATAGAACATCAACCAAATAATATTCCGTCAAAGGAACCCATACATTTAATGTAGGTATTCTTGCCCCTGTATCTATTTACCTCATTGTGCATACACAAATTCAAACCTTTTTCTTCCCAACTCAACCTTCTGAAAGTCTCTTCCAAGCAAGCTGTAAATAGTTTGGGTGAAATTGTATCGCCTTGCCGTACTCCTTTCTCGATTTTGATCTTTTCTGTATCTTTATGTAGTCGAACTATAGCGGTACCTTTCGCATAAACCTTTTCTAATACTCTTACGATCTGTTCGTTTGTACCCTGATTACGTAGCGAGTTTAGTATTGCTATTTGTTCTACTGACTCGAGGGCCTTTTCGTAATCTACAAAAGCTAAACAGAGGTATATTGTATTCTGTCTTTTTCTCGATTAGTTGGTTCATCGCCTGCAAATGGTCTAGAATCGAGTATCCGGTTGCTTGTTCTCTTGGTTGGTTTCCAACCAAAACTTGACTTGGTCTATTTGTAAGGATCTTGGAGAATACTTTATATACATTTGATAGTAAGCTAATCGGTCGATAGTTACTCAGGTCCTTCTGGTCACCTTTTTTTATAAATCAAATCCACTATAGCATTGCACCACGATTCAGGCACTTTCCTGACGTAAGCACTGGGTGTACAACTGAGCTAATTTAATATGAACTTTTTTCCCTGCGTCTTTTAACAGATCTATCCATATACCATCTTCCCCAGGTGCTCTTCCTCGTTTCATATTTTTTAGAGCAAATTCTACTTCTTCCTTTGTAATCTTCGGTACACTACTAACATCTACACATGAATTTACTGACTCAACTACAGTCTTCGACGAGTAAAGCTCTTGGTAAAATTCTTCTACTATTTTTACCATTCTGTCTCTGCAGTCATTGATTTCTACATTTTTAACTTTAAAACATATCATTTGCTGTCTTCCTAAAGATGTCTGCGCTCCGTCCCTTTAATACTTTTACTTTTCCGAATAGTTTCCTCTATTTCATCCATTTTTCTCTTTCTTTTCTCTGATCTCTGCCTTTTGTTGATAAGGTTGTTTAGTTCTACTTTTTCTATTTCGTCTCTCCTGCTTTTGGTCTGCATGGTCCTCCTTCTTTTAATTAGATAATTTGTTGCTTTGGAGTATTTGTTTCCTATAATACTTTTTGTACTTCCTACTTTCTCTGCCGATTCTCTAATAATATTCTCTAAATTCAAATTCATATCTTCGACGGTGTCCTCGTTAGTTCTTAGAGCTTCGAATCTATTCTTAATTGCTAATTGAAATTCCTTCTCATTATCCTTAACCTTTGCAAGGCTTATTTTTTTTTTCTAGTTTTGTTTATTTCTCTTGGCTCTGAAAGTGAATTTAGCTGTGCAACCTACCATTCTATGGTCACTACCTATGTTGACTTTATCTATCACCGTAACATTGCTAACACTCTTACTCTCATCTAATATGAAGTCTACTTCGTTCCTTGTTGTTCCATTTGGACTTCTCCAGGACCATTTCCGACCTACGCGCTTTTGGAAGAAAGTATTCATTATCCTCATGTTGTAGTTCTCTGCAAAATTGACTAACATCTCACCTCTGTCATTTCTTTCACCTATTCCAAAATTCCCTACTTTAGCATTAAAGTCGCCTATTACCAACGTGTGCTTACTTTTTTCTTGACCTATTACCTGACTTAAATCATCATAGAACGACTCAATTTCATCGTCTGAACTCTGTGAAGTTGTTGCATAAATTTGAACTATTTTTAGAGTGTACCTTTTACACAGCCTAATCACAATCCAAGCTACCCTGTCTGATAAACTACTGAACTTGACTACATTATCAGCAATCTCTTAGTTAATCAAGAATCCTACTCCACTAGATCTTTCTTCGTCCTTACCTCTATAGTAGAACAGGTGGTGACCATCTTGTAATTGTATCAGCTTTTCTTCCGTTCTTCGGACTTCGCTTAGTCCTACGATGTCACACTTGATGTTGTCTAGTTCTTCCATTAAACTTTCCAGCCTGTGGTCTTCTGAGAGACTTCTTACGTTGTAAGTATAGATCTTCATTTTCTTCATACTGTTTAATGCCCAAGGCTTGAATCTGCTTGGACAGTGCTTACTCACATTCGGTGGCACACTGCCCATAAGCACATGAGGCAATGCGGTTGAACCTTTAGGAGACGATAATCCAACAGGAACACCCGGTTTTGTTTAGTTTGTTCTGTTCATGTTTGCTATGAAAGGCTTTTGGCAATAATCTCACCTTATTATATTCGGTGAAGCCCCATATATCTATAGGGTGCCAAATGGTTCACGCCGTCATTATGACGGTACCCCATATATCTATGGGGAATTTCCCCATTACAATTGGTTGGAAAGTGTTTTGTAAGTATTTTAAAATCCTGAGAGTCTCTCTACCTTTATGTTTGAAACGTAAAGTTTACAATCAATGCATTCTACCAGCAATAATCTACGGGTGTGAAACTTGGAAACTGACGATGGCGTTGGAAACAAAGCTAAGGACGGCACAGAGGAGAATGGAGAGATCAATGATGGGAATAACGCTGAGAGACCGAAAGAGAGCAAGTTGGGTGAGAGAGCAGACTAGAGTGAAAGATATTGTGGAGGCGGTGAAAGAGAGGAAGTGGAATTGGGCAGGTAAGTTAACGCGAACGACTGATGAGCGATGGAGCAAGTGTGTTACTGAGTGGACGCCGCGAGATAGGAATCGTAGAGGGGAGACCAGACAGAAGGTGGAGAGAAGATATAGAGAGGTTTGCAGGAGTGACGTGGTAGAGGTTGGTACGGTCGTGTGAATCATGGAATGCTATGAAGGAGGCCTTTGTTCAGCAGTGGACTCAGGAATGCTGATTTGATTGATTGATTGATTGGTTGATTGCATACCCAACTATAATGAGCGTAAAAGAGCTACGTTCGTGACGAAATATTATATATAAAGAAGACAGAAACAGAAAACAAGAAAGGAGAGAAAGATAACGGAGTATGGGAAGTAGTTAAAAAAAAAAAAAAAAAAAAATAAAAAAAAAAAAAAAAAAAAGGATGGTCAGTGGATGCTATTCTCACGTTTTTCTGTCTATATAATATTTTCATATCTATTTTACTACCAGGTCAGAAAGTTCAGCGTCATGAGGAACACTGGTGGAAAGTAATAGAATAAAAATTTAATGATGAATAATCGCTCTTTCCATTGATGTACCGTAATACACATAACTGATAATTGCTTCATAATTGTGACTACTCTGACATTATGAAAAACAGACTAATAAACGTACCCTTCTCTGCTCTGGTATATATAACAAAATGTAAAAAGGACAAGTTGCAAGGAATGAAAGAGAGTGGATTTTTTTACGGATCAATAATGGGACTAATGTTCATAGTTCTTAAAAGTGATTCTTGTGAAGAGACAGAAAGTAAAATCGTCAAATTTACTGTAATAAAAATGGTGTCGTCTGTACCATGTAATGTTTGGTTTACAAAGGTATAGACACATAAATCAGAATGTTAAGAAATGTACATTTGTTTACATTAGGGACGTGAGCTAAGACATAGATGTTATCTGGCAAATACCACTGGAAAAAGGTTCTAGGTGTGATTGTAGAGAACATCCTCAGGTTTTCTAGTGCCTTGAAGCTAGAAGAAATGCTGACAGAATATTAAGAGTAACATAGGCATAAATGTAGTTATTCTGAGGATGTGATATACGAAAGTATCTAATGTCTTCATTTTTATGTTCTCCTTTGGTAATTTTGCATACATTTTGTCACGGTGAAAAAGAAGAGAGAGAGAGAGAGAGATTAGATAGAAAAGAAAGATTGATTACACTGAGAATAGGGAAGACTTTGGAATGTAGCTATTTGAAAGGAAGACCGTTGAGGAAATGTAATAAAGTATAGATAAGGCACCTGGGTTAGATGGGTGTCATGCGGAATGTCTGAAGAAGGGAGGCACAGTAATAATGGACTTATTAGTGAGGTTGTTTAACGTGTGTGTAAGAAAGGGTAGAGTGCCGAAGCACTGGAGGAGTGCCTTTGCAAAGGGAAAAAAAAAAAAGACAAATGTGAGTGTAGTAGTTTCAGGAGAATCATTTTGTTGAGTGTAGTTGGGAAGGCACATTACAAAGGATTACAAAGGATTACAAAGGCGGAGCATGCCGACAGGAGACCTTTTGATCCATATCTAGGTCGGATGCGAAAAAAAATCATATTAATAATAAAATAATAAATAAAAACTATGATAATGTAAATAACAAATAAAATACATAAATAAATGCATAGGTATAGTTAAATAATAAACAAACAGGTAAATAGTAAATAATAATAAATTGACATAACTAATAATAAATGTAAATCAGACAGACAAATGATAACAAAACAAAAACAAATAATATAAGATAAATTATAATCATTACAACATCTTACTTAGGTATTTATCTAAATGATTCTTAAAGCTTCGAACTGAACTACATTGCACTACCTGTGCAGGAAGTTTATTCCATTCATTAACTACACGGTTGGCAAAGTTGTTTCTACCTACTTCCAAATTGAATCTATTTCCGGACAGTTTGAGACCATTGTTTCTTGTCTGATTCTCATTCAATGTGAAAATTTGGTCACTTTTGATGTTGTCAATTTCCTTTAGAATTTTAAAGATCTGTATCAAGTCACCTCTGAGTCTACGCTTTTTTAGGGAAAACAGATTTATATGTTTTAGTCGATTTTCGTATGATTTATTTTTGATATTTGGAATCAGTTTTGTGGCTCGCCGTTGTACTTTTTCCAGTCTGTCAATGTCTTTAATGAGATTCGGTGACCATACGGAAACAGCATATTCCAAATGTGGACGAACTAACGATTTATATAGCTTGTTAATGAGTGATGGACTTTTGAAATCAAAAGATCGCGCAATCAGTCCTAGAATCTTATTTGCTTTCTCAGAGGCTGAAATACAGTACACTGCTTGGATGATTTGAGGTCGTTACTGATAATTACGCCGAGATATTTTTCACTATCCACTTTTGTTAACGAATTTCCAAATAACTTGTAATCGTACTTCCTGTTATTTTTACCTATGTGAATTACCTTGCATTTACTTGTGTTAAATTTCATTAGCCACTTTTCAGACCATTGCTGTAATTTATCTAAATCTTCTTGAATATCTAATTGGTTTGAGTGATCATTTGCCACTCCGCACAGTTTTGTATCATCAGCAAATTTGGAAACAGTAGATTTTAGTCCATGGTCTATATCATTTATATATACTATGAATAGAAGTGGCCCAAGAACGGAACCCTGAGGAACTCCACTTGCAACACTTTTCCATCCAGAAGTTTTTCCATTTAAAACAACTCTCTGTTTTCGACCATTCAACCAATTACTAGTCCAACCTAATAGGCTACCACTTATTCCATGCAAAGCTAATTTAGTAAGTAGTCTTTCGTGTGGGACGGTATCAAAAGCTTTTGCAAAGTCCAGATATACCAAATCTACATTGTTTCTTTTGTCATAATTCGAGATAACTGTGTTGTAGAATTCGAGTAAGTCACGCAAGAACGTTTCCGTCTGAAACCATGCTGGCTATCATTTATCAAACGGTTACTTTCTAAATGATGTTCGATAGCATCTCTGATGATAGTTTCCATTATTTTTCCTACGATTGAAGTCAAACTTATAGGCCTATAGTTATTTGGTTTCCTTTTGTCACCTTTTTTGAATATGGGAGTAACGTTAGCTAGCTTCCATTCTCTTGAGACATCTCCGGATATGATGGATTTCTTGAAAATAATTTCTAATGGAACAACAATCTCATTTTTCATTTCCTTTAAGATTCTTGGATGCCAACCGTCAGGCCCTGGTGTTTTATTAACTTTGAGTTTATCTATACACCTTTTAATTTTTTCTTTTGTTATATTTACCGTAGTGAGTAAGTTTACCCTAGACTTTTCACAGGTTTCAGTTTGGAATTCACTTTGAGGTGTTTCGTTTACGAATACCGAGCTAAAATAATTATTGAAGATATTACACATTCCTTCATTTGAATATTCAAGTTGACCGTCAGCAGATAATAGTGGACCAATGTGATTCCTAACAACCTTTTTATCTCTAATGTAACTATAGAATTCTTTGGGATTCTCTTTGGATTTCTCAGCGATGTTCATTTCGTATTGTTTCTCAGCGATGTTCATTTCGTATTGTCGTTTTCTTTTTCTTATTGTCTTTTTTAAATCAGAGGGAGTAATTGGTGAGTAATAATGTGGGTTTAGGAAAGGTAGAGGTTGCGTGGATCAGATTTTTGTGGTTAGGCAGACATGTGAGAAAGCTTTAGGATTTTTTTTTTTTTTTTTTTGGGGGGGGAGAGACCTTTATGTATTCTGAAGAAGATTATGACAGGGTAGACAGAAAAACACTGTCGGATTTTTTGCAGGTCTATGGGATTGGGAGAAAGCTGTTAAGGACAGTCAAATTTTTTCATAAGAGTAGTATACCATGTGTTAGAAATGGAGAGAGTGAGTGGTATGGGGTAAAGGTGGGACTGCGATAGGGATGCGTCATGTCACCATTCGTTAAATGTGTACATGAATGGGGTGGTGCGGGAACTAAAGGCAAGGATAATGGGCAGGTGACTGGATATGGTTAAAGAAAACAAAGAAGAGCAAGAGATGAGCCAGTTATTGTTTGTTGAAGACTCTGTGCTTGTGGTGGGGTCAGAGGGGGGATTAAGGGAGTTAGCGGCGGAGTTTGGGAGGGTATGCGATGGGAAAAATGTTGAAGGTAACTGTAGGTCAAAGGTGATGAGATGTACAAGGGGAGAGGATGGCAGCGAGTTGGAAGTCTTAATGGGAAGAGGCTGGGGAAAGTGGATAGCTTTAGGTACTTGAGGTCGTATGTGGCAAGAAAAGGGGGACTGGCGGTGGAGGTAAATTGTAGACTGAGAGAAGCAAGTAAATGCTCTGGGGGATTATAATATAACGAGAAATAAGCATTTTGGGAACGGGTGCAATAAGGAGATTATATGAAGGAGTGGTTGTACCGAAGACACAGTATGGGACCTGGAATTTAATAGAGGCAGAGAGGAAAAGTTTAAATGTGTTTGAGATGGAATGTCTGAGAAGTATGGTATGAGATACAAGGTTGGATAGAGTGAGAAACAAGGAGGTGAGGAGGAGAGCAGGAGTGGTAAAGGAGAGGGCAGATCGGACTGATGAAAGAGTATTGGGATGGCTTGGACACATGGAAATAATTACTGAAGAAAAATTAGCGAAAGAGGTGTGGAAGACAGAGATGTGTAAGCCTAGGGATTTATTTTAATTATTTTTTATTATTATTATTATTATTTTTTAATGTGTACGTGACTAATCACAGGTAGGAATCGGGGAAACTGCATCTCTCACTCCACCCCTCCATTACGTCATGAGGACATATTCGTATGTATGAACCGATTAGGAACCTTAAATTTAGGTGAAGGAGAAAAATTCCCACCCTCCAGTTCAGGATTCCAGTAGAGGAACATTTTTAGGATTTTGAACACATGAGTGTTCCACCACAAAACGAGGTAGCGAAACCTTAACTTAAATTACGAAGTGGTAGACGGGACCTTCGTCAAGGGATGCAAACAATCACAGGCACCCGGTATGGGGTAGGCATTCTAATACGAGGCCGCCCATTGGCAGTTAGGTTCAAGTGTCTTGGTGAAATATCATTGGAAATTATGAAAAAAATAGTGAGATAGTAGTTACATAATTTGGATAAGATTCCAATACGAGACCGCCCATTGGCAGGGTAAAAAATGGGATAGGGAATTTCTAACACTTACACAATACATTAGAATCGAGGTACATATTGATCGCAAGAGTATTCCGGCAGTAGAAACCAATAAAAATTGTTTTGAAGGAAGGGATTGTGGCTGAGAGTTGCCTTCTCCCAACGATAAAATTGTGTGCTTATTAGGTTAGATTATTATGTAGATATTAAGATTAGAATTTAGATTATTGTGTGCAGTGATACTTAAGAGGTAGCCGTAGGGTTATAGACGTAAATCTCACATGTTTCACTCGCTATCTCTGTATTTCGTAAATTATTCATGTCTGGTAATCCAAGGTAAAGATTATGATTAACTTTGAGCAGTGTAAATCATTATGTAACTGGATAAAAGTCAAGGGAAAAGGGACGAACATACTTGTACTATGGGGAGGCGTTATATACCTACCCCTACGCCAATGGTTTCTATGGATGTAAATTTACGCACTTATTTTGAATTGAGTATATATTAAGGAGGAATTATATGTTATAAGTGTGCATAAAAATCAAAATATTATCACCTCATAGATCAATAAAAATTGATGTAGACTTGAATTTTTCTTTAATTCCCTTTGGTCTTGATCTCGCATATGTAACGTAACACTTAAATGGCCTGAAAAGAGGGAATGGAATAAAACTGTGTGATGGTCACGAACTACAACGTATTTCAATATATATTTAGCCTTGTGATTGGGATGGTGCTAGCGAAACACGACAAATATCTTGTGATTGCTAATCCAAACAATTCTAATTAACGTAGTTTCCCAATCAGTATTGTAGATATTTGAATAACTGTCATCTTATCGGTGGTATTCGGGATTAGACATGGTTTTGTTCCAATGAAGGCGTAATCTACATCTCGCTCAAAGGAGGCATGAATATCTTACCGTAATATACGAATTTTGTTTTAGAATCAACAGAATATGAATTTTTTTTCCATATCCTTTCTGCCATAGGGACATTAATTAACATTTAACCTGTTTACCTATTTCGCAAACCAATTGCTATAGTAGGCAGTAAGGGATGGTGAAGATGGGAAGTGGTGATGGGGGAAGGTGGGGGGGCACTTAGGCATGTAAGGGCTCTGGTAGGGTGTGGTTATATATGAACGATATTTTGACGCACCCCAGAGATTTCTCCCCGTCTTCTCTTTTTCTGCATGAGGGGATGGAGAGGGAGGGGGGTGGGAATCACCGGATAAGTGAAGTGGCCTTGCTGTGGATGTATCGTGTCTTGCTGCATTGCTTTTGACCCAAGACAGGTGGCGGGATACAGTGATGACCCGTCATCCATAAGGAGCTAAGATGAGAGGGGGGGAAGGGGGGTGGGTAGGAGTGGTTTGTTTGTGAAATTTGGGAGTGAAGCTCCCACGGGCTTTGATTTTGAGCCCGTTTGGTAGGTGATTGACTTATGAGTGTGTGTGGGCCCAACCACACACACTCATACATTCACAAGATGTGCATACGTATATGAAATACGTATGCAAATTTCGTGGTTTAGAAAACCTAGAACTAAAATTTTTCACACTACTCATCCATAGAGTAATTAATTTTAGAACAGCACATCTTCAGAGTTTATAAAACAAGTATGGGTGAGATCACAGATGTAAAGGAGTTTATAAAAGAAAACATAACATTTAGGGGTTAACTACATACTTTTGTGGATGCTGTTATTTTCTCACTGCATGCCTTGCCTGCCTCGCGATTGGTATCGACCCAATATTTCAGTGTGTCTTCACCATAACAGCCTGAGTACCACTGAAAAATAGGAAATTTGTATCATAAGCAAACAACAATGATTATAAAATCTTAGGGGGAAAAATCGCATGCAAACATATTATGTCATAGTCATTATTTCCTGTCTTCTTTTTCTTGTAAGTAGAATTTAGTTTGTGAGCAAAATGTTGTATTTTTTGCAATGTATGTGCGGATTCGTGCGATTCACCATCACTAAACGGAATATTTACCAATTGAAGCAATTGCAGACAATACACGTGTGTAATGTTTAAATTTCTGTCATATATCTGAAATGTCTTTCTTTTGTTTTGAATTTGCAAATATGAAATCATGCCATTAATTTCTTTAACTGAAAATATAAATTCCGTTTTGGAGACCTTGTAAGAACACATATTTTTCATTTGTGCTAGTTATAAAACATGTGCACGAGCACATGCGCTGAGCTCAGAGAGAATAACGATCATAATGCGATTTGAGACTCCGACATTACATACATATGACATGTTTACAGTACATATGAAAAAAGACCTTTGTTGGTTCATTACGAACGATGAAGAGAATTTTCGTCACATTTCTGAGCAGATTATATTCACTTGGGTATTATAAAAAAAAAAAAAAAAAAAAAAATATACTGGTGGGGGCAGGACTGCTTCAACCATTTATAAAATATGGACGTGTTTAGGGTTTTGCAGAATTTTCCCAGAGCTAGATTCATAATTAACAGAGTGATCAAAATGTACCTATAGACCAGGGCTCAGAAAAAGAAGACCCCACAATAAATTGAATATACACACATATAAGAATATTAACTAGAGAAGAATATTACTATTAATGTTATTATGATACTAAAGAGGGCATTGTTACTGTATTGATTTTACTTACATATGTGTCGGAAGTCCATAATCATTTTAGTGCTTAAGGCCCCAAAATATCTTTATCCGGCTCTAAATAGATGTAACATCATTTTAGAAATATAGTTACCTAAGATCGCGCCTAGTAAATAGATAAAAAAAAAAAAAATCCCGGAGGAATACAGAGGGTCAAAATAATTTATCTGTTGATTCGGTTATCTGACAAGATCGTAGGGCTCGTGAAGTCGTCTATTGCTTTTAGTTTTCGAGTTTCCGGCTACAGACATCCTATTCCAAAAGTACTCTACGTTTTAAGATCCTCTCTGCGAATTCGGCTGGAATGCACAACCGCCCAGTTAAAAATAATTCAGTACAACTGGTTTTCACTGAAGTACCAGTACTTGATGCTTATGCATAACCTGAAAACTGTTCGAGATAGTTGTACGCTATCACCAATCTCCCTTTTATTTATTTATTTATTTATTTATCTATTTATTTATCTATTCGTTCAATTATTAATTAATTAATTAATCAATTAATTTATTAATTTATTCATCTATTTATTATTTTTATTTTTAAGCTCAGTCCCACTATCCAGCTAGAGCTCTCCTCTTGGGATGTTTTGTTGTGACTTGTGAGTCTTCGTCTACTGATTATTAAGTATTAAGGACTTTATATTTTTAGGCATTGCTTACATGTACCCATGATGACACAATCCCTCTTCCCCATGACGATTGGTCATTTGTATTCTCCCTAGCTGCCTAGCACATGTGGCACGGGTGACACAAGCTCTATGTTTTATGCAGTCGATATTTTAAGGACTTGGTGGCTTTCCTGCACACCATAGTCGTGGAGCATTCTTTTATAATGGGGCACTTACCCCGATTAAAAAGAAATGGTGATACTTTTCAACTTGTACTATCTATCCTTCCGTTGTGTTACCCTCTTTAAACATCATTCCTGTCCTTATGACTGTACCTCTTCGATGCAATATTGTTCCTAAAGATAGAAGCTCTGGTTATTGCTGGGAAATACCAATTTGTTTATGAATTTCTTACATGTATCTCTGAGAAGTTCCCCTACCTGCCACCAGGGGGATATGCTAGGTAGGTGTGGGATATTATGGTCTCTTGCAGTCTCCTTTATTCTTATGTTATTATAGCTAAAAGCATGAGGCAAACTCTGTCTCTCATATTTCGCACAGTCTTTCCTATGTGAATTGCCCTGAAAGACACGACAATAACTACCTAACCTGTCATCTACCCCCTCAAACAACACCGACCCTGCATCAAATGCAGTGACAAGACACCAATACCCCAATCATTTCTCCACAACTTCCCACAGAAAACTGGACTATTAACCAAACTATAATTACCCTTAACAACTTAAACCAACATACGTAATATAAAGTAATGCATGATAGCGGCGTGAGATTATCCATGCGGATAGAAATGCTGGTAAACGACAGCCCATCAACAACAATAACAACAACGCCATGAAGGAGAGTTTGATCTTTCGTCACTGTAAATACTGAAGTAATGAGGGTGTTCAGTCCTACCCACCAGTATTAATGTATCCGGTGAATGTAAATATTAGTAGATGTGCTTTGAACCATGCTAGTCAAAGCGTTTTGGGTCTATATCGTTAACTTAGATGCTCTTCACAGTCTCAAAAAAAGAAGATTTACATACCATCAAGTCTTTGTACTGGCCGAGGAGGCTGGATGTGGTGAAGCCCCATCCGTAGGCTGCAGTGGCCACGCAGGCCAGCACCAGAAGCGCAAACAGTTTCATGCTGCTCTTCCAGGGGTGACGACACAGTTCCAACGGAGTTTTCTGCAAGAAGCCAAAAACATCTTAATTTTGTTTTCTCTTGAAATACATCAGTATCTACTGTTATAGTTCGATTTTGGGTTACACTTAGCATTTGAGGGCACAATAAAATAAAACTGCATAGGTCAAATGGATAAAGAAGGGGAAATATCCAAAGAGAATCCCAAAGAATTCTAGTTACATTAGAGATAAAAAGGTTGTTAGGGATCACATTGGTCCACTATTATCTGCTGACGGTCAACTTGAATATTCAAATGAAGGAATGTGTAATATCTTAAACAATTATTTTAGCTCGGTATTCGTAAACGAAACACCTCAAAGTGAATTCCAAACTGAAACCTGTGAAAAGTCTGGGGGTAAACTTACTCACTACGGTAAATATAACAAAAGAAAAAATTAAAAGGTGTATAGACAAACTCAAAGTTAATAAAACACCAGGGCCTGACGGTTGGCATCCAACAATCTTAAAGGAAATGAAAAATGAGATTGTTGTTCCATTAGAAATTATTTTCAAGAAATCCATCATATCCGGAGATGTCCCAAGAGAATGGAAGCTAGCTAACGTTACTCCCATATTCAAAAAAGGTGACAAAAAGAAACCAAATAACTATAGGCCTATAAGTTTGACTTCGATCGTAGGAAAAATAATGGAAACTATCATCAGAGATGATATCGAATATCATTTAGAAAGTAACCGTTTGATAAATGATAGCCAGCATGGTTTCAGACGGAAACGTTCTTGCGTGACTAACTTACTCGAATTCTACAACACAGTTATCTCGAATTATGACAAAAGAAACAATATAGATTTGATATATCTAGACTTTGCAAAAGCTTTTGATACCGTCCCACACGAAAGACTACTTACTAAATTAGCTTTGCATGGAATAAGTGGTAGCCTATTAGGTTGGACTAGTAATTGGTTGAAAGGTCGAAAACAGAGAGTTGTTTTAAATGGAAAAACTTCTAGATGGAAAAGTGTTGCAAGTGGAGTTCCTCAGGGTTCCGTTCTTGGGCCACTTCTATTCATAGTATATATAAATGATATAGACCATGGACTAAAATCTACCGTTTCCAAATTTGCTGATGATACAAAACTGTGCGGAGTGGCAAATGATCACTCAAACCAATTAGATATTCAAAAAGATTTAGATAAATTACAGCAATGGTCTGAAAAGTGGCTAATGAAATTTAACACAAGTAAATGCAAGGTAATGCACATAGGTAAAAATAACAGGAAGTACGATTACAAGTTATTTGGAAATTCGTTAACAAAAGTGGATAGTGAAAAAGATCTCGGCGTAATTATCAGTAACGACCTCAAATCATCCAAGCAGTGTATTTCAGCCTCTGAGAAAGCAAATAAGATTCTGGGATTGATTGCGCGATCTTTTGATTTCAAAAGTCCATCACTCATTAACAAGCTATATAAATCGTTAGTTCGTCCACATTTGGAATATGCTGTTTCCGTATGGTCACCGAATCTCATTAAAGACATTGACAGACTGGAAAAAGTACAACGGCGAGCCACAAAACTGATTCCATATATCAAAAATAAATCATACGAAAATCGACTTAAGCACATGAATCTGTTTTCCCTAAAAAAGCGTAGACTCAGAGGTGACTTGATACAGGTCTTTAAGATTTTAAAGGGAATTGACAACATCAAAAGTGACAAAATTTTCACATTGAATGAGAATCAGACAAGAAACAATGGTCTCAAACTGTTCGGAAATAGATTCAATTTGGAAGTAGGTAGAAACAACTTTGCCAACCGTGTAGTTAATGAATGGAATAAACTTCCTGCACAGGTAGTGCAACGTAGTTCAGTTCGAAGCTTTAAGAATCATTTAGATAAATACCTAAGTAAGATGCTGTAATGATTATAATTTATGTTATATTATTTGTTTTTGTTTTGTTATAATTTGTCTGTCTGATTTTCATTTATTATTAGTTATATGTCAATTTATAATCATTTACTATTTACCTGTTTGTTTGTTATTCAACTATACCTATGCATTTATTTATGTATTTTATTTGTTATTTTTACATCATTATAGTTTTAATTTATTATTAATATGATTTTTTTTTGTTTTTTTTTTTGCATCCGACCTAGATATGGATCAAAAGGTCTCCTGTCGGCATGCTCCGCCTTTGTAATCCTTTGTAATCCTTATATTGAATTTATGTAACGAAGATAAATTTGGATTTATTACTTGGAACACGAGTTATGAAGGTCATCAGTGGAAATGAGATATCATGTTAAGATTCAAAATTGATTCATGTTTTTCTACTCAAAAGTTTACCAGTCCAGTTTTTTTTTTTTTTTTTTACAAGCATACTTCCTGTCAATAGAGTGACATTGTTCGTTTGGTGATATAATTAATGTGATGTCTAAACAAAGGTATGAGTGTTGAATAATTATTTTGATAAACACATTGTTGGAAAATGTAGTTTAGTATTACATCTCTTACTAGATTTTTAAACATAAAACACTAAGGCAATATGTACTCCATGTTGATAGCATTCATATGAGGATAAATCATGATATTTGAATCAGTTGAGTTTGTCGGTCAAAATAGGATGTCATCAAGAAATTCACGACGATCAATAGATTTGTTCAAACTTCGTTTTATATATATCTATTTATATATATATATATATATATATATATATATATATATATATATATATATATATATATATATATATAATGTGTGTGTGTGTGTGTTATGTTTGTTGGGAGAAAAGCATTTCCTAGAAGAGCAAACGTGTACTATGGATATCTAGGGTCTGCCAGTGTTGTAATCGTGTCAATTGTAAAGGATAAGCCTGGGCCTAGACTATCAGAATCTGCAGACTCCAGTCTAATATCTAATGTCTGTATAAGTATATGAGTGGACACCTTACGTTCAAATTCCAGGTTTTAGCTTTCTACTACAATTAATCAAACATTCAAAAGGTCAACAATGTGATGAAATACGAGTATAACCTAAACCTAACGTGATTTTCTTTAGTATGTTCCGTAATTCTAGGTACTACTAAAATATTCAGCTTCATTTAGTTGACTATTAATAACTCATTCAACTTCACTATTTCAGTGGCTGGTAACTTCACGTTGAGCTCGTAAAGTACGTTCTTGGTGTTAAGAAGATATCGGGAAGAGTGATATAGCACCAAAGATGCTTTCGCACTGAGAAAAACAACTGAACATCAAGGTGGCAACAGTGTGAGGCCACTCATATTTATGAAAAATAACGGTAAGTAGAATTTTTTTCCTATTGATGAAGAATAAAGTCGAGGTTTGCATGGACTTTATATATATATATATATATATATATATATATATATATATATATATATATATATATATATATATATATATATATATATATAACATAAATTTTACAACCATTGCATTCTGCAAGCAACAATTTACGGGTGTGAGACTCAGAAACTGACGAAGGCAATGGAAACAAAATTAAAGAATGCACAGAGAAGAATGGAGAGATCAGTGATGGGAATAACGCCGAGAGACCGAAAGAGAGCAAGTTCGATGAGAGTGCAGACTAGAATGAAAGATATTGTGGAGGCAGTAAAAGAGAGGAAGCGAGATGGGAAGCGTGGAAGAGGGAGACCAGACAGAAGGTGGAGAGACGAGATAGAGAAATTTGCGGGAGTGACGTGGCAGAGGTTGACGCCGTCATGTGAATCATGGAATGCTATAAAAGACGCCTTTGTTCAGCAGTGGACTCAGGATGGCTGATTTTATATATATATATATATATATACATATATATATATATATATATGTATATATACATATATATATATATATATATATATATGTATGTATATATGTATGTATGTATGTATGTATATGTATATGTATATATGTATATATATATATATATATATATATATATATATATATATATAATATCTTCTATATTTTCTGTCTTATAATCCTCCTGGTGACTTCTGGGAATCCACCATTTATGTCTCCCGAAGGAGATCGGGGTACAAGGTAGTAATTAAATATGTATCAGTTTCTTAATTAAGCCCCACGTTTTTCCCACTTTTTTGTGTATCTCCAGAAACTGAAGAAATGACTATTTACTACGGTAGTTAGCAGGGCTTTATATGTGAGGGGGGCTGACATAGATGTGATACCCTTTGGGATGTGTTGGTGTAATGTAAAGGGGGGTTTACAGTCTAACGGTTTGTCGAGCGCGGTTCGACAGACACGTGTTTAAAGTGATGTGTGAACGTGTGAACGGGGTATTTGGTTGTCGAACACGTTGTTCGACAACCAAATACCCCGTTCACACGTTCACACATCACTTTAAACACGTGTCTGTCGAACTGCGTTCGACGAACCGTTAGTGTAAACCCCCTCTAAGTAGCACTATGAGGTTCGTAGGAATACAAGAACCAAGTAAAAGTTATGGTAGTTTGACTCAAAAGATTGTCAACCTGCTCCCTTATATTACGTGTCGCATACCTATGGGGTGCTGTTATTAAGCCTCCTGCGGACCATATTTCAACACTAGAGTATATCGATAATTATCCACTAATTTCCGCTAAATTTTGGTCGGTGACCAATTTGCGAACCTTTGTGGACCACGAGGGGTCCGTGGACTACAGGATGAGGACCATTGAATTAAGGGAAATGTCTCTAAACCAAAGCCCACGTTTATGTTATGCTGTTCCTTAGACTTCTGGAGATCACTTCAAAACTAAACTGAATCGTTTTGCATCCACACTAACTCCCACTAATTTTTGGGTTATGGCCCCTCTGTGGACCACCACTAGGGGTTCATGGACCACAGGTTGAGAACCATTGGCTTGATCCCCTTTCAAATATGACGCACTTTATTGATTTTGTTGTAACCCCAAACGATGTTGTTTGGCTTAGGTAAGACAATCGTGATGAAGGGGTTAGGATAGTGACCCCTTATGGGAAATCAAAGTCCCCTCCTAGAAATAGTGTCCCTCGAGGGGAGGGTAAAGTTTAGCTAGAAATGAAAATATGTTCCTATCTGTAATGATGGTTTGTCCATTTACGGCTATTATTGTACTCCATACAAGATCAAATGAGTCTCCTACTTAAGATCAAATCTGAGTTGGAGTTAGCAAATTTTGATGGCGGCACAGATACGAGTTTTCCAGTTATATTTACCGGCGATAGACAGAATAAGAATGCTTAGCGTGTCAGAAGGAGAAAAGTGTGTCATTGGAAAAAAAAAAAGTGAGAATTCTATGGAAAACTATATCAGGTGTATAGGTGGTGAGAGCTTGGTGGTACTGAATGGCACCTGGCTTTCTCTACCCGAATTAGACTGTATAATAGAACGATCAGAATTTTTCAACGGTTCCTCTTGCGACACTGCCTCTGACCCAGGGCAGTGGACAAGGTGCAAGGATGACCCGTCATCCAGGAGGTGCTAAGATAAGAGGGAGGGTGGAGGGTGGAGGGGGGTGGAGTGTATTTAGGGATGGAATGGGTGGGAATGGTTTTATGCCTTTTTCTTTTTGGCTACCTCCCTTGTAAGGGGAAAAAAGCCTTGGTATATGTATGTATGTCCTCTTGAATAATGGAGGTCTGTTGGAGAAGGATGTCTGGACAATGACGTTGAACAGGGAACTGTTATAAGCATGGTCGTATATAGGGGGAAATGGGGGATGAAGCAGGTAATTTATGAAAAGGAGTAACAGTCAGAGAGAAAATCAGAGATGAAGGAGCAGAGAGGGGGATAGATACCGTAACTTGGAAACCGAAGATTTGTGCCAAATTCAATAAAATATATTTGACAGGTCTAGTGCAACAGTTAAGGTCTCACAAAAATTTCCCAGAGAAGAGGACCAAGTGTTAGACAGAAACGTTAAATCTCCAATAGAACTTGACACAGGATTTTAATTAAAGTTGCTAAGAGCGGTCATCTTTCATTGGTATAGGTGGAATGTAGTCGTACTTCCAGCACAAAGGGTATGAGCAAGTTGATAAAGAAAGACGGAAAAATTTGTCTTAGTAGGGAGTCAGCACAGTAACATAGATTGCAAGAATGAGAGAGGGCGCTCCATCTGGATCGAAAGCCTTCTTAGTGTCAAAGACAGGTAGGGCGGAAAAGGTATTCTTGGAAGAGATTTGGATTAGAGGAATAAGATAGATCAAGCAGTAGCAGGAGAGATGGTATCGGGATCGTTCAAAATATAGATTTCATTGAAAGTTTCAGCAAATATTTCAAGTTTTTCCAGGGAAGAAAGGGTAACACTCCTTTCGCTGCGAAAGAAAGGAGGCATTGAGGAAAATGTGAAGATTCGGAAAATATAATTGACTAAGAACATAAATAGTTGGAAGAGTCGAGGTTTTGCCGTTTTTTTTTTTTTTTTTTTTTTGTATTTGACTTAGCGGAGGTTTTAATTGGCGTTAGTCTAGACAAAAGTAAATAGTTCATATTTCTCAGGAGATTGAAAGTTACGGTTTGCAAACCTTGTCCCTCTCTTGGATGGCACATGAATAAACGTGGTTAAACGAAAATCTAAGATTTGAAAATGTGTACAGAATGTTTGCATCCATACCCAAAATGATCACCTTTGGTACTATGAAGAAGCTAAGGACAACATGCATACTCTCAATACTGTGTAGTATTGTGTACAAATTGCACAAATAGAAACTTTGAAAAAATGCATAAGAAACAGTAAGTGTCCGATATATCAAGAAGAAATAGGGAATATTAGGAACGGGCCATGACTTTTAGAAAAATAATTATATAGTTTCATTAATATTCAGATAGCTGAAAAGAACACACCCTAGAATTAAAGTAGTTTAAGAAAAACGAAAAAAATCTGCTGGATAAGTATCATTACTAATAAACATTAAATTTGTGAATAACACATAGAAACTGAAACTCGGATAGTGGTCCTCCAGAAAAGGAAACTTACGGTGGTATTCTTAAAAAAAAAAAAAAAAAATCCCTTCCAAGGATTTATATGAGATTTATATAAGGAAGCATCTTTTTAAGAATACAACCGTAAGATTCTTACGGTGGTATTCTAAAAAAAAGCTTTTCATTCCAAGGATTTATATAAGATTTATATAAGGAAAGATTTTTTTTTTTTTTAAGAATACCACCGTTAAGTCCCTGTGGCATGGTGCAAAATAAACGCGAGATTGGAGAATTGTCGTCAAGGGCAAGGAGCTTACCTGTACTGCTCAAGCGCTGCAGTGATGGGAACTGTACGAGGACGACACCGTTCTGTCGTTTTATCCCCTCGGGTGCCCCCCGGATGCTCCCATTGACTCTGGTGACGTCCCAAGGCCAGGATACTCGCCTCCCCTCCCCACTTCTCCCCTCAGCCTCAATCCGCGCCCCCCATCCCACCATCATTCCCCTCTCCGTATGTGGTTATTTAACTGAATCAATCTTATGAGGTCAACACTTTAGGGATTTGAATGGCATCCTTATGGACAAGAGTCATGCAGTTTTGTTTTGTGATGGGAGAGTACTCTCTCAGAAGAAGAATACTGATCACTTATCTTGAACTGTCCCTTTTAGATCTATACTTGACCACATCTATGATTTTATGTGGTCAGTAGTTTGGAGATTTTAGTGACATCTCTACGCAGCATTCTTTTGTGGTTGGGGACTGACCTCTCTCTCTCTCTCTCTCTCTAAAAAAAAAAAAAAAAAAAGTCCCTGCTTTGAACTGTCCTGATTGAAGTTATCCTTCAGGCCAAGCTTTATATATATATA
Source organism: Oratosquilla oratoria (assembly GCF_046742065.1). Classification (NCBI taxonomy): domain Eukaryota; kingdom Metazoa; phylum Arthropoda; class Malacostraca; order Stomatopoda; family Squillidae; genus Oratosquilla; species Oratosquilla oratoria. The sequence continues at coordinate 27,573,142 of NC_134810.1, forward strand.
TATATATATATATATATATATATATATATATATATATATATATATATATATATATATATATATATTCATTGGGTTACGGGCTCGCCGACGATGAAAAAAAACCCGGTAAAATTCTTCTTTTTCCGTCGAACTGCCGACTAGCGCTGGTATAACGATCAAAGTATATATATAAAAAAGCACTGTGGGCCTACTGTTTGAACAAAACATGCAAAGCTTGGTACATACAAATGCTTGTGTGCTCATTAGCCTAGTCAGTGAGAAGGTATAAATGAAACAAAGCAGAAAAAAAATCCTCCGACCTGATAACATGGTCTCCTAAAAGCTTTATATAAATAAATATGTTGGGGTATTTTTTTTTTACCCTCCGATATAAGGGGAAGGATCCATGGTGCCTTTTGCTATTTCGCTTCCTGTGTTTAAGGCCAACAAATCCTTCACTCTCCCCCTACCCCTACTCCCAACCCTTCTTCAGCGATTCCACGACATAAGCTCACAAAACAAAGCTCACACCCTTAATGAAAAAAAGACAAAGGTTCACAAATCAAACTCACGATGTTGTCTTAAATGGACATTTCCCGTTTGGTGCACTTTTCAAAAAAATTGTGCTAAGAACCAGATATTATTATTAATAATGGTTTATTATAATTACAATGTTGTATCTTTACTAGAATTACCATGATAAGATGATGAGTAAATATGATCTAAAATGACTCCTTTTAAAAATTATACACAATGAGTAGGTACAGGGCCACAGGAATTTTTGTATATATTTTTTTTTATATAAAAATAAACACCACAAAATGGCGCATAGGCATGTATTTATAATATCTAAATGATTTCATTTTGATTTTCATCAATCATACACTGATATTATGATGTCTTATGATTCGATGAAGAAAATATAGAAAAGTGATATTTCATATGTGTAATTGTAATAAAACATATGTGTATATCTATGATCTATTATAATCTGATTAAGAAAATATAAGTGTGAGCTTTTGTCTTTTTTCATTAACGGTGTGACCTTTTGTCTTGTGAACTTATATCTTATGTTCTTTTATTATTTTTTTCTTTGAGCTTATAACCGAGTACTTCCTCCATCACCTTTCATCTTTTGAATCACATTTTCTCTTGTGTCGACGTTTCCGAAGGTCAATCGATTCATCAGGAATTAGTGAGAACAAAAAAATGTAGAGTACATCATCTGCATGTATAGGGCGTTGAGTTTTTTGCAGGCAATAACCAGCGCTTCTTTCCTTGGGGGACAACATCACACCGAAGAGGATGAGTCGTAGATGAGGTGGTGGTCGAAGAGAGATGTAAGAAGAGAAAGATCAGAATGGAGGGAGAGTAAAGATATAAAAAGTGATCAGTGTTTTTTTTTTTCGTAGTGGATACGTGTCTTTAATAACAAAAATAAATAATCACTTTTAACCCACTATCGGAGAAATAATAACGGAAAGTATAGAGATACTGTATATTTCGACTACTCTCTGTAGTCCTCTTCAGCAGAAATGCTCACATAAAGTTAAGGTACAAGTATTTATGAAGAAATGAGGGGTACATAGAAGGGGATGAGGAAAGTGGGGGGAGGGACTCAGGTCACATGCCCTTGGAATGGTTGGATCAACCTTGAAAAGAAGGAGGTCGAATCCCATTCCTGGACATTTCGGTCATAAGAGACCCGGACCAATTGTCCTTTACTGTGTATAGGAAACCTACCCACACAGGAAATTACTTACATTTTTTTAGCCACCATCCGGATAATATTAAATCTAGTGTTGCATCGGGTCTATATCTCAGAGCCCTTAGAATTTGTAGTCCACAATTTTTGCAAATAGAATTTGACATCATTAATAAACAACTCTCTAACGTAGGTTATCCGGAATGGTTTCTATAGAAAGCCCTACATAAAGCCAAATCCAACTTAGACAATGGGTTAAATAGTGATGTTAGTAAGTTTGCGGACGACACTAAAATAGGACGCCTAATTAGGTCAGGAGAAGACGCCCAGATTCTGCAGGATGATCTTAATAAACTGTTAACATGGTCGGTGAAATGGCAAATGAACTTCAATATCTCTAAGTGTAGCGTGTTAAACGTAGGGCTACACAACCCCAAAAATAGATACAACTTAGATAACACGTTTTTAGAAAAATCTGAGTGCGAGAGGGACTTGGGAGTTCTGGTGAGTCCGGACCTTAAAACCAGGAAGCAGTGCATTAGCGCCAGAAATAAAGCAAACAGTGCATTAGGCTTCATTACTAGGACGGTAACGAATAGAAGTGCAGAGGTAATTATTAAACTCTATCTAGCGATAGTTAGACCCATCCTTGACTATGCGGTACAGTTTTGGTCTCCGTCCTACAGAATGAACATAAATTCACTAGAATCAGTACAGAGAAGAATGACCAAAATGATACAAGGACTCGGAAATTTGCCTTACGAAGAGAGGCTTAGGCACCTTAACTTACACTCTCTGGAAAGACGCAGAGTGCGGGGTGATCTAATAGAAGTGTTCAAGTGGATCAAAGGCTATAACAAGGGTGATGCAAACAAGGTCATCATAATAAAACAACAGGGCAGGACTCGCAGTAATGGGTATAAACTGGACAAATTTAGATTTAAGAAGGAAATAGGCAAGAATTGGTTTACAAATAGGGTGGTCGATGAATGGAATAAACTTAGTAACCACGTAGTAAGCGCTGAAACTATCAGTTGTTTTAAAAAACGATTAGACAACTTTATGGATGGGGATGACAGGTGGTGATGGATACGGAGCTGCCTAGTGTAGGCCTTATGGTCTTTTGCAGTCTCCTTTATTTCTTATGTTCTTATGTTCTTAAATAACTCCAGGGAGAAGTTTAAATGGAGTAACAATAACATCATTGTACCATTTAATGATTCTATCAACTCGGCCTCCAAACTTCTACCTAATAACCAAATCAAATTTATTTACAATTATCCAAACAGCATTTTTAGAAAGGTAGTTAATGTACACCGGAGGGATGATGTGGACCAAAACTCCGGGGTATATGAATTGCCTTGTAAAGACTGTGATGATGTCTACTGGGGCCAAACTGGCAGGAATTTGTCCACGAGATTAAAGGAACATAAAAACTCCATAAAATATGGACAAGTTAACTCCGCTGTGTTCCTCCATACCAGCCAAAAAGACCATAGATTAGATTGGGATAATGCATCAATTATTTATAAATCACACTGTAGCTATCGAAGAAAAATTGTAGAATCTTCTCTAATAAAACATTATCCCAACTTTAATACCTCTAAAGGCCAGTGGCCCCCAGATTGTATTACCAAGTTAGCGGTCAACAAAATTATGTCAAAAGCGGTTGGACAAAAAGATATCACCCCTTGTCCTTCTTTGACCCAACCATTCCAAGGGCATGTGACCTGAGTCCCTCCCCCCACTTTCCTCATCCCCTTCTATGCACCCCTCATTTCTTCATAAATACTTGTACCTTAACTTTATGTAAGCATTTCTGCTGAAGAGGACTACAGAGAGTAGTCGAAATATACAGTTTCTCTATACTTTCCGTTATCATTTCTCCGATAGTGGGTTAATAGTGATCTTTTACAAATGTGTTATAACATTCCAGTCTCCAAAAATAAATGAATAAATAAATAAATAGATAGATAAATAGATAAATAAATGCTGCGTTACTCTGGTCCGTTGTGGTCACTGCATAAATCTTATGCCGTCAGCACCCAGGGAGGGGGAGGGGGAGGGGGAGTTGGGGGGAGAATCTACAATGTATAAACATAAAGAAATATTTATATGACTAGAATGTGTTAAACCTGAGATATAGGCAGTAGTGGGATTCAGCCGGTTCTTACCTATTCGCTAGAACCGGCTCACGCAAATTTGTCAGTTCGGCGAACCGGCTAACTGGCGAACCAACTAGTTGCTCAGCTGGTCAGTGGTCTTCTGCATCTCATCCGATATGTTTCGTAACTTTCGTTAGTGATTTATTGCATAGTTTATTTACACAAGTGGTTACCAGTTTTTTCATGTATATAGTGCTTGGTTTCTCTGTATATTTGTGTTATTAAACTACATTTTATTATAATTATGGACATACATACATACACGCACTCTCATACACACTCCTTAGGCCTACCCACACAAACATGTTTGTTTATAAATAACACAAATGCATTGCACACATGCACACACATACTCATGTACATGTACACATATGCACACGTGTAAGCACATACATAGCCTACACATGCACACACTACCCCCACACAAACATGCGTCCGTAAAAAAATAAATACACCTGCACTAGGTTGCCCAAATCGAATTTTTTGATCACGAGACTAACTATAGGTTGGCACCCAGGTCTATACCCCATTTTTTTTTCCACCTGACAATTTTTCAGGTTTTTCGTATGTAAATATTTGAATATTTTTTACGTTTGGCAGCCAGAGATGCATTTTAAATATAATATTGTTAGTTTTCCACATTTCTAGTTAGAATATTTAATTGATAACAATAATATAAAGAAAATGTGGCTAAGAAGTGGTTGCAAATTAGTGTCAGATGGAAATACACCGACTATAACAGAACCGGCTGACGAAAAATTTGAATCCCACTACTGGATATAGGCCCTGTTCACACTAACGGTTTCAACCACGGCGGTTCAATTACAACATAAGTCAATGGAGACGTTCACACACAACCGTATTGTTTTCCTCGACTATGCTGTACCGCCGCGTTTTCCGCGCGGTTCAGTGTGAATAGGGCCTTAGACATTGAAATCCTAGGCCCTCTCCCAAACAAAGGGGGGTTGGGGTGGGGTGGGGGACACAGAGACTAATAGAATGGCTTGACATTAGACAGAATAGAATGATAAATTACCTCCGACACAGAAGGAACAACAAATCAGTAAAAGTGCATGCATGTATATATGCATGTATGTACGTATGTATGTATATATGTATGTATGTATGTATGTATGTTTGTATGTATGTATGTATGTATGTATGTATGTATGTATGTATGTATGTATGTATGTATGTATGTATGTATGTATGTATGTATGTATGTATGTATGTATGTATGTATGTATGTATGTATGTATGTATGTATGTATGTATGTGTTTCAGTTCCCACTATTGCTGTTCCTCCTCCTACCCCTTCTACCCAGAGTCAGGCAACTCAAACGGAAAGTACTTCCTCCCTGCCTCCTCTAGCTACCACTTCCCAGGACACTGTACAACCATCGTCTGAACCTTCTCTTCAGAATTCACTTCCTCCCTCTAGTGAACCTACCTTGCTCAAAGTTCCCACCCGTACAAAGCGATTGTGTTCTTCTCGCATGCATAGATCAAGGAAAAGGAATACCAAATGTCCTTCCCCATCTACGGAATTCTCTCCAACAGAAATCCAGATTTCTCCTTTCTTGGATGAATTAATAATTACCTCCTCCCCTGTTTCCGATGTGCTTTCCACAATGTGTCGTACTACTCATGCAGTGTTAACAAGAATCGTGACTCTTCCACCACATCAGTATGGCAAAGTGCAGCTTCGTATTTTCCGAGCTCCGGAATGCGATGTTCTCTGTATGCCAGAATCCACCCGTGTCAAAGGCATATCACTGACTTCAGCCTTGTGCACTACCTCCAAGAAAGATCATATTTCTTTTCTAGTTCCCAATGACACTAATGCTCCCCTCCACCTTAACCTTGGTACAAACTTATGTGATTTTCTATTGTATCCTTCAAGAGTAAAAGTCATCGATGACCAAAATTCTTCCCTGCCAGTTTGTACCATTAAATCCGATGTGCCTCATGCCCAGATTCCTATTGAAGCATCTCACTTCAAACCCCTTGACTTCCCCGATGCTCAACAAGATTTAATTTCATTATGCAATGCCTTTCGTCATGTCATTGCCTTGCCAGGTGAATCCCTAGGTTCTACTGACCTCATTCACCACCACATTCCCCTTCGTGATGGCTCTAAACCTTGCTACATTCCGGCTTATAGACTGCCACATAGTAAACGTAAGATTGTGCACAAGCTCATTGCAGACATGCTTCCCCAGGATATCGTTGAACGGTCCATTTCCGAGTGGAACTTTCCCCTATTTGTTGTCCCCAAACCAGATGGTACCTTCCGCGCTGTTGCATTTAGAGAGCTTAACAAAATCACTGTTCCAGAAAGAACTCCCATTCCTGTTTTGCAAGAAATCCTCCATTCTGTTGGTCAGAATAACACTGTTTTTTTTTCGACTTTAGATCTAATGTCTGGCTATTTCCAAATTCCTCTTGCTCCGGAAAGCCGACCCCTCTTAGCCTTCTCTACCCATTCTGGTCATTTTCAGTTCAAACGCTTGGCTATGGGTCTCACTTTTGCTCCTTCTGTCTTCACAAGATTTATGCATATTTGATATACTTGATGGCTTACTTGGTGATAATATTTTATGTATTTGGATGACATCATAATAGCTTCCAAATAAATCCCAGAACACATTCACACCCTTCAACAAGTCTTTTCTTGTCTTGCTGATGCCAATCTAAAACTCAAATTAAGCAAATGCTCCTTTCTTAAGAAAGAAATTCGTTTTCTTGGACACTTCCTAACTTCCAATGGCATTCTTACTGTTCATGATAACTGTTGACTTCCCTCGTCCAACGGACAATGAGCACCTTTGCTCCTTCCTTGGTCTTTCAGGTTATTACCGAAGGTACGTCCGCAATTATTAAAAAAAATTGCAGCCCCTCTTACTTCACTGCTAAAGAAAGATGTTCCTTTCCACTGGTCGTGTGCCCAGGATCAATCTTTTGCAGACTTAAAGAATGCCCTTACCAATGCTCCTGCCTTAGCTTTCCCTAACTATGACTTACCTTTTATTCTCTACACCGATGCCTCCTTCCCAAGGTCTTGGTGCTGTCCTTATGCAAGAACAAGACACACACCTTCGCCCTATTGCCTTTGTCAGCAGACTCCTTAACAAAGCTGAACGTAACTATTCTGTCACAGAAATTGAAGCTCTTGCTGTCGTATAAGCTCTTCGACATTTTAAGGAAATCATACTAGGCTATCCTGTCACAGTCCATACAGACCACCAGGCACTTCTTCAACTTTTCAAAGGCAAGAACTTGTCCGGGAAACTTGCTCGCTGGTTCTTGACCATTCAAGAATTCAATCCCACCTTCTTTTATGTGCGTGGATCAGCAAACCATGTTGCAGACGCACTTTCTAGAAATGTTGCTGCTATCAATTCTCTCCCTCAGCCAGTCACTCTTACTCATGCGCGTATACATGCAGCTCAAAGATCCGACCCAATGTGGAAACGTGTGATATTTTCTCTCGAGTCAGGAGATACATCAGACCTTACAGACTTCCCTACCTCCTTGGACCACTTCAAACTTGTCGATGACGTTCTTTATCACGAAGCCACACTTTCCAACAAGCATGAGCCAAACAGACTTGTTCAACAACTCGTAGTTCCTTCTGACTTAGTACCTGAAGTTCTGTTCCTTTTACATGATTCTCCACTTGCTGCACATCCAGGTAAAGACAAATGGTTAACACAGGCCAGACTTCAGCACTTTTGGCTTACCATGAGAAAGGATATCCATGCCCACATTGACGCCTGTCATTTTTGTGCTAGCCATAAAGGTCATATTTAACGTAAAGTTCCCATTTTGCAATACCCAATCCCTAGCAAACCCTTTGATATGGTTGCAATTGACCTTCTCAAATTACCACTCACTTCTAATGGAAATCAGTACTTGTTTGTGTGTATGGATCATTTTTCCAGATTCTGCATCCTTGAACCTATTCCCGACAAGACTGCGACAACAATTGCAAAGATATTCATTGACAAAGTTATTTGCCCCTTCTCTACTCCCAAAGTTCTTCTCTCTGACAATGGCACGGAATTCAACAATGAGTTTCTTTCCAATATTTGGAAATCCTTTCAAATAACAAAATGTAATATCGTTGCATACCACCCAAGTTCAAATGGCCTTGTCGAACGCCAAAACAGAAATATTCTCAATGTTCTCCGACACCTCGCTTCTGACCTCCATCTCTCCTGGGATCACCATGTCCCTATGATTCAGTCTTGCCCTAACAGTGCCATCAATAAGTCCATATCAGAGTCGCCTCACTTTGTCATCTTTGGTACCGGCAAGCGACTCCCATATGACCCCCTTGCTTAAGAAATAGATCCTATTTACAACCTTGATAATTTTGTAAAGGTTTCACTTTCAAATTTCAGCTCTCTCTTCAAGAGAATTACCCAGTCTCTTTCTCTCGCCAAAGACGAGATGGCCCGTTTTCACAATAAAGATGCGAGAGAATCTAACATTGCAATAGGTGACATAGTCTATGCTCAGAACCATTCTCCATCTTCCAAGCTTTCACCAAAATTCCTTGGTCCCTTCCGTGTCCTCGCACTAGAACCTACAAACAAAGTCAAAGTAAAACACATTCAGACACAGAATCCATCATACACCTGGACACCCTTAAGCTTTTCTCTCGAGGTGTAGACTGTGACAATGAACCTCCGACTCCCACGGACAACCTTCCCCCTTCCCTTCCCCATTCAACGTCCCCTGTCTCCCACCCATATAATCTTCGCAGCCGTCATACTTCTTGAACTTTTAAACCTTCAGCGGCCAAAATGTTCTCCACCACCGTCCTTTCCAATTGTTTTCCAATTATTTCTATTATAAGATTATATATATTTAACGTTCTATATACCTGCATGTTCTATTTCAATATATCTTTCATGTAAGTTGCATTTTACGTCGCTGGGGTCAGCGTCAGATAGCTGGCCGAGCATTTATAGATTGTAGCACTTTGTATACATGTAGGAGATACAAGTAAATGCGTAGTTGGAAGTGTGTATGTATATACGTGCATGCGTTAGCGGCCGTGAATCTGCTAGAACAATCAAATTACCATTTCTGTTTACATGATCATTTTATTTTTGTATGCAAAAGTTGAATGGATGGGGGATAGATTATTATATTATTAAAAATTGAATTATTATATTATATTCGAGTACATATTAATTTGTGTGTGCAAGAAATGATTGTGGAAAATTTAGATAAATAGGCAATTGTTTTGGGCACGCGAACAGCGTGAAAGCGTCACGCAGCAGTCACGAGAAAGCGGGAATTGAATTCAGATCACGTGTGAGAGAGTGAGCAAGTGAGAACTTATATTGTAAATTCCCTGTGAAATTACACTTTGAAAATACCTTCAGCGTTTTCCTTTCCACCTTATTGGACAACCAATAGGTTGAGAAGGCTGTTAGGGGTAGGATTTCTGGAGTAAGAGGAATCTGGAAATAGCCTGAAATTAGGTCTAAAGTTGAAAATACAGTATTATTCTGACCAACAGAATGGAGGATTTCTTGTAATACAGGAATGGGCGTCCTTTCGAGAATGGTGATGTTGTTGAGTTCTCGAAAATCAACAACAGGACGGAAGGTACCAACTGGTTTTGGGACAACAAACAAGGAAAATTCCATTCAGAAATGGATGGACCCAATTATATCCTGGTCAAGCATGTCTGCAATGATGTTGTCCACAATCTTACATTTACTGTGTGGCAGTCTGTAAGCCGGAATGTAGCAAGGTTTGGAGCCATCTCGAGGGGGAATGTGGTGGTGAATGAGGTCAGTAGAAACTAGGGGTTCACCTGGCAAGGCAATGACATGACGAAAGGTATTGCATAAAGAAACTAAATCCTGTTGAGCATCGAGGAAGTCAAGGCAATTTAAGTGAGGTGCATTAATAGGAACCTGTGCATGAGGCACATCGGATTTAATGGTACAAACTGGCAAGAAAGAATTGTGGTCATCAATGACTTTTACTCTTGAAGGATACACTAGGAAATCACATAAGTTTGTACCAAGTTTGAGACGGAGGGGAGGATTAGTGTCATTGGTAACTAGAAAAGAAGTATGACCTTTCTTGGTGGTAGTGCATAAGGCTGAATTTAGTTATGTGCCTTTGACACAGGTGGATTCTGGCATACAGAGAACATCGCATTCCGGAGCTCGGAAAATGCAGAGCTGTACTTTGCAACACTCATGTGGTGGAAGAGTTACGGATCTTGTTAACACTGCATGAGTAGTATGGCACATTGTGGAAAGCACATCGGAAGCAGGGGAGGAGGTAATTACCAATTCATCTAAGGGAGGAGAAATCTGGATTTCTGTTGGAGAGAATTCCGAAAAGGGGGAAGAGTTTTTGGTATTCCGTTTCCTAGATTTTGACATGCGAGAAGAATGCATTTGCTTCGTACGGTTGCAAGCTTTGATCAAGGCAGGCTCACGGGAAGGAAGGAGTGAATTCTGAAGAGAAGGTTCAGACGACGGCTGTAACAGTGTCCTGGGAAGTTGTATCTAGATGAGGCAGGGAGGAAGTACTATCCGTTGGAGGTGCCTGAACCTGGTCAGGGGGGGGGGGGGGAGCAATAGTGGAAACCGAAGCAGCTGGCATACTTTGGTGAGGGGAGGGGATTGCGCAGAACTAGGAACTGTAAGAAGTGGTGTAGGAGTAGTCGCCAAAGGTAGGGCAGGAATGAAATGACGACCATAGTATGATATGGGGGGTAGACGACAATGCCATATTGCCGCTTAGTGTATAGAGCTAGAAGTACATCTGCAGGTAACTACATCGGCCACATAGAGGGGAATTTGAATCACTGGACTTTGAGTATTGAGACTGATTGGAAGATGGATCTTACCTAGAATTGGAAATGGAACACTCCAGGAAGATAGGAAGTTAATGCGTAGGAGGCGGTCCACGTGGAGATGGTGGCTGGGGTAGGAGAGGTGGATCCGAATGGACTCGTCCAGAAGTGGAACATGAAGAGACGTATGTGGGGGTATGAGTTGACCCCTGGATGGTTGACTTGAGGTTTCCTGTTATTGGAATGCGAAGGGAGCGAGATGGAGTGAGGGCTGGTGGGGGAGACAAAACAGGAAATGGATAAGCGTGGTGCACATTTCACTCCTGGTGAACGTGGTTGTGAAGGCGGAGGTGACCCTAGTGAAGGTATCGGAGACGTACCGTAGAGACGGAGATTACTTGTTGAAGAATGTTGGCCACACAGGCGGGTAACTTGCCGTAAGTAGAAGGCAGTTAACGGCGTCAGAATCGTTGAGGTTAGCGATGAACACACGTCTGCACTTGAGGGGGGGCAGAAATTCACTTCTCGTAACTAATGTTAGTAGTTAAGATCCCACCGCTGCCACCATATGTTGCTCGGCAACATTGAAACTAAGCTGAGATTCCGGTTCACAGTTTTATTGAACAGAGAGAATGTACACCACTAAGTACACCACTATCCACTTCCACTCAATCTCAGAGCTCGCTCACGAATGACTATGCACGTCATCCTGGAACTGATTGCGTCTCCGAGAGTTTCCTTTTTCTCAATTTGTTTTCCATTTATTCACTTGTACATAGAAAATAACAGACATTCAAAATAATACAACCATTAATCTAATAATACAATAATAATCTATTTTACATTCATTCAACTTTTGTATTACAATAATAGAAATGATAATTTAATTACGTAAATAGAAATGACAATTATGCTTTCTTCCCGAAACTTCCAGAACCCGTTACACGTACGAACATACACACGCATCCAATTACGCATCACTTTCATTTCCTACATGTATACAAAATACTAATAGAAATCATAATAACTAGCATACATTACATATATATATATATATATATATATACATACATACATGAATGCTTATATACATACATACATACACACATACATAACAAAATATGAAAGTTAGACAAAAATAAACAGGCAAACAAAATTTATAGACAAATGAATACATAAATGAATAGAAAATAAAGTTTCCAAATAACAAACAAAAATAAATAAACGAACGAATGAATAAATAACTGAATGAATTGATAAACAGATGAATGAATAAATAGATAATACATAAATGAATAAATGAACAAATAGATTGATAGATGAAAGAAAAATACAAAGAAAAAAAAATACAAAAAAAAAAAAAATGAAACGAGTAAGATAAAAGAGAAGAAAAGGAGCGCTAGGAGACTCAGCCTGAGCCTGGGCAATAACGACTCAGGCATTCTCTCGGTTTGCTGATTTATTAACAAATAAATCATTAAAATGAAAGCCACTTAATCCTAGTGTAACATTCATATCGTGTGTGTAACGGCCCTGGTGGAAAACTGGTTAGCATCCCTGAGTCGAACGCAGAAGGCCCAGGTTGGGTCCCCGGGAAGTGTGAGGCAATCGTTCAAATTGCACTGTCATGGCTTCCCAAATTATTCCAACCCGTCTCTGCAACGGCGGACATCAGTAGTGCCGTATGTCACTGCTTCTGTTTCGCCTGTTTATTGTATTTTTTCTTTTCTTTTTATCTTTAGTAACAAGTTTGTGTGTGCGCGCGTGTGAGTATGCGTGTGTGTGTTTATGTCCACCTTCTAAATATCTACCCGAGCCAATTGCAAAATTATCCACTTTTGCAATATACCACGAGGAATATGTTACTGTGTATTACATTTTGTAACACGCTGCTGCACCTGGCATGTTCCAAATTGTCCCATTGATGCAACTTCCCAGAGGGGAGGTTGTTGTTGCGCAACACGGATCATGCACCTTTCCCGAAACGGTTTCACCTAGTCAGTTGTAAATTGGCCCATACATGCAACTTTTCACAAGGAAGCTTCTGCTGTGAATTAGAGCTTTCAATACATGCAACACGAGGTGAGGGCACTGAAAAGGAGGGTTAGGAATGAGAGGGGAGAGGAGGGAAAGTGAGTTGAGAGGAGAGGAGGGAAGATGTGAGTAGAAAAGAGGTTACAATAACTTATAACAAGTGAATAGAACGTAGAGGGGTGAAATGTCACAGAACAATTAATCATTCAGCCAATCCGTGGCCCTGGCTCTCTTGCGGGAGAACCGCAGCCCCCAGAAAACCTCCCACGGCCGGGCACCAGCTCAGCCCATGAGTCCTCAGTGAAGAGATATATTTACTTTTGTTTAGAATGAGTGCAGGACAGTGTAATATCAGGTGCTTTGTGCCTTCTATGTGATGCTTGCATTTAAAGGCATTTGGTGTCTAAGAAAATTCTTCTGGCTTGCTTCTCTGCTTTGAAACCGCTCATTTAACCATGTTATACTGGAGTAAAAATTTCCATAATCCATATTTGACACATAATCTAGTGTTCTTTATTGATTTATTTATTTGTATTTATTTCTTAATATATCTATTTTCAACAAATTACCGATACATCTGCTGATGTAGTCCTTACTGTACAATATCGAATATATATATATATATATATATATATATATATATATATATATACATACATACATACATACATATACCAAGGCTTTTTCCCCTTACCAGGGGGGTAGCCTAAAAGGACAAGGCACAAAAACATTCCCACCCATTTCATCCCCGAAAACACTTCACACCCCTCCACCCTCCCTCCCATCTCAGCACCTCCTAGATGACGGGTCATCCCTGCACCCTGTCCATTGCCCTGGGTCAGAAGCAGTGTCGCAGGACACAGCACATCCACAGCAAGGCCGCTTCATTAAATCGGCGACCCCCCCCCCCACGCCGTCCCCCCCTAAAAAGGAGAGGCCGGGGAGAACTCCCAGCGGGCTGCGTCAAAAATGTGTGTATATATAATGTATATATATATATATATATATATATATATATATATATATATATATATATGTTAGCGCCTGTTGCACTAATCTCTAAATAAGTTCTTATTCTTCTGTATAATAAAATTCTTCATTCACCACTGTTCGCTTCGCTGATTCTACACTTAGTAATTTTCATTCTTCTTTAGGCCCCATGCCTAGTCCTTCACTCAAAGCTTGAGGGGTGAATTAAATGAGATTGATTTTTCTTATCTTCATTCTTCTACTTGGTTTTGTGAGCTACACCAAGGGAGTCCCGCTCGAGATCCCTATACAATACGTCAAGCCACCTTCGTTCTGACGTCACTATTTCATTCATCCAATATCCTTTTACTTCTCAAACAAGTGCCACTCCTTAAGGGCGTGACTTTACCTCCCTGCGCCAATAATTTTTCTCCTCCTCCACCTTTTTCTCCAATCAGAGAGGCTGTTATACTGTTTCAACGATATTATTTACGTAAGCATTATGTCGCAACGGAAATGGCTTATACGCTTACAATTTTTGCTACATCAGCATTGTTTACAAATACAAGGCGCGAGCGAGCGCGTGTATGACTAAGCTATTTCTGTCGGCCGTTGTTTTTAAACCTTTAGTCGTAAAATTGCATACGTCTCCACCTACCCCTCTATCTACTCAATTGTCTACCTCTATCTACCGGCCTCTTACAGGGCTCGGCAGCTACCGTTGGTCGTCCCGACCAATGATTTCTGTTACCCTCTTACAGGGCTTGCTAGTATAAGAAGCTAATCTACCCTTACATAAACTGGTAAAATGGCATAGTAAAATATATATTAAAGAAATAAGCAGCCCTCCAAAATGCATAAAAATAATTCAGGCACAATAAATGTAAATAACATGCATATCAAAGTGATAAGACATAAATCAAAATAAATTGCAAGCAAAATAATTTGCAAACAAATTTGCAAAATTCACTAGGAACACTTTTTCTTTCAATGGGGAATGGTTTCATAATCTTTTCAAATATGATAGCAATATGAAATGATATGCAAACATATTTGCAAAAATCACCACTTTAGAGTTAAAAGTTATTGTGTGTCTCTTCTTTCCTTTCAATATATATATAGATATATATATATATATATATATATATATATATATATATATATATATATATATATATATATATATTTGTGTGTGTTTGTGTGTGTGTTTGTGTGTGTGTGTGTGTGTGTGTGTGTGTGTGTGTGTGTGTGTGTGTGTGTGTGTGTGTGTGTGTATATATATATATATATATATAAAAAAAAATCTCTGTATTTTTTTTTTTATATATAAATATATATATATATATATATATATATATATATATATGTATGTGTATATATATATACATATATGTATGTATAGATACATATATATATATATATATATGTATATATATATATATATATATATTAATAGTATATATGGGCAGGAGATTTTCTCTTATGTATATTTCATTAAAACTGATGAGTAATTATGCATTTATTGTTTTCTTAAAGGTATTTTCCATATGCCTTACTATGAACTTATGTCTCTTTGAAAGGAGTTTCATGACTTCACTATAAGTGGTCATGTTTGCTATATTGCGATTTCGGGTTCAAGATCCTTCTTCAGTAGCTTTGGAGATATTCTGGTCAGGATAAGAATTGTTCCGGTGAATTATGTAATAATATTACTTTTTATACTTAAAATTTCATACTTGCTCTTCATTGTGGGAGATTACCGGTCACCTGGGAGAGGTTACCTGGTAATTCAGGTGGTGATGAAATATCACGTGCTAGGGGGAGCTTCCGGTT
>NC_134810.1:27593661-27633661 GCF_046742065.1 Oratosquilla oratoria
GCCACCTTCACCCCATCCATCCACCTCATCCTCGGTCGTCCCATCAAGTTCACTCTTTCCACCTCTGCCTTTCACACCTCTTTTACTAATGGTTCTTCACTCTTCCCATGTGTTGAAACCATCCAAATACTCTTTCATCAGCCCTATTTGTCACATCCTTTCCCACTCCCACTCTCATCCTCACCTCCTCTTTTTTCACTCTGTCCAGCCTAATAACCTCTACCATACTTCTCAGACATTTAATTTAAAACAAATTTAAACTTTTCCTCTCTGTCTCTCTTAAACCCTAAGTCTCTGCTCCGTACAAAGCCGTTGGCACAATCGACCCCTTCATACAATCTCCTTTTTTGCATCCATTCCCAGATGTCTACAGTATTTCTCATAACACTTTTTAATCTCCCAAGACATGTACTTGCTTCTCTCAGACTACAATTTACCTCCACCTCCACTCCTCCCTTTCCTGCCACATGTGACCCCAATACCTAAAGCTATCCACTTCCTCCAGTCGCTCTCCTTCAAGACTTACTCCCAACTCGCTGGCCTCGCCTCCCCTCGTACACCTTATCACCTTGCATTTACCCATTGTTACATTCAACTTTCTCCTATCGCATACCTTTCCATACTCCGTCACTAACTCCCTTAATCCCCTCTCTGATCCTGCCACAAGCACAGTGTCGTCATCAAACAGCAACTCACTTCTTTAATCATCTCCAGTCCCCAGCCTTTACTTCCCTCACCATCCCATCCATGTACATACTGAACAGTCACGGCAACATGACGCATCCCTGATGCAGTCTCACCTTTACCTTAAACCACTCGCTCACTCTATTTCCAATTCCAACACAGGCTCTACTACTCTCATAGTAGTTTTCCCCGAATCCCATATATCTGCAGAACTTCCCACTGTGCCTTCCTCTCTGCCTTAACAAAAACCTTTTCCAAACCCATAAAAGTCCAAAAACATCCTTACCTTATGCTAAAACTTTCTCACATATCAGCCTTACCACAAAAATCTGAACCATGCAACCCCTACATTTCCTAAACCCACACTGTTCTTCATCAATTGCTCCCTCTATTCCTCTCCTAATCTTCTCAAATAAAACCCTCCCATAACCCTTTCCAACTACACTTAACAAATAGATTCTTCTGAAAATACACACTTGTCCCCTTTCCTTTGTAAAGTGGAACTATACAGGCACTTCTCCATTCCTCTTGTACTCTACTCTTCCTTAGCCACACTTTAAACAACCTCACTAGCGAGTCCACTATTACTGTACCTCCCTTCTTCAAACACTACGCATGACACCCATCTAACCTTACCTGCTTTCATTGTTTTGATAACTACTTATACATATTTTTTTCTTCCATTTTCCTCCTGCTGCTACCACCACTTCCTCTCTATCGTCCTCCATATTTAGCAACTCTTTAAAATACTCTGTTCATCTTCCTCTTACCGCCTCCTCTTCCGTCATCATCTCTCCATCTGCATATTTTACCTTTTATTTTCTACTTTGTCTAACCTTCCTCTTTTGACTCTTTTCCAAATTTTTTTTATTTATTTCAAATTTTCTGTCATACTTCTCCACCATTCTATACCTGTTCTCCTTTCTTGCCTCCTTTATCTTCTGTCTTACTTTTTTTTTTGTACTTTTCATATGTTTTTCTGGTTCTACTTTGCAACCAGTCCGTGAAAGCTCGCTTTTTCAATTCATCATCCAACCACTTACTACACTTCCATCTGTTCCCTTCCATCGTCTTTGTTACACACATTATCTTTGCACACCTTGTTACTCCCTCCTTGAAACACTCCCATTTTTCCTCCACTCTTACCTCTACTCTTTCCTTCACCACCTCCCACACTTTTCTCAGCTTCTCTTTGTACTCCTGTTCCTTTTCCTTCTCATTTAAACTTTTTACTCTAAGCTCTCCCTTACCTTTTGTCCTTTCCTTCTTTCTCCATCTATCCTCCACTCTCAACTTTCCTCTCTCTCTCTATCTCTCTCTCTCTCTCTCTCTCTCTCTCTCTCTCTCTCTCTCTCTCTATATATATATATATATATATATCTATATATAAATATATTGTATTGTCGTGGTGATGAACACTGGATTCACTGAGGAAAACATACCCTCTGTAGGAACACGGGTCATGACCTACCCCTGTATATAAAGGCTGGACGAACGCCGAAGATTCAGATCACCTCGGAGCATCATACGAGAGCCTGGCTCGCTGTTCCTTGTTTTCTCACCTCCTCCCTCTTTCCCCACAAGCAGACCAAGTTGGGATACAACTTGAAACTCACAGTCGTCGCCTCCCTCGCCATCTCGTCCCCTCCCCCTTTTCTCGCCTCTAGCGCGAGCCCTATAATAACATTGGCGCCCAACATTCATTGCTAAATAGAACTAACTCTCCATCAGAGTTTGCTTCATCCAGCCTAATACATATATACATACATACATATATATATATATATATATATATATATATATATTAGATATACACATACATATGTGTATGTGTACTGTGTATATATATATAGGCATTGTAATTCTTGCTACTCTACATGACGATGTCTTATATGTCTATGTACTTTAGACATCTTATTGTGATTAACATTAAATTGTTTTGTTCGTCTAGGAAGAAACACGCAATTAGCCTCTTACAATAAATCACCATAGGAACGCATACCGACAGGCAAATTTTCGGTCCATAGCGAGGTGAGATAAAAAAGACATAAAAATAATAATTATAATGATGATGATGATAATGATAATAATGATAGTAGTAGTAGTAGTAGTAGTAGTAGTAGTAATAATGATAATAATAATAATAATAATAATAATAATAATAATAATAATAATAATAATAATAATAATAATAATAATAATAATAATAATAATAATAATAATAATAATAGCAGCAGTGATGATAATAATGAAGTTGATGAAAATAAATTCGGCGGAATGCAACTAGATTAAGATGTTGAATAACAACAGACTTCGGGACATACGTCGGAGAGGATCATCTTCTTACCACCCGACACTGAAGCTTATATATAATCTCTCCTTAACCCAACAGGAAGCAGATCGGGGCCAGTCAGAGACCATGATGCTCACATCAACCAATGCACGCCAATCAGTTGAAAATGTGCGCGGGCCATCCCGGGCTAATAAATTGGTGTGGACCAGTCGTTAAGGATAAATATTGGGCTGCACGATCGGGCCAACCAGCGAATAGTACCTAAGGGTCATCAGTGGGCAGCGTGCGTGTGGCAATCAATAGGATGAGTGGGTAGTCCAATCAGTGGGCAACGCACGCGGGCCAATCAACGGGCAGCGTGCGCGGGCCAATCAACAGTAGCGTGCGCGGACCAATCACCGGACAGCGGGCGCGGGCCAATGAATGGGCAATTTGTAAGGGGCAATCAGTCGGATGTACAGACTAATCAGCGCCCAAAACATGCGTGCTAATCAGCGGCCTGTATGCACGGGGTAACCAGTTGACAGCACGCCCGGGCAAACCAGAAGGCTGTACGTTCGGCCCTATCAGCGGCTAGCACGAGCGGGCCAATCAGGAGCCAAGTCACCCAGGCCTATCAGCAACTCATACTCGCAGGCCAATCAGCGGCCAGAGAGCCAGGACCAAATCGTGGACAGCACGTTTGCTCCATCCACCGGCAAGGACACGGTGATTAGATTCATTATCACTGATCTCCGATGCACGTGAGCTAAAGGTGACTTTCGGCCACAGTTCTGCGCCTCTAGTCGTAAGCTCCTAACCTCACAATGGACCAGTCACATAGCATCCCGTTGTAATTGGAAACTGACCTTTCAAAAATGAATGTTGATTATCACTTTCATACTTTTCACTGTTTGTTCAACTACCCTCCTATATCTCTCTTTGTCCACTCCATTTCTTCGGCGCAATATTGTCTTCAAGGACGATATTGCACCTAATTTGTAAGTTGTTTTTGTTGCCTGAAGAGCCTAAAATACTCACCTGTAAAACAAAAACAAAATAAGTAAATTTGGAACCTGGGAGGGATACTTGCATCACAGTATTACATTGTCTTGTTTAGTTTTGTTTATTCATCAGGATAACAATACCAGCTGGCCACCGGAGTAAATTACCTCGAAAGTGTCTTCATGGCAATCACAAAACTGGAAACATTTAAAAAAATTCTCCAACAACATTTGCTTCTTTAACCTATTTTTTTCACAATAATTGTCACAATTTTTATCAGAGATAAATAAACAGATAGAGGATCATTTGTAGAATTCCCCGCTCCCACCTCCTTCGCGCTCGGAGGTGGAGATTGTACAATTAAGTGTTGCTGGGGTGGACATTCTACAGTTGATTATGGCTTGTGATATTTGACCTAACCTAACCTGACCTAACTTGACCTTATCTAACATAACCTGGCCTAACATTCTACAGTTGATTATGCCACGTGATGCATAACCTAGCCAAACCTGGCCTAACCTAATCTGACCTAATCTATGTTAGTTTGGGTGGAAAGTCTACAGTTGACTAGTGTGTGGGGGAAATTCTACAAATGAGTGAATATAGTTGGGGTGGAGATTCTACAGTCGATCAGTGTTTGTGTGCGTGTGGGAGGAATTTCACAATTGACCCTATATAGTAAATGCGAAGATAACTGTAGTATTGGTTATTATTTATGACAAAATGCGTAAGGTAGCAAAATTTGGTGGCCAAAATTCGTGAACGTTAACGATTCTGTGGCTGTCGTGAGGACACCTACAACTAGGGTGGCCATTTCCAAATTTTTAAAAAGGACACTACATATCGATGATTATAATATACAGTAATATATATATGTATATATATATATATATATATATATATATATATATATATATATATATATATATACATATATATGCTTATATATAATATAAGTATTATATATATATATATATATATAATAATAATAATAATAATAATAATAATAATAATAATAATAATAATAATAATAATAATAACAATAATAATAAAACTGAAAGTGAACAATATTTTTCACTTCTAATGAAACCGACAACAAGCCAATACCTGTATTTCTTACTAAGTTACAATACAAAACCTAGTTGTATCCTCACCTTGATTGCCTGGAGATTTATTTCTTTTTGTATTTCTGCCCTCTACTGGCCATCTCCAATAGTTTCTTGTTGGCCAGAAGTATGTATGAGATGTGAATCATGCAATCACACGTTCACAACATTGGTCCTGTCATAAGACTCTTGTGCAGTTACTACTTCGGCTGCCGAGTTTCGACGTTGACCTTGACCTGGGTACTCCCCACATCATTAAATTGTACGGCATTATTGTATGCCTAGGGTTATTTATTTATTTATTTGTTTATATATTCTTTATTATTGTTTTTTTATGTTAATTTATTTTTGTCACACCCCAAGAAAGGAGGACAAACGCACGTCCGGCGTGTGGATTGCGCCGGATGGAGAACAAAGTGCTCAAAAGGAGGACTGTCTGGCCACCCTACCTACAACGCACACCACGGAAAAAAAATATATATATATCGACAGAATAATCCCCACCCGAGGCAAATACTGGAAACAGAATACGTAATATAAATGAGGTAACAAAGGGTTGAAATTTTAAACATGTTCCAACAACAGACAACTTTATTCATTAGATTTGGCCTCCCATCCAGGCCATCTCTGCGAATTCCTTTGACCAAATGGTAAGGTTTGGTTGTGACCGACGACACACTTTTTGGTTCAATCGAGAACGACCCTTATGTCCAGGTGCATTATGTCGCTGAGATCAAGAGACTTGATCCACAGGCTATGAAGGGGGGCCCATTTAGGGATGTTATACGAAGAGCTCCTTAGGGTACCTACATTCTAGAAGCGATAACACAATCTTTTGTATTCAAAAGTCCAGCTGTCACCTACCAATTGTGTATGTTTTTGGTACTCCTCATGTTTGGTTAGTGCGTGATATAATATAAATATATATCATAATATAACATAATATAATATAATGTAATATAATGGAAGTGCGTAATATAATTCATAATTTTACCTCTATATATTCATATTATTAGTTTCATATATTCATAGTTTTATTTGTTAAGAAATTTGATGAAAAATAAAACATTCAATTTTCTTCTCACATGGGGCCATTATTCTTCAAAGGAAATTTATGTTTCGTGGAAAGAATAAACAACTTTATTTCCTATTGCTTTTGTGATGCAATTGTTTTTGCGAAATATAATTCATAATTTTACTTTTACGTAATTTATACATATTTTAACTTGTTGATAAATTGGTAGATATCTAAGTTCTGTAATTTCATGGGACTATTATTCTTCAAATGGGCAAAAAATGGGACCGTTATTGTTCATAAGGCCCCCTGTTCTTCGTATGGTACCCGAATCTCATTTGACATTGACACTCAAAATTTATACCAAATAGTAGAAATACACCATAGGGTTCTTCAAATGGGTCAATTAAGGTGATGCAGACATGATCATCATATTATGACAACTGGACAGGACTCGAAGTAATGGATTTGATTTGGACAGATTTAGATTTAAGAAGGAAATTGGCAAGAACAGGTTTACTAGTAGCGTGGTTAACGAATGGTACTAAGTAACTATTTAGTGAGCGCTGAAACTATCGTTTGTTTGAGAAGGTTAGAAAACTTTATCGACACTCTTTGGGGATTTAATACAGGCCTTCAGGATAATAGGGTGATTAATGGCATTATAATTGAGAAAAAATTGATTAAATACTAAACACCCAAAAATCAATAGACTTAGCTATCAGGAAGTGTATACAGTTTAAATAGTAACAATCGCGCCAACTGCTTAGTTATAGAATAGAAACAATGTAATGTTGATTACACCTCGACAATGTGCCTTAAATTTCTGCATCCGACTTCGTACTGGAACGAAGTGTTTTTTCAAGGCATATTTTGCAACTGTGATTCATAGAAATCTGTTGTAAAATATTGGTATCCCAGTCTGTTAAGTGCAACGTCGCCATTGGCTGGCCACTTCAAGTAGGATACGAGCACATCCGTTGCAGCCAATCACCACGCAGGAAATAACTCCTGACTTTGAGAGCTTTTTTTCTTTCTTTTATTGGTCCAGGTGTGGGTGACTGTTATGTTGACTAGCAATATGTGTCATCTGCAGTTTTGTTGTCAAATGAGTGAGAGAAACTACTTTGTTAGCAGTTTGATGGTATGTAGCACTGTGGACGTTGCAATGGTGAGTTCAAAATGTGGGATGGCGTCTATTTTGTTATATCCATATGTATTTATCATCTTTTAACGTCACGTAGTAAATGCGGCTGAGAAGGAATGAATCCCGAAACAGTATACATCATCGTACACAAATATGTATGTGCTACTTTTGGAACCAGTGAAAGCGAGTATTTTTTCCAATACTATGTAACTCTTGGTTATATTAGGCTAGGCCAGGGAAGGTGTAGGTTAGGCTAGGGTGAGCTAGGCTAGTTTATATTAGGTTGGATATTGTCAAAGATTGGGAATATTAAAAGTGCAGACTACGAAACTAACTGGACGTAGCGTATTGTTGACATATCTTTATTTTAATTTACCTTTGAAAGGTGTATTTCTGCAAGTGGCTTTACGATAAAAACAAAACAAAACAAATATATGGACCTTGTGATAATTTCTTTCGGTGGTCAAGCAATGTGGCGACCATGTCCTTGGTCACAGGTGAAGGTGGGTTTGGTCCATACAAATACTCATTAACTCCTTATGAAAAATGTATATTAATTCTTGAAGTTATATAAAAGGTAACGACACTTTACTGATAATATTATAATTTGAATGATCGTACGTTGCATTTATTAACTTAGTTCGTTAGGTATTGGCACAAGACGTTGTAGTAGAATTATATGTAAATTGAAAAGTATGGATCAGTAAAGCCCTCACCCCCTGCCAGATATGTACAATCGATATCCCCGCCCCTTCGACAAACACACTAAGAAATTGCACCCACCCCTCCCCCAACCTCATAGGCCTGTCCACGGATCTGATTGGAACAAATAAAAAATTATATATCATGTAGTGGTTTGTCTAATAAGGTTAAAGTAGGTAAATCAACTATGAAATGACAGTCGGAACTTGATAAGGGGTTACATTTTTTAATTTTTAAGACGTGTTGATACCAATACCAATACCAATATAATTGATATCACACAGGAATTGCAAATTTGTTGTGTAAAGGCACATTTTTTGTTGGATCTTAAGGCTATCGACCCATAATGGGGTCATTAAGCCAGGCGTGAACCTGCGATCTGGTTTAATTTGACATTACAATTCCCACAACAGTCCTGTCGTGCGCAAATGAAACCCTACTTTGTCAATAAGGAAACAATCATTGGCCATGAGATTTGTCACGTTTAACTGAAAGTTGTTGAATCTGCAGTGATGTATAAGCGCCTGGCGCTATGTGTTGCATTTTGTACAGTGTATGAGTATGTGTCTTATAGATAATATAGTGTTGCAGGTGTTGCACTGGGGAGGAAATACGCCGATGATGTAAGGATGTAGATGGAATTCATCCTCAGCCTTGCTATGGCGATTTCCTATTATGATGACCAGTCGGTTATGTGCTCCTTTTGTTTATGTGTGATATGGAGATTGTCCCACCGGTGTTGCCAGTGGACGCGTAATTGTTTTCTTAGTATTGAATTGAAAGTGCCTATGTCTATAGGTATATCTATATTAGAGTAATTTTCTAAAGCAGATTTGGCCAGCGTGGTTTCTCGTTTCCGGAGATACCAATGTGGCTGGGAACCCAAGAGGCCAAAGACAGAGAAATAGACTTGTTGGTCATCGGAAGTGCGCTTATGATTTTGCCCAGGAGAGAATTCCCCATATGGTTACCTGACTTAATTAACTGTAATGCACTCAAAGAATCTGAGAGAAAATAACAAAGTTACTATGCGTGTCAGATTGAGCCTTTTCTATCGCTTTAGATATTCCGAACAGTTCGGCAATATGCTCGTATGGTCCGGCAATGTGAACATCATCCGGGTTGTGGAGTTATATTACCCTGTCCCTGTCTTACAGACACACTTGGAACCATCCGTATATAGTGCCCTGTGGCCAGTGTACCCGTTGATGACTTGTAGGGTCTTCTGTCGAAGTTCTTCCACCGAGCACGATTTCTTGTGGAGGTCTTTGTTGATGTCGATGTTCAGGGTGATCTTTTTCCGCGGTGGTATGTGGAACGTCTTCAGTTTCTAAATAGACCACAGTGGCACTGAATACTGCTCGCACAAGGATCGGATCCTGATGGAAAAGGGATTAAGGCTGGAGTTGGCAAAGTGCTCGTATTGGGACGCCACCAGCTTGCAGGAATGTTGTGGAGCACGAAACACTTTGACGGCGTAGCGGAGTGTAAGAAGTTCGCGCCAGTAGTGGAGGGGGTGTGGGGGGTGCATTGGCTTCAACTTCCAGCCTCTCGACTCTTGTGCAGCGTAATGCTTCAAGTGCAAGTCGCAGGCCTTTGTTTTGGATGATGTTCAAGGGTTATAACGTGGTTGTTGTTGCCGAACCATAAATCTGACACCCATAGTCTAATTTAGATATAATTAAGAACTCATAAATCATTAGCAAAGATTTCCTACCTGCGCCCCAATTTGTGTCACACATCAACTAGGTACTTTACATGGGCCTTCCAGTTTAGCCTAGAGTCCAGTTTCAGGCCAAGGAAAAAGGTTGAATTTTGTACTGGAATGGGATTTCCATGTAATTGCAGATAGATTTCTGCCTGGGCTCTGCGGAAAATGCAACCACTGTTGACTTTACTTCCGAAAACTTAAATCCCCATTTGTTGGACCATTCCTGGAGCGAGTTCAGGGCAAGTTGTACGCAAGAGCCAAAAAACAAGCGTTCGATGAGGAATGCCAGATTCCGACGTCGTCTGCGTATAATGAGTATTTGAGGTTCCGAGGTGGAGTAGGTAGAATATCGTTAATAAGCAACATAAATAATGTGGGTCTCGACCCACTTCCCTATGGTACACCATTTTCTTGTATGCGTACTGATGAAAAGCAACCTTGAATTTTGACGAAGAACGTTCGCTCTAGTAAGAATTTTTTAATAAAATAGGAAGATTCCCTCTAAGTCCAAGTGCATAGAGTTTTTCGAGGATACCACGTCGCCCTGCTATATAACTGAGGGGTTGATTATAGAGTTGAAAATAGATAGGTCATTTGCTTTGCTTCTAATACATCGGCAATTCCACTGGATGATTTTATTTTTTTTTATTAATTCATTTATTTATTTATTTTACATTTTTATTTGCTTCGATTTCTTCCTTTCTTGGCCTTAGTGGGAGAGGTGTGTTTTGCCCCCGATGCTCAGTCTGGGCTGGATATCGGACTTAATAGTCGCTTGCAGGAGCCGGCGATCTCAATGGGAATATCCTCTTCCACATGTGTAGGCACACGTTGTGGAAGTTCTGTGATAGTCGGGGAAGGAAGGTGCGAGTGCGTGGTTTGTCTGGTAGGTGGGTAGAGAACTTTGTCCTTATCGGAGTGTTTGCTTACAGTCTGCGTTTCAGTGGTTCTGTACGTTTTCTTAACTGTAGAAGCATTGGAAGTTGCTCCAGGGTGACTAGTTGGGGTAACTTGTCTTTCCATCACACGCTTCCGTGCTTCGTAGAAAGAGATGCCACAAGTTCCTTTCTTGGTACAAATTTCTTTTTCTATTTTGAAGGAGGGACAATCTCGGGAGGTGGATGCATGCTTGTTGTTAGAGGGGCAGTTGACACATTGAAACACATTTGCAGAGCAAGCATCTGTAGGATGTTCGCCTGCACATTTACCGCACACGATCATTTGACTACGACAAAACTTAGGAAGATGACCATATCTATAACACTTATGACAGCGCAAAGGGTTGGGGACATATGGTCGTACTGAGATATGGATGTATCCAACTTTGACATGGTCAGGGAGGGTTGTAGAGTTGAAAGTGAGGATAAGGGGCTTGTTCACTCGCATGTTCTTTTCCCGGTCAGGTCGCGTGATGAATTAGACATCTAGAATCCCTTCGTTTTTCATTTCTTCGAGGATGTCAGACTTGTTCATGGTCATCAAATCTCTGCAGTGGATTACTCCTCTGCAGGAGTTGAGTGACCTAGGGAGGGAGGCAACAACATCGAAGGTATGAAACTTCTATTGTCTTAGTTAGTGGCGTGTAGCTTTCCCGAGTTGGTGGTAACTTGGGGATCTTCGCTTCTAAGTTTCCTAACCTGGTTGATATCCTCTGTATAAAAAGGCGGACATTTCTTAAGAATAGAGGGATTGGGTTCAGCTAATCAGCTTTGGTCAGAGTGGAGAAAAACATGCCTAGCCTTATCCGGGTCGATATTGGGGTCGTCAGGGGAAGTGTTTTTCGTTTACAGAGGTGGAGTTGAAGACTCCATTCTGCACGTCGGGGTAGGGGACAAGCCCCTGGTACACGAGAAATATGCTCAGAAGAGCCTAAGGGGACAATACTATAGGGGTCACACAGTTCCTTGGCGACTGGCGACAGCCGCGTGGAATAACACGCTGTGTGCCCAGTGGGGACGGGGTCTACCTTACTCTAAACTACGACAGATTAATACTAGATTTCGCCAGGCCAGACGACCGAGGAAACTCGTGAGCCAACAAAAACTCGTACGGATTCCGGAGAGCTACGAAAAGACGGAAAGGTCAAAGAAAGAAAGACCTGGGAAAGGCCCACAAGTGGGTAGCAGTGTTAACTGCCAAAAAGAAAGTTATCCAACTTTTAGTTGGGTTTTATGAAACAGTCAACTCTAGAGTAGCCCTAGCAAGTATGACTGTCCTTGAGTGTGATGTGATCGAGTGATGTGATGTAAGCACATGGAACCAGATATCACTAATATTGTCGACTAGATCCATCCAGAGTTGCGTCAAATTGTTAGATGTTAGCCAGAAAATATTTTTTAAAGAGAGCATGTGACAGTGGGTTTTTTCATTAAGGGCATTGGCACTACTTCGTTTGGTTCACATTTTGCGATTCAATTGCTCGTTCTCAGATTACTTGAAGCATGCATGATAGAAAACGGAAATATTAAATGGGTAACTATAGTAGCTAGTACCCCTAACTTCGTACGTGAAGAAATTGATATGCAAATTGGAAGGTTATTTTTTGCAGTGACCAAGTATCCACCAAAAATTTACCTTAAACCCGGAAAATATAACATTATTTGTTGTTTCCGGTTATTTAGAAAGAGAAATGTCTTCACATACGTGTGAACACACGCAGTTCACAAAGCAAACGAAAACGGCAATACTCGTCATTGTCCATCCAAGGTCTAAGTAAACAGGTCTAACCGCTGTGTCAGTTCTGCGCAGCTTCTGACGTAGTTTGGATGCGTCCATTTTCTCTTTGTGATACACTGAAGAAAACTGTGAAACGCCAAGACAGGAACTATAATATCTTATATATTATATATTCATATATATAGACAGGAACTATAGTATTTCATATATATTTATATATATATTCTATATAATATTTGTCAGAATATAACTAATAGAGTGGAGCGGTGCGAGCGAAGGCGACGTCATGTGTGTACGACGTAACTTCAACTGACAGCTATAGGACCCGCTAACCCCACTTTGAACAGCCAGGTGACGTTCACGGGCTCGCTGCGCCAACTCCCTCGAAATTCGGTCGGAAGTGATTAGACCTTATATTCTTAGATCTTGGTCCCATCTACACGAACGTACATTGTCTGCAGAACACACACACACACACACACACACACACACACACACACACACACGCACACACACACACACACACACACACACACACACACACACACACACACACACACACACACGGCGCTCCGGGTTCGAATCCCGCCCTTGGCTGAAACAATTTTAGTATCGCCGGGCTGCAAGTCGTTACTCCAACTCTCGTGAGCGGGGAGTTGGGTGTGTGTGCGTGTAAGGCCACAGCATTACCCATAGATCGGTCATATATGAGGTCTGAGCTCTCTTCCGGGAGGGAAATAGCTGTCGATCACGAGTCCAACACGTGATCCAAAACCATGGTGTATCACACAGACGCACGTGAGCGCGCGCGCACACACACACACACACACGCACACACACACACACATACACACACACACACACACACACACACATACACATAAACATACAAACACACACATGTATGTATGTATATATATATATATATATATATATATATATATATATATATATATATATATATATATATATATATATATTATCCTTAATTTCTTTAAGACTGGCTCTATAACTTGCATGGTACCATATTTCTCAAATCTGTCGATAGAATGGAATGATTCAATATAGGAAAAGAGAGCCACATTTGTATCATTGTGGTTCTTGCTAGATCTTGTTACCATTTTGAATACTCGTCTTATCGTACGTATTAGAACTAATGCGCCACATCCGGTGCCTCGCTGGCATGGATAATCATAGTTATTTGTATCTAT
This sequence comes from Oratosquilla oratoria, assembly GCF_046742065.1. Lineage (NCBI taxonomy): Eukaryota > Metazoa > Arthropoda > Malacostraca > Stomatopoda > Squillidae > Oratosquilla > Oratosquilla oratoria. Next base: position 27,607,191 of record NC_134810.1, read on the forward strand.
ATATTATATTGTTGTTAGTAGTTACATGAGTAGTAAAAACAGGTTGTAGCAAGCATAGTCGTTCAGAATGTGAAGGGTATTGGTGGTTTGTGCTGAATATTCAAGAGTGACGTCATGTCGGTGTTGGCTTGAGATCTTGCGAGATGTCTTGGTTGAAATGCATCTCCACTATACTCCATTCCAATAAGAAATTACATTCTATTTCTGTCGTGAATCTCGGTACAGTTGGTAGTTCTGCAGACTCCTGCTGCACACAGGCACAAGCGACAGGCGAATTCCTCACCTCCTTCAGAAAATATTACTTTTCTCCACTTTGTTCATAAGATAGGAAATTTTGGTTTCAATTGTTAGAAAGAGCAGTTATTCTACAACTATAACAATATATTCAAAACTAGATAGAATAAGAATTTAAGTAATTATGTGGAGGTGAATTCAAGGAAAATGGATTATCGTTCTATACACATTTTTACTTATAATTGATGTTTACAGCAATTATGATAAGTGTAGAATAAAACATGTGTCCTCCTACATAAACAACTCTTGAACACGATGGTAAATTCAAATTTCACATACATACATATACCAAAGGCTTTTTCCCCCTACACGGGGGGTAGCCAAAAAGAAAAATGCATAGAAACCACTTCCACCAATTCCATTTCCTATATATTCTACTCCCCTCTACCCTCCTCCCTCCCTCTTATCTTGGCACCTCCTGGATGACGGGTCATCCCTGCATCGTTATATATCAATTTATTATCATTTACTATTTACCTGTTTGTTTGTTATTCAACTATACCAATGCATTTATTTATGTATTTTAATTGTTATTTACATTGTTATAGTTTTAATTTATTATTAATAAGATTTTTTTTTTTTTTTTTTTTTTTTTTTTTTTTTTTTGCATCCGACCTAGATATGGATCAAAAGGTCTCCTGTCGGCATGCTTTGCCTTTGTAATCCTTTGTAATCCTGTCCACTGGCCTGGGTCAGAAGCAGTGTCACAAGACACATAGAAAGCAATAAAAAAGGGGAGTTTTATAAGTATATTGGATCATGACGCTTGTAGCGCGAGGGAGGGAGGAATGGTTGCTGACTCCTTTTCTTCTCCTTCTCATCCTCATCCTTCTCCTCCTATTCTTCCTCCTCCTCTTTTTTCCTCCTCCTTCTTTCAATTTATTCATCATTCAATTAATTATGAGGAAGTATTCGTTTTCCATCATTCTTACCCGAGACAATTGTCTCGGGTAATGTGAATTTATGTAATGTGAATTTATCAATGATATGTGGAAACGGTAGACAGATTATTGAAAAATTCACATTACATAAAAATAGCCTCGGGTAAGAATGATGGAAGACGAACACTTTCTCATAATGAATTAAATGATGAATAAGTTAGAAGGAGGAGGAGGAGGAAGGAAGAAATCAGCAACCATTCCTCCCTCGCGGCACGAGCGTCATGACGCAATATATTATTGCTTTCTGTGTGAAATCTGAATGTACCATCGTGTTCAAGTTATTTATGTAGGAGGACATATTTTTTATTCTACACTTGTTATCATAATTGCTGTAAACATCAATTATAAGTAAAAATGTGTATAAACCGATAATCTATTTTCCTTGAATTCAACTCTACATAATTACGTAGTTTCTTATTCTATCTAATTTTGAATATATTGTTATAGTTGTAGAATGACTGCTCTTTCTAATGGTTGAAACCAAAATTTCCTATCTTATGAACAAAGTGGAGAAATGTAATATTTTCTGAAGGAGGTGAGGAATTTGCCTGTCGCTCGTGCCTGTGTGCAGCAGGAGCCTGCAGAACTACCAACTGTACCGAGATGCACGACGGAAATAGAGTGCAATTTCTTATTGGAATGGACTATAGTTCATATCGCTCTATAGTTTGAACAATTACTCGAATTATATATAACTCGCGCAATATTTATGAATATATGTATATATGTTTTAAGTACGATTCTTGTGACATTCAATTCCTAGTGTCGGGGAAGAGAAAATCCAAAAATTATCTCAATTTCTCTATTGAAATCGATTAACTGCACTTTTAATGGCGTAAACTTTATACCCTGGAAAACAAGTCCGCAAATTTCCATGGAGCTCTCCCTACAGGTAAAACGATGTATTATGGATGACGAATACTTTCTCATAATGAAATTTATTAAAAAAAAAAAAAAAAAAAAAAAACACACACAGAAGGCAGTCACATGAAATTATGACAGTTTTAAACAATTCGATAAATAAGTCACTTGTTTTCCTTGAGTGGCCATATTTTCTCCCTACTCTTAGGGGTAAGGAATGAGTATGATATCCGATCTCATATAAGACAATTCAAACAAGCATACAGAGAAAGGGAATGGAAATTTGGTCGGGATTTCAGTTTGAAGGATTTTGTTGTTGTTGTAAAATGTCGCGTTACGTAAAAGCTTATATATGTTTTTAATTAATCAATTATTTATTTATCTATGTATTCGTTTGTTGATAATTTGTTTACTTGTTTATATACACTTGCTATCAAAAGGGATTCGTAGGAGAGAGGTTGCCAAAGTTGGGACAAGCTCTTTGCTTTTATATACAAATGAAAAAAAAGCCTACCCAGAGCCTCCTGCCTGCTACACACATTCTAAGAGGAAGTATCCTCTTGATGTTGATACAGAGATCAACTGATATCCTCTTGCACTGCGACCCACAAGCAACAATATCCTGGCCAGTGTCGTGGATGTCATTCACGGAACAGGTCAAATGAGATACTGTACGCGTTCATTTCCCGACTACGTCATCGCCTCCCACCTGTTGTTGGAATTTATCATCATTATTATTATTATTATCATTAATTATTATTATTATTTATTATTATTATTATCATTATTATTATTATTATTATTATTATTATTATTATTATCATTATTATTATTATTATTTATCTTTACTCTTTCAGGATCATCTATACCGAGCATTTCTTTCCCAGTGTGACCAATTTGGTTATTGTTTTTTTTCCTTTGTTTTACTTAGATCTTTCTATATGGAGGTCACATCACTGCTGCATATTCCATTAATAGGGTGAGTCAGGTTAACTACGAATATTTTTATCACCTCTCCATCCAGGTTTTATGTCTCACCAAAAGTCTCGTTAATGTGATTGTTGTGTTGCAAATTATCTTTGACTAACACTCCCAGGTTTTGCATTTGTTCCACCTCCCACTGGGTCAATCATGGATACTTTTTCCCCCAGTTCCAAATCTTTGCATTTCTTAGAAATAAGATTTCCACACTTGGCTACTGTCGAAGTGTCTAGATTTTTTCAAACGAATTACGATCTTTCACGATTGTTTTCATCGTGATATTTGCATCGTCTGGAAACAGCATCGAGCCTTCTGAGACTGCCAGTTATTTCCCTCCATCTTGACATCCTACCTCTGACCATTAATTCCAGTAGATTTCTTTTGAGGATTTTGAGTCACTAACATTTGGCACTTTTTGCACACACGAGTTGGAGAATTTTAGAACAAAATCCCCATTTCTTCTCTTGGATCAAAACAGTGAATAAGGCTTCTATAGCAGGATCATTTAGCCGGGGCTGGTTGAACACCTCCACCTACCCCTCCTCCTCATCCACACAGAATAGTTCATGAAGTAGATGAGAAGAACATTCCTTCGGGACTCACCATTCCTTCATTCATTCAAGATCTCCTTCCATTCACTTTATTCAATAGGCATTCTAAATCTTTCATCTCGGATTCCTGCGTTGAATATTGAACTCCAAACAATTGAATTTCAATGGGTACTTGGCTGATGCCCTGGAAGTATTCTTGATATCGTCTCTCTCTCTCTCTCTCTCTCTCTCTCTCTCTCTCTCTCTCTCTCTCTCTCTCTCTCTCTCTCTCTCTCTCTCTCTCTCTCTCTCTCTCTCTCTCTCTCTCTCTCTCTCTCTCTCTGTGTGCTCTCTCTCTCTCTCTCTCTCTCTCTCTCTCTCTGTGTGTGTGTGCGTGTCTCTCTCTCTCTCTCTCTCTCTCTCTCTCTCTCTCTCTCTCTGTGCTCTCTCTCTCTCTCTCTCTCTCTCTCTCTCTCTCTCTCTCTCTCTCTCTCTCTCTCTCTCTCTCTCTCTCTCTGTGTGTGTGTGTGTGTGTGTGTGCGTGTGTGTGTATGTGTGTGCGCGCGTGTGTATGTGCATGCATGCATATAGTTTACTTGAGTGCATCTCTGCTAAGTTAATTTGAACAGGCGGTTTTAGTCAACTTAAACTTAGTTACTTTAAGCATCAGTATAGGAGAGACCATTGTCATGATGAAGCCGGAGAGAAGGTCATCACACGAACTCTTGGTTTCCCAAATCGAACTATGTTCCTACCGTGGTGCATGGAAGCAAATATATAATACAATGTATAAATGCAAAGAAACGTGGAAGTCTGTCTGTCTCACCGTACCGTGTTGAACGGGCACAACTTTAGAGAATTAAGAAATTAAAAAATCTCCTTATTTACACAAGTGGGATTTTATTAACAGATACTGTAAATAAGATCCCACTTGTGTATAACTGTACATACTACCAATGGTTAATCATGGCAGGGATGGGTTGAATATAAAGTTCGTGTATACGTGTGAATCTCGAGCATACATATATAAGAAATTGTGCTTAAATAATATTTCTCTTGATGGCTGATTTGGTTAAATCACTGTCCATTTGTTACGTATCGGCTAGGTTCGAGTCCTCAGCCTGACAGCGTCTCAGTTAGCGAATATGCCTCCACCGAGCTACATACTCCTGTTAGTCTCGATCGTGTTTGCAAGGAATTAAAATGGAAATAAATTAGTATGGTTGATAAGATGAATATCTGTGTACTAGGGACATATAAACTCCACATTCGGAGAAAAGAAGCTCCGTTGAAAGATGTTGATCCGTATTTTACGACCACTGTCTGTGGCCCTCTTCAACGGTCTATGGACTATTAGAGAAGACCACTCGCTCACGCGGGATCGGTGTTTGTGAAAGGGGAGGAGAAGTCTGTAGGAAAATGAAAAGATAGTTGTGTATATAAGGAAGCTATTGCCACTGAACGCTTTTTAGGAATATTGGAGTTTGTGTCATTGCTCAGGAGGCATGGGCAGGAGTCTTGTTCAATATTTACCTCAGTATTGCGAGGGAACTCTTTCTGGGATATTTGTTAATCAACATCTCAGCGGAGTTGTACATAGTGGTTGTGGGGTTTATATGCTCTGTTAGGGGACGTGGAAAGGCTCAAGCCCGTTGGTTCGTAGTCAGGTAACACGTCTGTTAAGCCTGGCGTCACCTGGCCCGTCCCAGCGGCCGTCTTGTTCTCCTCTGACTCTCCCCATTTCTCCCCGGCTGTTAGAGAGTACATCAATCAATCAATCAATCAATCAAATCAGCCGTCCTGAGTCCACTACTGAACAAAGGCCTCCTTCATAGCATTCCATGATTCACACGACCGCGCCAACATCTGCCACGTCACTCCTGCAAACTTCTCAATCTCGTCTCTTCACCTCCTGTCCCATCTCCCTCTTCCACGCTTCCCATCTCTGGGCGTCCACTCAGTAATCGTTTGGTCCATCGCTCATCAGGCGTTCCCACTAACTTATCTGCCTAATTCCACTTCCTCTCTTTCACCGCCTCCACAATATATTTCACTCTAGTCTGCTCTCTCACCCAACTTGCTCTCCTTCGGTCTCTCAGTGTTATTCCCATCATTGATCTCTCCATTCTCCTCTGTGCAGTCCTTAGCTTTTTTTCCATCGCCTTCGTCAGTTTCTAAGTCTAACACCCGTAGATATGCATTGATTGCAAACTTTACGTTTCAAACATAGAAGTAGAGAGCCTTTCACGATTTTATTATGCTTACCAAACACTTTCCAACCAATTGTAATACGTCTTTTTATTTCATTATCATGATCTTTTATCACTTTCACCATCTGGCCTAAATAATTATACACTTCAACTTCTTCAAGACTCGCACCATCGATTATAATCCCTTTACTTTGAACTTTCGTATTGAACATTACTTTGGTTTTGGTCATGTTCATTTTTAAAGCTACTTTGAAACTTTCCTTGTTCAGATCACTCAGCATATCTTGCAAGTCTTCTGCTCTTTCTGAAATAAGAATAATGTCATCCGCAAATTTTAGGTGGTTCAAATATTCGCCATTAATATTCAAACTTTTCTCTTCCCAACTCAGCCTTCTGAAAATCTCTTCCAAGCAAGCTGTAAATAATTAGGGTGAAATTGTATCGCCTTGCCGTACTCCTTTCTCGATCTTGATCTTTTTTGTATCTTTATGTAGTCGAATTATAGTGGTACCTTTTGCATAAGTATTTTCTAAAACCCTTACGATCTGTTCGTTTGTACCCTGATTGCGTAGCGAGTTTAGTATTGCTATTTGTTCTACTGAGTCAAACGCCTTCTCGTAATCTACAAAAGCTAAACACAGAGGTATATTATATTTTGTCGTTTTCTAGATTAGTTGGTTCATCGCCTGCAAATGCTCTAGAGTTGAATATCCCCTCCTAAAGCCTGCTTATTCTCTCGGTTGGTTTCTATTTAAAACTTGACTTAGTCTATTTGCAAGGATCTTGGAAAATATCTTATATACATTAGATAGTATGCTAATCGGTCGGTAGTTACTAAGGTCCTTCTGGTCTCTTTTTTTATTAATCAAAATCACTATAGCATTGCACCATGATTCAGGAACGCTTTCTTGACGTAAGCACTGGGTGTACAAATGAGCTAACTTAATATGAGCTTCTTTCCCTGCGTCTTTCAAGAGATCTATCGATATACTATCTTCCCCAGGTGCTTTTCCTCGTTTCATATTTTTTAGAGCAAATTCTACTTCTTCATTTGTAATCTCCGATACACTACTAACGTTTACAGGTGAATTTACTGACTCAACTACGGTCTTCGACGAGTAAAGCTCTTGGTAAAATTCTTCTACTCTTTTTACTATTCTGTCTCTGCATTTAATTATTTCTCCATTTCTATCTTTCAAACATATCATTTGCTGTCTTCCTAAAGCATGTCTGCGCTCGGTCCCTTTAATACTTTTACCTTTCCAAATAGTTTCCTCTATTTCATCCATGTTTTTCTTTCTTTTCTCTGATCTCTGCCTTTTGTTGATAAGCTTGTTTAGTTCTACTCTTTCTATTTCGTCTCTCCTGCTTTTAATCTGTATGGTCCTCCTTTTAATTAGGCTATTTGTAGCTTTTGAGTATTTGTTTTCTCTAATACTTTTTGTACTTCCTACTTTCTCTGCCAATTCCCTAATGATATTCACTAAATTCAAATTCATATATTCTACGGTGCCCTCGCTAGTTCTTGGGGTTTTGAATCTATTCTTAATTTCTAACTGAAATTCCTTCTTACTTATCCTTAACCTTTGTAAGGCTCATTTTCTTTTTTTTAAACTAGTTTATTTCTCTCGGCTCTGAAACTGAATTTAGCTGTGCGACCTACCATTCTATGGTCACTACCTAAGTTGATTTTATTTATCACCGTAACATTGCTAACACTCTTGCTCTCATCTCCTAATGTGAAGTCCACTTCGTTCTTTGTTGTTCCATTTGGACTTCTTCACGTCCATTTACGACCTACACGCTTTTGAAAGAAAGTGTTCATTATCCTCATATTGTAGTTCTCTTCAAAATTAACTAACATCTCGCCTCTGTAATTTCGCTTCTGTTATTTCTTTCACTTACTCTAGACTTCCCAATGCACGACTCATTTCCAATCTTCTTTCCCACTTTAGCATTAAAGTCGCCTATTACCAACGTGTACTTACTTTTTTCTTTATCCATTACCTGACTTAAATCATCATAGAACGACTCAATTTCATCGTCTGAACTCTGTGAAGTTGGTGCATAAACCTGAACTATTTTTACAGTGTACCTTTTACACAGCCTAATCACAATCCAAGCTACCCTGTCTGATAAACTACTGAACTTGACTACGTTACCTCTCGGTTGATCAAGAATCCTACTCCACTAGATCTTTCTTTGTCCTTACCTCTATGGTAGAACAGGTGATGGCCATCTCGTAATTGTACCAGTTTTTCTTCCGCTCTTCGGACTTCGCTCAATCCAACGATGTCCCACTTGATGTTGTCTAGTTATTCCATTAAACTGTCCAGCCTGTGGTCTACTAAGAGAGTTTTTACGTTGTAATTATATATCTTCATTGTCTTCATACTGTTTAATGTCCAGGGCTTGGATCTGCTTGTCCGAGAGTTGACACCTTGACGTGGTGGATAGGCTTAGAGAGTATATAACCTAGACAATCTATATAAATGTACATTAATGATGAGGAGTGCAGCTGGTAGTCGAAATATATAGATTCATTCTTGTCTTAGCTTTTTCACATCGACAGTGATGTTTTTGTTTGATTTACAAATGTGTTACTACATTTCACTCCAGTGATATGTATATATATATATATATATATATATATATATACATATATACATATATATATATCTATATATATATATATACACACATATATATATATACATATATATATATGTGTGTGTGTGTGTGTGTGCATATATATATATATATATATATATACATATATACATATATATATGTATATATTTTAAATGTTGTAACACAACCTTAAAATGAACTGGAAAGCCCACTGTCGCAGAAAAAAGCTCTGTATTGTGTTGTGATCTTGGGGAATTTCGGACTTCCTGTGTTTGGGATAACTTCTTTCGACGTCAACACAAGAAGACTGAAATTCCCCAAGATACAGGAGAGTACTCGCCTAGTTATACCTTTGGAAATATCAAGACACGCAAACCAGGCAATCCTCTAAGGCCCATCATTTCCCAAATACCGACGGCAACATACTCCATGGCCAAGAAAATTAATGATCTCCTTACCCTGTATCAGTATCAGTAGTTCCCAAACTAACGGCGCCCCCCCCCTCCCCTCCCCCCGCCAGGGAAGCGTGAGGAGAGACATGAGGGGCGGGAAGTCGTCTGGTCAAACATCATTGTTTGATAACAATAACGAAGTAATTCCAAGAACAAGTATCTGCGTTACATACATGCAAAGTATAATTGTATCTGTCACCCAAACCGTTTTCTATTAGTTTTTAAATAGAAAAGGTATAAATAGAAAAAATGCATAATTTCATATAACTACAAAAAGATTGGGTGAGTGGGGGGGGGGTCGGGTCTGCTGGAAGCAAAAAGAGGTCGTCAAATAAGATAGTTTGGGAACCACTGCCCTATATGTTCTAAGCACCTTCACTATCGCCACAGTGTCCGATTTCTTAGAGATCCTACGTGCTTCCCCGTACAACAAATACCATTATCACTACGGCGAATTTAGAGAGCCTATTCACAAACGTAATTGTGGACCGTACCATCGACATTATTTTGATCAGATCGTGCCAGTACGACGACAATATAGCTCTTAACCTCACTGGAAAAAAATGAAGATGCTATTGAGAATTTGTACGAAAATCCCTTTACCTTTCCTAATGGTCAGATAAATAAACGAACAGACGGTGTGGCAATGGGTAGCCCTCTTGGAGTTCTGTTCGCGAATTTCTATATGGGCACCATTGAAACAGAGCTCCTGAGGCCTGCCCCGCCCTAAACTACGGCTACGTAGACGACATATTTGTACGAGTAAAAGATCGAGATGCGTTACAAGAATTAAAGAATCGCTTCAATAGTGCCTCCGGACCCAACTTCACCTTCGAAGAGGACAATAATGGACGTTTCCTTTTCCTTGACGTCCTCGTCAACGCACCTTACGATAATATATGCTAAGCCAACAAATGCTGGGCTCTGCCTGAATGGAAGAAGCGAATGGCCTGTAGCGATGCTACTATTGGCGAAGAGAAAGAGGTTTTGGTGAGTTCGTCTCCTTTATTGTAAGGTACGAGTGAACTGATTTTACATGCGGCGGAAGCCGATATATATACTACGTGGGCAAGTTACCTGTGGTGCGTAATTAGGTAATTGCACTGGGTTCGGTCGGGTCAAGCAGGGTCACGCTGGCAGAGAGCGTCAGGTCGTGGTCATCAGTCACGTTCCCTGTCACGTGACTTGTCGCGGCTGTACAGGCCTACTCGCTACTTGCGCTATACCATTGACGCTGACGTCAGGAAGGCCCTCTCCCACTGCCCCACTTGGAGGAATAGACATCAGGAATTGGAAAAGCTAACTAAAGGTGTTAACAATGGATACGCCAGTTCCTGAGTAGCACATACATATATATACCAAAGGCTTTTTCCCCCTTACACGGGGGGTAGCCAAAAAGAAAAATTAATAGAAACTGACTCCCACCCATTTCATTTCCCATATATTCCACTCCCCTCCACCCTCCTCCCTCCCTCCTATCTTGGCACCTCTTGGATGACGGGTCATCCCTGTATCCTGTCCACTACTTAGGACAGAAGCAGTGTCTTGCGACACTTCTTCTGACCTAAGTAGCACACATAACAAAAATTATTTATGTTGTTTGTACTCCAAGGGAGATAATACGACATCAGACAGTAGACACTCCATCACGTTATAATGCAAGAACCACACGTCCACTGAATACAAGACAGACGAAAAAATATTTAAGGAAATCATAAACGAGAACATACATACCACGAAAAACACATCCAAATCATCGTAAACTACAAAACCAAGAAAACATCCCAATTACTAATACGCAATCAACCCAACATTATCAAAGCACTATTACAAGAAGACCACGTTGTCTATCAATACTTATATTGATATGGCAACAAACAAATTAACTAATAACTAACATGACTCTTAAGTTGACATCAATTCAATGGAACCATTAAGACACACTACATCACCTCGCACAACCTAACACTAATAAGAAAAGATGTAGACATAAACACAGGATTCATAGATAGACTATTAGAACCTATTCCTAGAAGCCATCTACATTCAAGCCAAACAACCCAGCATTAACATGCAAACTAAGTAAATACAGGCCTTGCCTTCCGTGAAGCGACTGAGTCCTGGCAGATCGGCCTCCCACACTGGGAAAGGTCCAACCCACGTATTCCCATTGGTGCATGGCAGCCCATTGACGGAGTCCTCTCCACAGACTGCTCCAATGATCCTCATACTTTATATGAATAGGATCAGCACAGACTACTAGTCTCATCGTCCCGAAGATGGAACCAGGAAATTCCGAAACGTCAGTAACAATTGAATTACTTAAGAATTTCAACGGCTGATACAAGGAAAATGTACTTTGTATAGAGAATACACGCAATAGAATGATCAGAAGTATATACGTATACATATATACACCAACTATCTATATACCAAGAGGCTTTTTCCCCTTTGTAAGTGAGGTGGCCAGCCAAGGCATGCACCCATCCTTCACCCATGCAACACCTACATGTTTTCAGTCTTATCATATCTTCTTGTGGATGGAGGATCATCCCCATCCCTTGTCTGGGCCGGAAGCAATTCATCAAGACCCGACAACACTTACACAACAGGGCCCAACAGCCGATACTGGTTTATCCCCGCTGCTTCATTACATGGCAACCCTCCCTCCTTGTCCACTCACGAATCATTAGAGAAGCCAAGGAAAAATCCTTTCGGGCCGCGTCAGTTTACATTCATTAGACGACCATTCTCCACTCACACCTGTTTTTTCCCTCACCCGTCTCTGCTTAACAGACATTCCTCTTTTACTTAGGGCCCCCTTCACCTCATCCTATGGTAGGGTAGCCCAGCGGGTGATATAAGCTGACAAAAACACTGGCGTGTGTTGGCTATATTTTTATTATGTGAACTACTTATGTGTTTTCGGAGTTCGACTACGGGAAGGGTGGGAAATGGTCCAATCGATGGAGTGGTTGGGAAGTGTGGAGTTCCAGGAAAGAATCGTAGTGGAGAGTTGATGGTGGAAATGTGTCTAGAAAGAGAGTTGATGATAGCAAATACAGTGTTTCTGAAGAAAGTCAAGCATAAGTACACATGGGAGAGGGTGGTGGAGGGAAGGGTGGTAGATAGAGCGCTAATGGATTATGTAGTGGTAAATAGGATTATGATAGGAAGAGTTAAGGATGTACATGTGCTAAAGGGAGAGGGTGGGGGAATATCAGATAATTTTTTGGTGGAAGGTAAGCTGAGAGTGGAGGATAGATGGAGAAAGAGGAAAGCGACAAAAGGTAGGGAGGTTCTTAGAGTGAACTCCTTGAATGAAAAGGAAAAGGAGAAGGAGTACGAAAAGAAGCTGAAGGAGGAGTGGGAGGGAGTAAAAGATAGAGCAGAGATGGGTGTGGAGGAGGAATGGGGATGGTTCAAGGAGGGAGTCTTAAAGTGTGCAAGGATGGTGTGTGGAACAAGAAGGACAGGGCGAAATAGAAGAAAGGGTAGTGAATGGTGGGATGAGGAAACAAAGAAGGTTGTAGAAGAGAAGAAGCGAGCATTCACAGATTGGTTACATAGGAGGACGGGGGAGTCATATGAGACGTACAAAGAAAAGAAAAGAGAAGTAAAGCAAAAGGTAAAGGAGGCAAAGAGGAGAGCAGATGTGAAATGGGGTAGGAGTATGACAGAAAATTTTGAAAGTAATAAAAAGATGTTTTGGAAAGAAATTAAGAGAGGAAGAGGATGCGAATCAAGTAGGGAAGAAAAGGTAAAAGGTACAGATGCAGAGATGATAATGGAAGAGATGACAGTAAGGGGAAGATGGGCAGAATATTTTAGGGAGCTGCTAAATGTGAAGGAGGATAGGGAAGGAAAGATAGCTGCAGTGGGAAATGCGAAGAAAATGAGAGTGATGAGTGAGGAGAATGGAGGAGAAATAAGGAAGGATGAGGTGAAGGGAGTTGTAAATATGATGAAAGCAGGTAAGGCACCTGGTCTGGATGGATGCCATGCAGAATGTCTGAAAATGGGAGGTTCAGTGATGGTGGACTGGTTGGTGAGGTTATTTAATGTTTGCTGGAGAGAGGGTAGAGTACCGGAGGACTGGAGAAGTGCCTGTATAGTTCCTCTTTACAAGGGAAAAGGGGACAAGTGTGAATGTAGTAGTTTCAGAGGGATTAACCTGTTAAGTGTAGTAGGGAAGGCTTATGGGAGGATCTTAATTGAGAGGATTAGGAGAGGAACAGAAGGAGTAATTGGTGAGGAACAGTGTGGATTTAGGACAGGTAGAGGTTGTGTAGATCAGATCTTTGTGGTAAGACAGATATGTGAGAAAGCTATAGGAAAGGGGAAGGATGTTTTTTTGGGCTTTTATGGATCTGGAAAAGGCTTATGATAGGGTAGACAGAAAGGCACTGTGGGAGGTTATGCAGATTTATGGGATAGGAGGAAAGCTTTTGGGAGCTGTCAAGAGTTTTTATGAGAGTAGTAGAGCATGTGTCAGGATTAGAAATGGAGAGAGTGAGTGGTTTGAAGTAAAGGTGGGACTTCGTCAAGGATGCGTTATGTCGCCCTGGCTGTTCAACTTATACATGGATGGGGTGGTGCGAGAGGTGAATGGTAGGGTAGTGGGTCAGGGATTGGAGATGGTTAAAGAAAATGGAGAAAAGTGGGAGGTGAGCCAGCTGTTGTTTGCGGACGACACTGCACTTGTGGCAGGGTCAGAGGAGGGATTGAGGAAGCTGGTGGCAGAGTTTGGGAGAGTATGTGATAGAAGAAAGCTAAAGATAAATGTGGGTAAAAGTAAGGTGATGAGATGTACAAGGGGTGAGAGTAGCAGTAGACTGGAAGTGAACATTAAGGGAGAGCGACTGGAGGAAGTGGATAGTTTTAGATACTTGGGTGCAAGTGTAGCAGGAAAAGATGGAGTGAAGGTGGAGGTAGAATGTAGATTGAGAGAAGCGAGTAAATGCCTTGGTGGTTTAAAGAGTGTAATGAGGAATAGACATTTGGGAATGGATGCGAAGAGGAGACTGTATGAAGGAGTGATTGTGCCAACAGCACTGTATGGGGCAGAAACGTGGAACATAAGAGAAGAGAGAAGGAGTTTGAATGTGTTTGAGATGAGGTGTCTGAGAAGTATGGTGGGGGTTACTAGGCTGGATAGAGTGAGAAATGAGGAGGTGAGGAGGAGAACAGGGGTGAAAAAGGATTTGGGAGATAGGGTTGATGAAAGAATATTAGGATGGTTTGGACACATGGAAAGAATGAGTGAAGAAAGACTAGTGAAAGAGGTATGGAAGGCAGATGTGGAGGGAGTGAACATGAGGGGACTTCCTAGGATGAGGTGGATGGATGGGGTGAAGGGGGCTTTGGGGAAGAGGGGAATGTCTGTTGAGGAAGGAAGGGAGAGGACGGAAGACAGAGGTGAGTGGAGAATGGTTGTATATGGATGATGTTGTGACTGCATGAGGAGGAATGGGCGGGAGGGTGCGGGGTGGGGTAGTATGTGTGAGTAAATTTTGACGCAGCCCGAAGGGATTTCTCCCCGTCCTCGCCTTATATGCAAAGGGGGACGGAGAGGGGGGGTCGCCGATTAAATGAAGCGGCCTTGCTGTGGATGTGCTGTGTCTTGCGACACTGCTTCTGCCTCAGGGCGGTGGGCAGGGTGCAGGGATGACCCGTCATCCAGGAGGTGCTCAGATGAGAGGGAGGGTGGGAGGGGTGTGGAGTGTATTTAGGGATGAAATGGGTGGGAGTGTTTTTATGCCTTTCCCTTTTTGGCTACCTCCCTTGGAAGGGGGAAAAAGCCTTGGTATATGTATGTATGACTACGGGAAGAATGGAATGTGGCAAGATGGGGCAAGCTTGTAATTACTCTTTGTTGGAGCAACCTTACTCTTGGAGCTAGCACGCCGTGACTGACTTCGTGGCCTGCTTAGATCTCATTGACCTCTCTCCCGAGCGGGTCGCGTCGGATGCTAGCCGGGCTTCCTGCTATACGCACTGCCCAATCACCTCTTAGGCCTACAGTCACGTGACCTCGTATGGGGCGGAGTTAACCCGGAACAAAGGCGCGTCCCTGGGAAGCTTGGCGTGCCCAAGCCAAGCGGCCCAAGCGTACGGTACGCGCCAAAACCAAACTTGCCACAATCCATCCATCTCATTCTTGAGCTTAAGTTAGTTCCATCCACTTCCACTTTCCACACTCTTTTTGCAAGTCAATCATTCTTTTCGTATGTCCAAACCGTCCCAGTATTCTTTGATCAGCCTCATTCACCACCTTTGACTTAAAATTTCTTCCTTCTACTTCCCTCTCATTCCAAATTATTGCCTTGTACAGTGTTATAGGCACAACTACCCTTTCATAAAGCCTTTTTTTTTTATCCATTCTCAGATACCTATTTCTCATGACGCTTTTCATTCCCCTAAGGAAGTTGCATGCTTCCCTCGCTCTACAATTAACCTCCTACCCCATTCCATTACTTGTTAGATGTACCCCAAAGAATTTAAACCTATTCACTCCTAGGCTCGAACTCACTGCCACCCTCACCTCATGTACATCTCTTCACCTTACTTTTACCTACTCTGCCTTCACCTTCCACTTCCCTCCATCTTAACCATCTCAACCCCTTGCCCATCAATACTCTCGCATTTGCCTCCTGCATCACCCCGTTCATGTACATTTTGAACAACCATGGTGACTTTACACAACCTTCGCCTCAGACAATTGATTCTCGCCATTTCCTATCCAAACACAAGCTCTCCTACTTACGTAAAAACTTTTGACTGCCCTTTACAACTTTCCACCTATCCCATACGTCTGCAGCACCACCCACAATGCCTTTTTGTCTTTCCTGTAATAGGCCTAATAAAAAATCCTTACCTTTTGCTAAAAACTTTTCGCGTATCTACCGTATTGCAAAAATTTGATTCACGTGTCCTCTAATTTCCCTAAACCCACACTGTTCTTCCCCACTTACTCCATGTTCCCCTCCCAATCTTTTCGATTAAAACTCTCCCATATGCCTTTCCAACTACGCTGAACAGACTGATCCCTCTAAAACTACTACTCTGTAAAGCAGAACTATATAAGCACTCCTCCAGTGCTCTGGCACATCCTCCTCCCATAGGCATACAATAAATAATTAACATCATTAGAGTAAAGATGCGTTAACGTGAGCCTTTGGGTGCGACTGGGTGTCATCCCAGGGGTCTGCGTTGTTGCCACATCACCCCATCACATAAGAAGGGTTCGATATCTCTTTCTCTTACTTTATATATAATTATACAATTACTTAGTATATGACCTCTTTTGCTTGGCTGTGCAAGACGCGAGGGTACGACCTAGGTGACTCTTCCATGATGGCGGTTATGTGAATGTCAGTGACACCTCGGGCGGCATGGCCGCATTGGCCACGTTGCCAAACGAAAATGGAAACTTTAATGTCGTTGTCTTTCCCTCAAATCCCAAGCCATTCCTAACACCATATCGTCATGTTATGAATATATATATATATATATATATATATATATATATATGTATTATATATATTATATATATATTATATATATATATATACATATATATATACATACATATATATATACATATATATATATATATATATATATATATATATATATATATATATATATATATTCATAAACATATTCCATAAATAGATGACGTACAGAATATCAGAAATAGATTATATGCAGGTCATCGCTAGATATATCACAGTGGTTTCTCCGGGTTTTCCCAGACCACGCCAAAGGCCTCACGTTAGGTCATATTTACTATAGTCAGTCCACTCTGTTCCTCCCTTTGTCAGACAGTCCGCATGACACCCATCCAACCCAGATGCCTTACGAGCTTGCTTCAACTTCAAAGTTCTTTGTAACCCCTTTCTTCTGTAGACCTGTCATTTCTTTTTCCATCACAGTCTTTTACCCAGCAACTCCCACTGCCAGTCATCCCCTAACCTCCACATTTAACAACAGTTCTTTGCAATACTCTACCATCTTCCCCATACCACCTTTACCTCCATGAACATCTGTCCATCTGCACCCTTTACCTTTTCCTCTCCATCTGACCCATCCCTCTCTCTTCATTTCCCTCCAAATTATTTTTTTTATTCGTTTCAAATTCCTCTGTTAAATTCTTACTCATCTGCCCTCCTCTTTGTCTCTGTCACCTTGCTCTTGAACTCTCCTCCTCCTTGTATATTTTGATCCACACATGACCTGGACTCTTTTATTGAAAAAAAAAAAAAAAATAATAATAATAATAATAAAAAAAAATTCTTCTCTTATACAAGCACTTTATTTAGTTTATTATTATTATTGTTATCATTATTATTATTATTATTATTATTATTATTATTATCATTATTATCATCATCATCATCATCATCATCATCATCATCATCATCATCATCATCATCATCATCATCATCATCATCATCATCATCATCATTATTATTATTATTATTATTAGCAGGAAAAGGTGGAGTGAAGGTGGAGGTAGAATGTAGATTGAGAGAAGCGAGTAAATGCCTTGGTGGTTTAAAGAGTGTAATGAGAAATAGACATTTGGGAATGGATGCGAAGAGGAGACTGTATGAAGGAGTGATTGTGCCAACAGCACTGTATGGGGCAGAAACGTGGAACATAAGAGAAGAAGAGAGAAGGAGTTTGAATGTGTTTGAGATGAGGTGTCTGAGAAGTATGGTGGGGGTTACTAGGCTAGATAGAGTGAGAAATGAGGAGGTGAGGAGGAGAACAGGGGTGAAAAAGGATTTGGGAGAGAGGGTTGATGAAAGAATATTAGGATGGTTTGGACACATGGAAAGAATGAGTGAAGAAAGACTAGTAAAAGAGGTATGGAAGGCAGATGTGGAGGGAGTGAACATGAGGGGACGTCCTAGGATGAGGTGGATGGATGGGGTGAAGGGGGCTTTGGGGAAGAGGGGAATGTCTGTTGAGGAAGGAAGGGAGAGGACGGAAGACAGAGGTGAGTGGAGAATGGTTGTATATGGATGATGTTGTGACTGCATGAGGACGAATGGGCGGGTGGGTGGGGGGTGGGGTAGTATGTGTGAGTAAATTTTGACGCAGCCCGAAGGGATTTCTCCCCGTCCTCTCCTTATATGCAAAGGGGGACGGAGAGGGGGGGTCGCCGATTAAATGAAGCGGCCTTGCTGTGGATGTACTGTGTCTTGCGACACTGCTTCTGACCCAGGGCGGTGGGCAGGGTTCAGGGATGACCCGTCATCCAGGAGGTGCTCAGATGAGAGGAAGGGTGGGAGGGGTGTGGAGTGTATTTAGGGATGAAATGGGTGGGAGTGTTTTATGCCTTTCCCTTTGTGGCTACCTCCCTTGGAAGGGGGAAAAAGCCTTGGTATATGTATGTATGTATGTATTATTATTATTATTATCATTATCATCATTATTATCATTATTACCATTATCATATTTTTTATTATATTATTATTATTATTGTTATTATCATTATTGTTATCATCATTATTGTTATTATTATTACTATTATTATTATTATTATTATCATTATTGTTATTATTATTAATAATAATGATAATAATAATAATTATTATTATTATGATCATCATAATTATTATTATTATCATTATTATTATTATTACTATTATTACTATTATTACTATTATTATTATTATTATTATTATTATTATTATTATTATTATTATTATTATTATTATTATTATTATTATTATTATTATTATTATTATTATTATTATTATTATTATTATTATTATTGCTGTTAATTATTATTCCATCTTATCTTCCCGGAACGGCACACACATATTAATCCCTGGCATATCTTCGAATCTAATGTAGCACAAGCTAAATCCAAAACATATTTCAAGGCCGTGCAGGCGAGTGGGAGGGAGAAACGGAATCCTGCGAGTAATACTTTTCCCTATATATTACATTTAGATAAATACAATTGGATTAGGTTAATTCAAACACACACACTCACACGACTCGTGGTGCAGTTGGCAGAGTTCCCGGCTACCACTACGGCGGTCCGGGTTGGAATCCCAACCCAGGGCTGAAATAATTTCAGTATCGCTGCGTTGTGAGTCGTTGCTCCAACTCTCGTGGGCGGGGGATTGGGTGTGTGTGTGCGTGCAAGGTCACAGCATTACCTATAGATCGGTCATATATGAGCTCTGCGCTCTCTTCCGGGAGGGAAATAGCTGTCTATCACGAGTCCAACACGTGATCCTAGGCCATGGTGAATCACACACACACACACACACACACACACACTGTCGTGAGTTTGGAAGATGGCATAATGAAGGGATGCATTGGACGATGGTGGAAATAAGAAAAAAGGCCGGAAACACGGAAGAGAGGATGATTGGGGGAGGAGGAGGGTGAGGATGTGGGGAGGAGATGGGTATAAGAGGGCCATAAGGCTTTCCACGAGGCCATTCAACTCTTCCATTTCTTCAGGTAAGCCTAAGAAGTAGACTGGGTCTTAGGAACATTGAAAACGCAACGAAAATCTGTTCATTTTTTCCCCCTTGTCGACGTCAGTCACATTTCATTTATTGGAAGTTTCCATGATCACTAGTTTAGCTAATGGAGATCATGTCTACCAAGAAAAAACATGTGCCGACACATTCTTTATAGAATATTACAGTGTATGTAAAGAGTTGCAGCAGATTGCATTGTTTACATTCTGTCGCTGACGTCACACAACTCGATTCGTTTTTGTTTCTGTTTTGTTTTCATTACGGCCATATTGGTGGACATGATTGGCACTCTACATTAAGGCCAAGCTTAGAGGCAATGAAGACTTAATGCTTTTGGAGGCACTGCTTATTTAGGTGAAGCACGAATCTGAAAGTGTGTGTGTGTGTGTGTGTGTGTGTGTGTGTGTGTGTGTGTGTGTGTGTGTGTGTGTGTGTGTGTGTGTGTGTGTGTGTGTGTGTGTGTGCACCCGTAAAATACAACTAGGTAAATAAATACACACACACACACACACACACACACACACACACACACACACACACACACACACACACACACACACACACACACACTCCTTTAATGTTATTGGCCCCTTTAATGTTTGCCATATATATAAATGATATGGACGAGGGAGTGAAGTGTTACATGAACTTCTTTGCTGGTGATGCCAAATTACTTAAGAGAGTAAACACAGAAGAAGACTGCAGATCGCAACAAGAAGACCTAGACAAAATATGGAAATGGAGTCAGAAGTGTGAAGTGAACTTTAACATTAAGAATTGCAGTATAATGGAATTTGGAAAGAGCAAAAATAGAATATCGGGTGAATATAAATTTTGTACCAAGGAAGTTAAAAAAGTCGACTCAGAATGGGATCAAGGAGTAATTATCTCAAGTGACTTGACACGTGATAAACATGTCAATAAACTAGTTGGAGAGATTTTTAACTTATTAAGATCAGTGAAAGTGGCCTTCGACTACATAGATGAAGAAATGGTACAGAAAATATTAATTACACTATGGACACCTAGTACAAAAAAAAAAAAAAAAATAGAAAGAATTCAAAGAGCAGTGACAAAAATAGCACCTAGCCTATACTCAAATTTGACATACAAACAACGATTGGAAAAATTACATCTAGCAACACTGGAACAGAGAAGAGAAAGAGGTGATTTGCTATATATAGAATTAATTATGAAAGGGATGGAAGTTCTTGATAGAGATGACTTATTAAAATGGGACAGAAGAGAAATAAGAGGACACAAGAAGAAGCTAAAGAGGGACAGTTACAGAAGATATTTGAGAAAAAATAGCTTTCCACACAGAGTGATTGATGTCTAGAACAAACGAAACGGGGAAACAGTGAGTGCCAAAACTATACAAGATTTTAAGAACAAACTGGATGCGGAGAGATACAAAAACGGGTCACTACGAGCATAGCTCTCGTCCCGTAAAATACAACTTGGTAAATACAACTAGGTAAATACACACACACACACACACACACACACACACACACACACACACACACACACACACACACACACACACACACACACACACACACACACACACACACACACACACACACACACACACACACACACACACACACACACAGCGGGTGACGACTTGCAGTTTTGTATTTTTTCCTAGCCCTGGGCACAGGGGGTTTCTATTCCTTTGCCATATGTTAACAACTGCGTGTGTGTGTGTGTGTGTACGTCCGTATATGTGTGTGCACCGAAAACTACAGGAATGGAGCTCGGGTTTATGACGGATAGGATCCAAGATCCTTCTGGAGTTCAAGTTGATGTACTGAATCCCGCTGTAATGGTCGTGCTCATGGCAGAAGTCGCTTTCTGTATTGCAGGATGCTGCGAGCCGTGATGATCTTGTGCCTTGTGGCGTCGACGATGGCTGCCCTTGGCTTGGCACCTGGTCACCTCCTGCAGAAGTACACCCACATGAAGGTGAGCTCCTCTCGTTTGCTGCTGAAGGTCCTCTCCTGGGCTGAATAAAATCGCTTGCGGCAGCTTGAAGTGGGTATCAATATCGTGATGGGGATGGAAATCGTAGTAATTTTGAGGAGGGGTGAACTCTTGTATAGTGGATGGGTTGGTGGGTAGAGGATTCCTTCGCAGCAAGATGAAGCCGTCTTGTGTTAGCTAAAGTAAAATATCTCAAGTGTGACGCGAGGGACTTTCTTGAGATAAGTTTATATATATATATATATATATATATTTGCTCATACCTTTCTTCATTTTTCATTCATCTAGATACAAACACCTTTACCCTTTAATCGCCATTGTTCATTTGCTTTTGTCGTCAGGCAATTTCATTCAGCACAGAAAGGGTTAACCATCCCAACGGAGGGTCTAGTTTCAGCTACTAAAAAAAAAACATTAGCCTAGATAACCTAGTGGTGAAATTATTGGGAATTTGTATTCATGACGTTTTGAGTTTTACGAAGGAAAAATATGAAATATGATGAGTATATGCATAGACCTAAAGCGTATTGGCTCTACCTCTTCCCTTGGAAATAAATAAATGATAAAGTAAACAAACAGATAGGTAAATGAATAACAAATTAAGTAAATGAATACATAGAGATTAGTAAATCATCTTGACGCATCTGCTAAATATGCTTTAATATCGACTCTTATCAGATGCTATCCGGATGTTTTGGTGAAGAGGTTCTCCAAGACTACTTAGACCGCATCCGGGATGCCAACGCAAAGTGCCATCACCATCACTATCTTCATGAGGTAAGTCTTCAGGTGTTTCATACCATAGGCCACCTTGCGTGCCAACAGGGCGTTGCGATGTGCAATTTGTCATACAGTGGAGTCGTCTTACTAAAATTGATCCCTGTGTGATTTGGTTTCAGTTTGATCTTTTATTATATTTTGTTTATTTGAAGTGATGACGTTAATTTTCGGTACTGTTGTGAGTTTTCAAAATCAGCTTGCGTGCCCGCGGGGTCAGCCTTATCCCGGCCAAGTTTGCCACGCGTTGTCATAGGTTAACAATTGTGTGTGTGTATTTACCTAGTAGTAATATACAGGAACAGAGTTGTGTTCGTGGGGTCCTGTCTCTTTTCCTTCATCTGCCAGAAGTTGATGTATGTGTACGGAATGTGGAGGTGAAATGGTGGAAATTAAGTGACAAGCAAATGAAACAAGACTAATGGTGAAGACAGGGTCAAAGGGTTCACTCAAAAGTGTCTCCGCATTTCGTCGATCCGAACCTGATGCAAAAGAAAACAAGTTGTTATGACTACTCAGTTTTAAACGTATTTTCAGAGTCACGAAGACAGTGACTCGCACAGCAACGAAGACGTTTCTGAAGACCACCATCACGCTAGTGAAGAGGACGACGACGTCCATGGAGAAAGCGAGTCTGATGAGCACGACGAGGGTAGCGAAGACAGCGGTGAAGTGCGGGAGATCAAATATGTCCCCCTGCCCTACTACTTGCCCTACAGACATCACCTGAATGAGAAGCCCCTTCACACAATATCCGACCAGTACACGCTGTCCCTAAGACATGTAAGCTATTTCAAAACAAGTTAAGGTAATATATTTGTGAGTATTCTGCTTGTGACTTTGATACTGAGCAGCGTTTTATCCTGTTTCATAGAAGCGTGATGCCCACGACGAGGAAGAAAGTGACGCCCTCCATCACATCGTCAGGGAGATCGAGGACCTTCACTGCGTTCTTCGAGAGTTGAACATCGTAGGTCTTGCCTTCGCTGTTTGCTTGTATATGATACATCTAAGAGTTAACTGTGTTGTCGATAAACACTGATGCCACCTATGTTCCATCACTGTCAGGTTGACGATAAGTCAGAGCCGAATGTGAGTTCCCTGAAGGAAATGTTGGATGAAATGGCGATCCCCGCAAAACTCAGGAACGATTTTAAGGAGGCCCTTGACGGATGTCTTGACTTTGCTGTGAGTTTTGCTTTTGACACAAACCTTGTATACTCTTATATGATGTCTTCCTTCATTCACATGTCTTATAGGACATCCGAGTCCACTAGAACATCATTCATTCGCTCGCTCATGGTGTCTGGCTCTTTATCCAGATGTGCCATTCTTCGGATGATGCCAGGCAACCTTTGGCTCAGAAGCTGGGAAGGACCATGGCCTTCATGAGGTGCGTCCACAAGATGAAGACTGTGGTGTGCATGAAGCAGGACTTCGCCAAGTACTTACTCCTGGAAAAGAGGGACATCAACGAAGACGCCATCTTCGAACTCATGATGACGTTTGGCGAAGGAGAAGACCTCCTTGATTTCTTCTGAAGTCTCAGCTTTGTCAGGGTGTTCTTCATCCCATGATGTGTCGACAGTGGCTTACCATGGATGGGGATTATTATATCCATTAATTCTGGCGAGATGATATCTCTCCATGCTTTTCAAAGATTTTGGTAACAATATCCTGCTCGCTTGATTAGCACTGCGTGTTCATTCCCCTACACACTACCTTTCTGTAGCAATATCTCTTGTCCAGGTTTAGTCCCATCATGATATATACTGCGCATGTATAACCCCTCCCTCCCTCCGTTGGATTTGTGTCACGCATATGTTTATCTAGTTTTTTGTTTCGCAAGTAAAACTGATAAATGAAAAATTGTTTCCTTTGCACTTGTCACGGAGTTGATTTTGCATGGGCATTGGATTGCGTTTGATCAAATTTCACCGAAAATATATCACCAATATTCCATATGCCTGTGTTGTCATTTCTTTGTGGTTACAAATACATATAACTAAATATATTTGAAATTTATTTAGATTCTCACATACACTACCATAGCTACGAGAGCACTTGTTGGTACTTTGAAAGATTTTTTTGGATGTAATTAGTCTTTTCTACAAATAGTGATGAATTTTCTCTAAGAGTGTCTAGGTTTGAATGATGATTTCTGTCTTATAGAGTTTCCCCTCAGCTGGATAAAATCGCCTGACGGCAGCCAGAATGAGCACAGTAGTTGGTTAAAGACGCCAAAAGTTTAGCTGTAGATCTTGGGTACCAGTTACTGCGAGTGTCAGGGTGGTGAGATAAACACCGAGAATAGTTGAAGTTTTTAATTACTGACGTTTCGCTCTTAATCGTCCATTCTTCAACATAAGTTACTGTGTTTTGTAAAGACTTGAATCGTCCTCATGGAAGCCAGTAAACCGTAAACGTTTACGAGACTACGCCAATGATATTTTGTCATGAATAATCATTATAAGTCTTGTTATAAATGAATAGGTAGCTAATATGTATCATCATAGATTCTTCTAGTATTGCATAATATTCATGACAAGAGGCATAAAAATAGTTGTTTTGTGGCTGCCATTAAGAGTACCTGAAAGTCTGTGTTTTGGATTTTGAATAGAACAGGACAATATCTGCCAATCTTTATTTTCCAAATCAACATATAGCCAAACAAGACTTAACCTAATACCATCGTTTCAACGCATGCTTTGGTGGTCGTTATCCAGAAGAATCAGGTGCTCCTTGGGAACGCAGTAGAACCAACTAGAAATACTGCGTTTCTTCTTTCCCGTCACCATACATCATGATGAGCTCGAAGATTTTCTCATCGTTTCCGTCGAGACCTTGCCAATGCGCGTACTTAATAAACTCTTGCCTCATGCACGCCATAATCTCTTTCTTCTCAATGCAGTACATGAAGGTCGTTGCTCGGCCGAACCTCTGCACCAGAGGGTGTTTGGCCCTCTCAAAGGGAAGAAAGGCCTGGAGAGGATTAGGAATTGTTAATAAGTGGTGTTCTTTGATCCCATCGTTGTCGCATTTGTTAAGGGCGTGCTCGCAGAAACCACAAACCGCTAACGTTATTAAAAAAAAAAAAAAAAAAAAGATCCAACCATATTTACTTATATGCATTTTGTCGTAAATGACTGTTACAAATTTGGACGTAAATGAATAAGTAATTAAAGAAATATGTAAATAAGTAATAACTATATATGTTGTAGTATTGGTTATATTTGTGACAAAATGCGCAAAAGTATTAAATGTTGTTGGCGAAGACTCGTATACGTTAGCAGTTTTGTGGCTGTGTTGAAATATCCACCTAAGATATACTCACTGCGAGATCGTCGCAGAGCTGGACGAGTTCCCTGAAGTCGGCTTTGAAACTAGAGGACAGGTTTGTATTTTCTACCATTGTTAGTAATGTTTCCGGAATTGGCTGGTTATTTTCATCAGTCTGAAAAAAATCGTGAACATTAACGATTTAGATACTAAGATCTGCATCAAGTCACAGGTCAACATGATGGAGCGAATGCACAAGATCCTTGTAAAAGACTCACGTAGTTCAATTCCCGGAAGAGGCACCCCATAATCTCGGCTTTCGCTGTGAGCTTGTTGATATAATTCTGTCCCTTGTCGTTGACACCTTGGACCTGTTTAAAACCAAGAGAACAACAAAAGAAAGAGCATAGAGAAGAAAGATACTATATTAGTTGTATATGAACGCCATCATTGTTATTACAAAGGGGTAAGGAGCTTTGAGAAGTAAGCTTCTGAATGGCACCGTTACAAAGAATACGAAGGATATTCAAACAACAATAGGCATACTGGCCTTTGCAGGGCTGCTTGCGAATTGAAAGGGGGTGCAAACAAGGGAAACAGTTAAGCACCACCGATTTAATTTAGATATATCAGCTCACGATGCTAAGATTAAGTTAGGTCGGGATTGGACTTCATATATTTATCTAGGCATTTTTTTTTTCTTTTTTAAGTGTCAATTGAACAGGTAGTTCGTTCCAAACATTTATAATGCTGTTAAAACATGGATTCATTGGTGTTTGGTGTCTTATAGACTATTTTCAATCATTATTTCGTGTGTCATTACTACGGTTTACAATAAAATAATCATCTGTGTACATATCAACGAAGCCTTAAAATTTCAGTTAAGTCACCTGGATAAGTTAATGAATTAAGTTCAGTTAGACGCTCTTCATAGGGCTTATTACGTAAACGTGGGATTATTTTAGTGATTCTACGTTATGACCTTTCTAATTTGTCTCTGTCTTTATAAGAT